>NC_092742.1:92576766-92910516 GCF_047496795.1 Chiloscyllium punctatum | reverse complement strand
CCCCCCACCCCCCCCCCCCCCCCCCCCCACCCCCCCCCCCACCCCCCCCCCCAACCCCCCCCCCACCCCCCCCACCCCACCCCCCCCCACCCCCACCCCCCCCCCACCCCCCCCCCCCCCCCCCCCACCCCACCCCCCCCCCCCACCCCACCCCCACCCCCCCACCCCCCCCCCCCCCCACCCCCCCAACCCCCCCCCCCACCCCCACCCCCACCCCCCCCACCCCCCCCCCCCCACCCCCCCCCCCCCCATCAACCCCCCACCCCCCCCCCCCACCACCACCCCCCCACCCCCACCACCCCCACCCCCACACCCCCCCCCCCCATCCCCCCCCCATCACCCCCCCCCCCCCATCAACCCCCCCCCCTCCCCCCCCACACCCCCCCCACCCCCCCCCCCCCACCAACCCCCCCCCCCCCATCACATCAACCCCCCCCCCCACACCCCCACCCCCCCCCTCACCCCCCCCCCATCACCCCCACCCCACCCCACAATCAACCCCCCACCCCCATCCATCAACCCCCACCCCCATCAACCCCACCCCCTCACATCAACCCCCACCCCCTCAACCCCATCCACCCCCACCATCACATCAACCCCCACCCCATCCATCAACCCCCACCCCCCATCAACCCCCACCCCCATCAACCCCCCCATCCCCCCCATCCATCCCCCACCCCCCATCAACCCCCCACCCCCATCACATCAACCCCCATCCCCACCCCCATCACGTCAACCCCCACCACCATCACATCAACCCCCCACCCCCATCACATCAACCCCCACCCCCATCAACCCCCATCCCCACCCCCACCCCCATCAACCCCAGCCCCCCCACCCCCCATCACGTCAACCCCACCCCCCACCGCATCAACCCCCACCCCCATCACATCAACCCCCACCCCACCCCCATCACATCAACCCCAACCCCCCCGACCCCCCATCACATCAACCCCAACACCACCCTCATCACATCAACCCCCACCCCCACCCCCATCACATCAACCCCCCACACCCATCACATCAACCGCAACACCACCCCCATCACATCAACCCCCAACACCATTCCCCACCCCACACCCCCATCACATCAACCCCAACACCACTCCCACCCCCACCCCATCACATCAACCCCAACACCCCCACCCCATCACATCAACCCCCACCCCCATCACATCAACCGCAACACCAACCCCACCCCATCACATCAACCCCAACACTATCCCCAACCTCACCCCATCACATCAACCCCATCACCACCCCCACCCCCATCACATCAACCCACCCCCATCACATCAACCCAACACCACCTCCACCCCCATCACAGCAACCCCAACACCACCCCCACCCCATCACATCAACCCCAACACCACCCGCACCCTCATCACATCCCCCTCTCCCCCTGAACCCCACTCCCCATCACTTAAACTCCATCCCTCCCCATCACCACCTTCCTCTTTCCCCATCAGATTCCCCCCACCTCCATCCCCCTCCCATATCCCCACTCCCCATCCCATTACATCCTCCACCCCCATTAATCCCCCCATCACTACCTCCTGCTCACCACTACCCCCAAATCACTCCCCCCCGCATCAGTCTCCCCCATCACCCACCCCATCAGTGTCCCCCATCTCTTCCCCTCAATCGCTCGTCCCCATCGCTCTTCCCATTACTGCCTCCATCTCTTGCCCCATCATTTCCCTCCATCACTCCCCCCGCTCATCACTACACCCCATCACTCCCACCCCCATCACTGCCCCCATCACTCCCCACATCACTTCCCCCAATCCCCCCCTAGCGGTTTCCCATTACTTCCCCCATCAATCACCCCGCTCATCACTTCCCCCCGCCCTCTCCTCCCCCCCGCCATCCTCTCCCCTCTCCTCCCCTCCCCGTCCTCTCCCCTCTCCTCCCCTCCCCGTCCTCTCCCCCCCCCGTCCCTCTCCCCCCCCCCGTCCTCTCCCTTCCCCGTCCTCACCCCCCTCCCGTCCTCACCCCCCCCCCCGTCCTCACCCCCCCATCCTCTCCTCTCCTCTCTTCCCCCCCCCCCGTCCTTTCCTCTCTCCCCCCCCCCGTCCTTTCCTCTCCCCCCCCCCGTCCTTTCCTCTCCCCCCCCGTCCTTTCCTTCCCCCCCCCGTCCTTTCCTTCCCCCCCCCCCGTCCTTTCCTTCCCCCCCCCCCGTCCTTTCCTTCCCCCCGTCCTTTCCTTCCCCCCCCCGTCCCTTTCCTTCTCCCCCCCCCCCGTCCGCTCCACCTGGTTCTCTTCCCCCCCCCCGTCCGCTCCACTCCCATCCTCTTCCCCCCGTCCGCTCCACCCCCCGTCCGCTCCACCCCCCGTCCCGCTCCACCCCCGTCCCGCTCCACCCCCGTCCGCTCCACCCCCGTCCGCTCCACCCCCCGTCCGCTCCACCCCGTCCTCTTTCACCCCCGTCCTCTTCCCCTGCCCGTCCTCCCCCGCCCGTCCTCTCCCCCCCGTCCTCTCTCCCCCCGTCCTCTCTCCCCCCGTCCTCTCTCCCCCCGTCCTCTCTCCCCCCGTCCTCTCTCCCCCCGTCCTCTCTCCCCCCCGTCCTCTCTCCCCCCGTCCTCTCTCCCCCCGTCCGCTCCACCCCCGTCCGCTCCACCCCCGTCCGCTCCACCCCCGTCCGCTCCACCCCCGTCCCGCTCCACCCCCGTCCGCTCCACCCCCGTCCGCTCCACCCCCGTCCGCTCCACCCCCGTCCGCTCCACCCCCGTCCGCTCCACCCCCGTCCGCTCCACCCCCGTCCGCTCCACCCCGTCCTCTTTCACCCCCGCCCGTCCTCCCCCGCCCGTCCTCCCCCGCCCGTCCTCTCCCCCCCCGTCCTCTCTTTCCCCCCCCCCCCCGTCCTCTCTTTCCCCCCTGTCCTCTCTTTCCCCCTCCCGTCCTCTCTTCCCCCCCCCGTCCTCTCTTCCCCCCCCCCGTCCTCTCTTCCCCCCCCCCCGTCCTCTCTTCCCCCCCCCCCCGTCCTCTCTTTCCCCCCCCGTCCTCTCTTTTCCCCCCCCCCCCGTCCTCTCTTCCCCCCCCCCGTCCTCTCTTCCCCCCCCCGTCCTCTCTTCCCCCCCCCGTCCTCTCTTCCCCCCCCCGTCCTCTCTTCCCCCCCCCCGTCCTCTCTTCCCCCCCCCCCCGTCCTCTCTTCCCCCCCCCCCGTCCTCTCTTCCCCCCCCCGTCCTCTCTTCCCCCCCCCCCCGTCCTCTCTTCCCCCCCCCCCGTCCTCTCTTCCCCCCCACATCTTCCCCCTCCCACATCTTCCTCCCCCCCCACCTCTTTCCCCCCCCACCTCTTTCCCCCCCCACCTCTTTCCCCCCCCACGTCTTCCCCCCCCGACGTCTTCCCCCCCCCGACGTCTTCCCCCCCCCGACGTCTTCCCCCCCCGACGTCTTCCCCGCCCCCCCCCGACGTCTTCCCCCCCCCCAACGTCTTCCCCCCCCCCCCGACGTCTTTCTTCCCCACCCGACGTCTTCCCCCCTCCCCGACGTCTTCCCCCCTCCCCGACGTCTTCCCCCGTCCCCGACGTCTTCCCCCCTCCCCGACGTCTTCCCCCCCTCCCCGACGTCTTCCCCCCCGCCGACGTCTTCCCCCACCCCCGACGTCTTCCCCCACCCCGACGTCTTCCCCCCCCCGACCTCTTCCCCTCCGACCTCTTTCCCCTCCCCCCCTGACCTCTTTTCCCTCCCCCCCGACCTCTTTTCCCCCCCCCGCCCTGACCTCTTTTCCCCCCCCGCCCTGACCTCTTTTCCCCCCCCGCCCTGACCTCTTTTCTTCCCGCCCCCCCGGCCCAACCTCTTTTCTCCCCCCGCCCAACCTCTTTCCCCCCCCCCGCCCAACCTCTTTCCCCCCCCCCCGCCCAACCTCTTTCCCCCCCCCCGCCCAACCTCTTTCCACCCCCCCGCCCAACCTCTTCCACCCCCCCGCCCAACCTCTTCCCCCCCCCCGCCCAACCTCTTCCCCCCCCCCGCCCAACCTCTTCCACCCCCCCGCCCAACCTCTTTCCCCCCCCCCGCCCAACCTCTTTCCACCCCCCCGCCCAACCTCTTCCACCCACCCGCCCAACCTCTTCCCCCCCCCCGCCCAACCTCTTCCCCCCCCCCGCCCAACCTCTTCCCCCCCCCCCGCCCAACCTCTTCCCCCCCCCCGCCCAACCTCTTCCCCCCCCCCCCCGCCCCAACCTCTTCCTCCCCCCCCCGCCCAACCTCTTTTCCCCCCCCGCCCAACCTCTTTTCCCCCCCCGCCCAACCTCTTCCCCCCCCCGCCCAACCTCTTCCCCCCCCCCGCCCAACCTCTTCCCCCCCCCCGCCCAACCTCTTCCCCCCCCCGCCCAACCTCTTCCCCCCCCCCCCGCCCAACCTCTTCCCCCCCGCCCTCTCCCCCAAGTCACTTCCCTCAAGTCACTTCCCCCTACCATTTCCCCAGTCACATTCCCCTGTTATGTCCCCCCATCCCTTTCCCCCCCCCCTATCTCATGCCCACATTCCCATCACACCCCCCATCCTCCATCCTCCATCACATGCCCATTCCCATGACTTGACCCCCAACACATGGCCCCCCCATCGCCATCACTTGCGTCCCCATCATATCTGCCATCCCCCATCACTTCCCCCCCATGCCCAATCACTTCCCCCCCCATGCCCAATCACTTCCCCCCCCATGCCCGATCACTTCCCCCCCCATCCCCAGTCACTTCCCCCCCCATCCCCAGTCACTCCCCCCCCATCCCCAGTCACTCCCCCCCCATCCCCAGTCACTCCCCCCCCCCATCCCCAGTCACTCCCCCCCCCCCCATCCCCAGTCACTCCCCCCCCCCCATCCCCAGTCACTCCCCCCCCCCCCCCATCCCCAGTCACTCCCCCCCCATCCCCAGTCACTCCCCCCCCCATCCCCAGTCACTCCCCCCCCCCATCCCCAGTCACTCCCCCCCCATCCCCAGTCACTCCCCCCCCCATCCCAGTCACTCCCCCCCCATCCCCAGTCACTCCCCCCCCATCCCCAGTCACTCCCCCCCCATCCCCAGTCACTTCCCACCCCCATCCCCAGTCACTTCCCACCCCCATCCCCAGTCACTCCCCCCCCATCCCCAGTCACTTCCCCCCCCCCTATCCCCAGTCACTTCCCCCCCCATCCCCAGTCACTTCCCCCCCCATCCCCAGTCACTTCCCCCCCCATCCCCAGTCACTTCCCCCCCCATCCCCAGTCACTTCCCCCCCCATCCCCAGTCACTTCCCCCGCCCCCCATCCCCAGTTACTTCCCCCCCCATCCCCAGTTACTTCCCCCCCCCATCCCCAGTCACTTCTCCCCCCCCCATCCCCAATCACTTCTCCCCCCCCATCCCCAATCACTTCTCCCCCCCCCCATCCCCAATCACTTCTCCCCCCCCCCCATCCCCAATCACTTCTCCCCCCCTCCCCCATCCCCAATCACTTCTCCCACAATCCCTCATTACCTCCCCCAAACCCCTGGCTTTCTTACCCCTCTCCACCCCCATTCTTTTCCCCCTCACCCTCACCCCCACTTCCCTGATCACTTATCCCCATCCGTCTCTCCTCGCATCGCTACCCCCCCCTCCTCCGTCACTTGCACTTGTCTACATCGCCACTTGCCCCCTCCACTGCCATTTCTCCCTCACCCAATCATTTTCCCCTTTACTTATTTCCTTCCCCTTATTCCAATTACTATTCCCACCTCCCACATCATTTCCCCCTTCCCCCCCATCATTTCCCTCCTTCTTCATCACTACTCTCATTTCCCCCCATCCCCACCTCCTTCCCTCATCACTACCCATTTCCCCAATCACTTCCCCTCCTCCTCCCATCACTTCACTCTGCCTCTCATCACTTCCCCCTCCCCCATCACACCTTCTCCCAATCACTTCCCTCACTCTATCCCTATTAGTCCTCTCCATCATATCCACATCCATCACTTCACTGCCTCCAACCCATCGCTTTTCCGCCGTCGCTTTTCCCCCATCACTCCCCTCCATTGCTCACCCCCCCATCAATCCACGATCATTTCTTCCACCATTTCCCCATCCCTTCCCCCCCCATCCCTTCCCCCCCATCCCTTCCCCCCCATCCCTTCCCCCCATCCCTTCCCCCCCCAGCCTTCCCCCCCCAGCCCTTCCCCCCCCAGCCCTTCCCCCCCCCCAGCCCTTCCCCCCCCCAGCCCTTTCCCCCCCCATCCCTTTCCCCCCATCCCTTTCCCCCCATCCCTTTCCCCCCATCCCTTTCCCCCCATCCCTTTCCCCACCATCCCTTTCCCTCCCCATCCCTTTCCCTCCCCATCCCTTTCCTCCCCATCCCTTTCCCTCCCCATCCCTTTCCCCCCCATCCCTTTCCCCCCCATCCCTTTCCCCCCCATCCCTTTCCCCCCCCCATCCCTTTCCCCCCCCATCCCTTTTTCCCCCATCCCTTTTTCCCCCATCCCTTTCCCCCCCATCCCTTCCCCCCCACCCCTTCCCCCCCACCCCTTCCCCCTCTCTCATCACTTGTCCTTCCCCCCTCTCCAATCACCTCCCCATACATCCCCATCACATTTCCTCCCTCCACCCCCCAGTTCCTATCCCCTTCCCCACCACCTCCTACCTCCCTGATCATTTGGCCCCCTCTGCCACCTCCCATCACGAACCCCTCTCCCTGTCACTTGCCCCTTCCCCCATCACTTGCCCCTGTCTTCCCTCATCACTTCTCCCCTTTCCCCAATCATTTCCCCCTACCCAATCACTTCCCCCTTAATTTGCCCCGTTTTCCTATTCCAATCACTCCCACCTCCCTCCCATCACTTGCCCAATCACCCCTCCTCCCCAACACCCCCCCAACGCCCCCCCCCCCCTCCCCCAACATTCCTCCCCCTCTCCTCATCACATGCCCCATCTCACCAACATCAGCCCCCCTTCCCGTGGTCATTTCCTCCTCCCCGATCACTTCCTCCATTTTCCCCCCATAACTTCTCCCATCACTCCCCATCACTGCCCCCTCCTCTCCTTTCCTTCCCCTCCACCTCACCCCTCCTCTTCCCCCTTTCATCCCTTTTCCCCCGTTCTCACCCCATCCACCTCCCCTCCCTCTCCTCCTCCACCCCTTCACTCCCTCTCCTCCCTTCCCCCTCTTCCACCCCATTCCCCCTCCCTCACATTCCCTGACCTTTTCCTCACTCCCCCTCACTCCCTCTGTCCCCTCACTTTCAGCTCTTTTCACTGCCCCCTTCCACCACCTCCCTTATTCCTCCCACACCCGTCTCTCCCACGCTCCCTCACTCCCCTCCTCCCCACTCGCCCTCACTCATTAACCCTCCTCTCCTTTCTTTTCCACTCTCCCCTCACTTCACCCTCCTCCTACCCTCCTTAACTTGCGTACCAAAGCTACATGTAGCTGTACATATGCTACTGCTCCACCACAGGAATCTATATTTTACAGATCCTTGACGAAATCCTTCCTCTTTTCCAACTGTAGTTCATTTGATAGCATTCTTGCCTCTGAGTCACAACGTTTTGTGTTCAAGTCCTACTCCAAGGCATGAGCAAAAATAAAATCAATGCAGACAATCCAGTAGTGTCCTGAGCCAGTGCTGCAGGTTTGGAGGTGATCTAAGGCCCACGCTGCCAGTTCAGGTGATTGTAGGATTTGTGGCACCATTTTGAAGAGCAGCAAGGGTGTCTTTCCAGTGCCTTGGCTGATATTTGTTTCCTCAAGCAGCGTCACAGAAATAGATGGTCTTGTTGATGCTTGTGGAGTTCACTATGTACAAATTGCCTCCTACTTTTCCGACATTGCAACTTTGGCCACACTTCAGCGGTTGTCAAGAAGTTGGAGACGTCTAGTGGCCTTTCCTTACTTTCATCTCCCCTTATACCCCCACCTCAAGCCCCAAGTGTTCAATTATCCATACTATCTCCTCCTTTTATTTGGTATTTCTGAAGATACCTTGTGCATTTTTCTAATAAAGAGGTCTGGTATACACTGCAGAGCTAATACATAATTTTAACCATTCTGAACCTCAGCAGGTAAAAGCCACAGCAACCAGAAGTTCTGTATCTAATGTACTGGACGTGACGTCTTTGCTCAGTTAACAGTAGTCACAGCTATTCCAGAGAGGTTTGAGCAGAGAGATGATGTTTCTTCCAACCAGTTTTGGATCCTGATGCACTGATGTGATGAAATCCCTCTCAAAAATCCAGAAGATATCTTCTTATCACCCCAGACACGATTGTAACTGAAGTTTTTATTGAGTTGCAATGAAATAAGATGATGGTTAGAATTATACTTATGTTTTGCAGTCCGGATCAGTTTCAAAGTTAAGTTGCCTTTACACAGCAACAAGTTGTAATGATGCTGACTAAATCAAGGTCTTGCTTACTGTTAACAAGAACACCTTGAACCATAGAGTCACAGAGTACAGAAGACAACCTTCTGGCCACTTCTGTACGTCTACACGTGACCCACTTGCCCACACTAGGGCCGTAGCCTTAAATGTTATGATCTGTCTGACAAAATCCATATTATCTTCTCCTTATACCTGCTGCCTCTGAAGATACTTGGTGCATTTTTCTCATCAAGAGCCGTTGGTGGGGATCAGCTGAGATTTTCTACAAAACTGTTTGGACAAATCCTTGCCCTATTTGATTTCTAAATGTTTGTGAGCTCAACGTTTAGTTGGCTGTAGGAGTAAATAGCTTTGCCTTTCCCTTGATAAGAATTATTATTGTTTTACAGATTATGTCTTTTTTGAGAACTCTTCAAGCAATCCATTCTTGATCAGAAGAATAGAGGAATTGAACAAGGTAATTGATCGGCACGTTGAAATTCTGTTGCATCAGTAAGCTTCGCTATCATCCTGTGAAGGTCTGTGTAGAGTTTTGGTTTTTCAGTGCTGTGAATATTCCTTTTCATACTTGCGGAATCTCTTAACTTTAAGAGAATTTAATCATGACAACAAATTTGATATAAACCTTCCATTAACTATGCATCTGACGTGCAACATAACTTATTTGCTTGCTGACCTTGCCAAAGCAGCTAATTTTCAATGTGATTTACACTGTATTTTGTTCTGACTGTAACACACCCTGAGTCATTGTTTAACATATTAAACAATGTTTGTGTAACATATTAGAAGGTGAGTGTAGGATATATTAAGTCAACCATTGAGAAGTTTCCAATAAGTTAGACGGTCTTCCTTCTAGTAAAGGTTCATGACATCCAAATCCTTTCATGTTTAATGCCTGAAACTGCAAGCTCTTGAAACCTCTAACCTTGCTTAAATTTATGTTGTGAAATTAATTCACAGGCCACTTGTATAATATGGTGAACAACTTGGACAATGATATGTGATCAAGCCTTCATCCATTGGATTTAAGGTTGTAGAGATTGTGGGTGCAATAGTCACGGGAGATTGTCAATATTAGAATAGTGGTGAGATTACTGGACTTACGACTCAAAGAGGCAAAAGTGAGGACTGCATATGCTAGAGATCAGAGTCAAGATTAGAATGATGCTGGAAACGCACAGCAGGTCAGGCAGCATCCAAGGAGCAGGAAAATTGGCGTTTCGGGCAGGAGCCCTTCATCAGGAATGAGGTTGGAAGCCTCGGGGTGGAGAGATAATTGGGAGGGGGTGTGGCTGGGGAGAAGTCTCAACTACCTTCTCCCTAGCCCCACCACCTCCCATTTATCTCTCCACCCCCAAGGCTTCCAGCCTCATTCGTGATGAAGGGCTCCTGCCCGAAACATTGATGTTCCTGCTCCTCGGATGCTGCCTGACCTGCGCTTTTCCAGCACCATTCTAATCTTGACTTATGACTCAAAGATGCAAGCCTGGATTTTCATCCTCAGGATGGGTTGTGCGATTTTGGTTTAGCTCGCTTGCTTTGAGGACTAGATTTTTATTGCCAAGGTGTCAGACGCCAGCTAGAGTCAGACAGTGGGGTTCGAAGAAGAAGTTTGGAGGCAGCCACTGGGCTGTTTAAAAGTTCACCCTGGTTCTGTGAAATTTCATTCTAGCTAGATTGCAAACAGAAAAGCTTTCTAGCATCACCCCTGACATGCCCTCAACTCCCACATTCTTCATACATGGCCTCTCATACTGCCCGTGCCAAGGTGTGTCCCCTCCTGAACAACTCAAATGGCCTGTCAGGTGGCTGGCTATGGCACTTCCAAGCCCATTCAACCAGTATCCACAAACCCTTGAGTGAGAACAGAATATATTTAGAAAATCTTTTTAAAATAGTGTTTGGAAACTTTCCAGTAAGGTTTAAAAGAAAGGTCTTTCTTCTGTAAGACAATAAAAGTTCATATCACCTATATCCTTTAAAGTTTCAGGAGCTGCAGGCACTAGAAACTTTAACCTTGCTTCGGTTTACATTATGAAATTAATAGCAGAGATGATAGAGCTTCAGCTGTCACTCAAATAGGGACTATTTTATCAGAGATAGAAAATAGGTGCAGGAGTAGGCCATTTGGCCCTTTTGAGCCAGGTAACAATATCTGGACTCTTTGCTCAGCTTCACTTTGTATCGACCCAAACAGCCTGCACTCATAAACGTTGCTGGTAAGTATCAGAAACGTTGGGAGCGGGCTCAGATTCCTAGAATTGTGACCAGGCTATCAGAAACGTTGGGAGCGGGCTCAGATTCCTAGAATTGTGACCAGGCTGCCATTTTTAAAGGGGTCCCGAGTCAACCAGGTCATAGTTTCAAATCTACATGGCAGCTAACTTCAACTAAAAAGCACAGAAAGCTCCTATCAGTAATGGTGATCATGTAGCTATTAGATTGTCAAGAAAATCTCATCTGGGAAAGGAATCTCCTGTCCTTACCTACTCTTGTGTACTTGCACCTTCAGACCCACAGCAATATATTTGACTCTCAAATTTCTTCTGAAATGCCCTGACAGTTCTCTGAACCACTAGAATAACATATAATGAAGATATAGAATCATAAAATCATGCAGTGCAGAAGAGGCCGTTTGGCCCATTGAATCTTCACTACCAAAAAAACTACTGTAAATGTATACTAGTCCCACTTTCCTGCACTGAGGCCCTTCCTTGAATGTTATGACATTTCAAGCGCTCATCCAAGTGCATTTTAAAGGTTGCGAAGCTTCCTACCTCCCCACCCCGTCCGTGCATTCCAGATTCCCACCATGAAATGAAAGTGAAAAGTGAAAAATAAATTCCTAGTGTTGCCTCTGCCTCTGAACCTCTTGCCTCTCATATGAAAATAACTCAGTTTAGTGGTTGGCTGTTCAGCAAAGGGATCCAGCTATCCACCCTGTCTGTGCCCTTGATAAATTTATATATGTCAGCCAGGTCCCTTCTCAACTTCTTCTGGTCTGAAGCAAACAACTCAAGCTTATCCAGCTTCTCTTAATAGCTAAACTGTTCCATCCCAGGCAACATCCAGGCGAATCTCCTGTGCACCCCTCTGATGCAATCACATCTTTTCTGTTGTGCAGTGACCAGAACTGTGGATAGAGTTACAGCAGTTACAAAAACCAAGCAGTTTTTGACATTAAGCCTGGCAACAGAATGGGATAGACGAAGTGAAAATGGCAGATTTTTTACTTCAATTTACTCCATGGATAGCTATTTAGAACAAAGTTGATTCAGCCAGATTTTGTCACTAGCAAGAAAATAACTTTACTAATCGGTTTTTCCTATTAATGAATAACTTTGCTTATAATAAATAATTTGCTATTATGCAATTTAAGCAATACCCTTTGAGAAGACCAAGCGCACATATTCATTTATGAATAAAATAGGCAAAAAAAAATTTCATTATTATTACCGATCAAAAATGTATAGACAAGAAAAACAAATCCTGTAAATGAGAAGTCCAAACACCAGGATGGAGAGTTATTTCACACTAATGGTTTGATTTTCACAATGATGACTTGATGTCTGTCAGAACAATGTGCCGTTATTTGATTCAGCAGTTGATGGGTGGACCACCAAGTCTTTTCTCATATGGGAAAGGGTGGCATCAGGAGTCTGAGTCGAGGAAAAACTGGCTGACAGCAGCCTTTCGATTTGTCTCACTGCAATTTGTTCCAGACCCGTGAGTGCAGTGTACTCCGAGACATCAAGAAGTCTGCAAACAACATTCCTCTCAGAGTGAAAGACAAGAAAAAAAACCTTGAAGATCTATTGGCAGAACTTTAAAGTGTGCACAAAAGTGCCACCAAGGCAATCTAACAATAACCAATGACCAACAAAGGTAGTGGTCACTGAAGGTACTGAAACTCAGGACCTAATTTAACTTTAATTGGGCTGAAAACAACTTGATTCGTGAAAATAATAATGAGCACCATCATTCTTGAGGTGAGGGCAAAAACAAATCAAAGAGGCAGGGTGTCTTTTCTTGATTATTACCCATGGATTTCCTTCTGTTGCGCGAGAACAGAATGTACAATCACTATGGTTGATTGGCAAGCTCACAACTGCCAGCTTACCTGTGAAGAATGGGCACTCGAGTGAGGTAACAGGTTCTTGTCAAGGGACCTCGGCTTTGTGTATGCCACTTCAAAGTGATGCCTGTTTGCTGTTTCACTGCAACACTTGTGTAATATCATTATCCTGAATGCCTTTTGTGTTTGCTGTTTCAGACTGTCAATGGCAATGTGGAAGCAAAGTGTGTTTGTTTCTATCGGAGACGAGACATTTCAAGCAGTCTTATTGCCCTCGCTGATAAACATGCAAGTAAGTGTCAGATTCATTTTTGTAATGGGGCAGTGCTTGTCATGATTAACATTATTGCTTGTTCTTAGTCGTTCTTGAGAGATGGTGAGGGTCATTGTGGTCCGTGTTGTGAAGGTACTCTGATTGTGCTGTGGGGTAGGATTCTAGGATTTTGATCTAATGAACATGAAGAAATGGTGATACGTTCTAGTCAGGATAGTATGCGACATGGAGAATTATTTGGTGATGCTGGTGTTGCCTGCACCTGCTGTCTTTGTCTTTCTAGGCTAGGGGTTCCCAAACTGTGTCACCCACTTTGGAATCACAGGGTTCTGATGTACCCCTCCTCTGGGCAGCAATGGCAACTGTTAAGTGAGAACATTGGTGGAGTGGCCTTGGAGTCTGTGGTGTTGGGGGCAGACAATAAGGGGTGGACAGTGGACCCAAAAACTTTCTCCAACTTCAGAAAACAATTTCATTAGTGAACCTAGGACATTTGGGTGTCAATGTGCTGAAGGTAGAGGTGGGAAAGGGCAGTTCTGAGTTTGGTCTCCTTATTTACGAAAGGAGTGCACAGCCTCAACTTATTCCTTGGATGAAGGACTTGTACTATAAAGGAAGTTTGGACAGTTTGTGACTGTATGTATAGGAGCTGAGGAGAATGCAAGTTGCTCATGTTGAAATGTACAAGATCCTGAGCGAACTTGACAAGGTGGGACCCAGTTTAATGATAAGTGGTCTCCCATTTAAGATAGAATTGAGAATGAGTTTTTCTCAGTGGGTTGTTAGCCTGTGGAATTTTCTCTGTCTGAGTCATGGAGACTGGGTTGGTGTGTGTGCATTGAATGGGAAGGAGGTAAGGAGCCTGATTACCACCTGTGAAGGAGAGAAAAGAGAGGTGCTGAGAACTATATGCATTTGGAAGGGGGAACGAATATTTAAAATATTCATTGACTGAATCTTTTAAAATATAAAATATTTGTGAACTTAAAACAGATTTGCTTATTTATGTGATGATGATGTTGATCCATGCTATAAGAATGAATAATTATAACTGTTGCTACACTGCTTTAATACTATTTTGTGTTTGTTGAACTCGGGTCGCCTCAATCAGTGTTAATGTGGCATCACATTTGAAAATAGTTTGGCAAGTGTTAAGTCATGGGCTTAGGAAATGCTGTTAAATGCTGCAGATTCAGCAGAAAATACTGTATGCTTTCGTTTAAGGTGATGACTGAACTGCTGTTCGGACAAACTTTGTCTTGAATGGTATCAAGCTTCTTGTATATTGTAGGACATGGATTCATTCAGACATTTGGAGAGTATTGTGTCATACACCTGACCTGTACCTAGAGATAGACTCTTAGGGTCAGTAGGTGAGCCACTCACTGAGGAATACCCAGCCTTTGACCGACGTTATAGCCAAGAAACTCGGATGACAGATCCAGTACAGCAAGTGAGTAGTTATCCTTAAATGATGTTAATGTCGAGTTTGGCTGAACGACATTTGGAGATGGCTATTCTCTTTCTTGCTGGTGATTGTCATTGGTTGACGTGTAGTGTGATCATTGGTTATCAGTCCAAGAATACATATTGTCTAATCTTGGTAATGGAGTGCTTCATTATTTGAGGGGTTGCAAATGGAGATGAACACTGCATAAGCCTTAATTATCCCCAGTTCTGATCTTATAAAAAACAATAGGTCATTGATGAAGTAGCTGAAGATGTCTGAGTTAGGACATCTGGGGTTAAGATGCTTGGCCTCCAACAATCACAGCCATCCGCCTTTATGCTAGATTTGATCTCATTTGAAAAAATTTAATTTTACTCTCATTCACTCTGGAAATTAGTTATTTTGTTCAGGTTTGGACCAAGGTGTGATCATACTGAACAGCAAAGCAGGCTTGAATGGCCTACTACTCCTGGTTTTTGTGCTTTACTGATCCCAAAGCCATTCTGTGGAATGATGTGGAGGTGCTGGTGTTGGACTGAGGTGGAACAAAATTAAAAATCACACAACGCCAGGTTATAGTCCAACAGGTTTATTTGGAAGCATTAGCTTTCGGATCACCGTTCCTTTACCAGGTAGCAGCGGAGCAGGACCATAAGATACAGAATTTATCGCAAAAGAGTGCAGAGTCATGTAACTGAAATGATATATTGAACAAACCTAGATTGCTGTTAAGTCTTTCATCATTTACAATAGGTTGCAGGTTTTGATTTATTAACGTGTAAATCCCAGAACTACATTCAAGTCACATTTTGGAGATAACAATGTTTTATTTATAAAAAAGGGGGACATCTCAGCTCAGACAGTATACGAAAAGTGTGAGGTCAGAGTCTGACTCAAGATTGGGAAACAGACAGACTGGTTCTGTTTCCAAAGTGGAATTTATAAAATATTACATGGATTGACTGCCTGCATTGACTGTCTGCACATTGTGCGCTGTTTGAGCAAAATAGAATGTATCTGCAAATATAATTCTGTGAATACAAACTCGCCCCATAGACTTAGATGTGTGCGCGAATGCATGAGAGAGAGAGAGAAAGATAGTGTGTGAGAGAGTGTGTGTTAGCATGTGTGCATGCTTGGTAAAGTGTGTGAATGTGATGGAGTGTAAGCCTGTGAGAGGGTATGTGTGAGAGTGTAGGGTGGGGTGTGTGTGCATGTGTATGAATGAATGAGAGAGTGTGTGTGTGTATAAGAGAGGGTCTGCGTGAGTGTGTGAGTATGTAAGTTGTGTATATATGTGTGCTTGTGTGTGTGTGTGTGTGTTGGGGGAGGGTGTTGGGGAGAGTGTATTGTGTGGTGGGGTCACCTTGGGTGATGAAGGAGCAGGATTGGGACAAGAAATAAACCTGTTGGACTACATTCTGGCGTTATGTGATTTTTAATTAGAAGAGCTGAGACAGGAGGAGAAAGATACACTCAGGATATCAATAAATAGGTTCATTGGGGCAGGAGCTGGCTGATGTGATGGGTTAGAAACCTCTCCCACAGACCGCTCACAGACACGGAAAGAACAATTCTGGCCAAGGGACTCAACCAAAACCACAGGGACGCCAAGACAGCAGACTTCCTAGCAGCACTAGAATGCACACTCAGGAACAATGGACTGACAGAAGAGACACAACAAACAGTGAGACAAAGTATCATACCTCTGATAACAAAAGACAAAAACATAACCTCAACGCCAAGGAGAGGGAAGCACGAAAATCACTAAGAAACAATAAGAACATAATCATACTACCAGCAGACAAAGCAGACTACATCCAAAAAGCGCAACAACTACTTGCAGACACCAACACCTACCCAAAGAGGGAGTTTGACCCCACCCCACAGCTCACCAAAAGGATAAACAACACAGTGAGGAACCTACAAAAAAATGGACAGACAACAAGGTTTGACCTACAAAGAATGAAACCTGAAAGCAACAACACCCCTAGACTCTATGGACTACCCAAAGTGCACAAACCAGACATCCCACTCAGACCCATAGTATCACTACCAGGGACACCATCACACAAACTGGCTAAAGAACTACAGCAGAAACTGAAACACCTGATCAGCAGATCCAGACACTCTATACAATCAACACAGGAATTCTTGGACATCATCAGAAATATACACATAGACAAGGAAGAAACCATGGTCTCATTTGATGTAACGGCACTGTTCACCTCTATCAACAAAATCCTAGCCAGAGAAACAATAGCCAACCTGCTGGACATATAGAACAGACAAAAGGACATTGAACCTATCAACAAAGACGGCATACTCAAACTACTGGACCTGTGCCTCACAACACACTTCACATTCAACAACCAAATATATGAACAAATCAACAGCACACCCATGGGCTCACCCATCTCTGGACTCATAGCAGAAGTGGTAATGCAAAGATTAGAACAAACAGTCTTACCGCAAATTCAACCCAAACTCTGGGTCAGACATGTGGATGACACCTTTATAATCATTAAAAACACAGAAATAGAGAACACACACCGGATCATTAACGCCACACTCACAGGAATCCGATTCACTAGAGAGGAAGAAAAGGACAACCAACTCCCATTCCTAGACGTGATGGAACAGAGAACACCGAACGGAGAGTTCACCTCAAAGGTATACAGGAAAGCCACATACACAGACCAAGTCCTGAACTACGAAAGCAACCACCCCAACACACACAAAAGAAGTTGCATCAAGACACTATTCAAAAGGGCCACAACACACTGCAGTACACCAGAACTGCAAAAAGAAGAAGAAGAACACCTATACAATGTATTCACCAAAAACGGATACCCGCGCAATTTCATCAACAGATCCTTAAGGGAAAGGCAACGGAACGAGGACATGCCACAACCCAAAGGAATAGCCACACTACCGTATATCAAGAGCATTTCCGAACTGACAGCCAGACTACTGCGACCACTAGGACTCATAACAGCACACAAACCAACAGCCACTCTCAGACAACAACTCACCAGAACGAAGGACCCGCTACCCAGCATGAGCAAAATCAATGTAGTGTACAAAGTCCCATGCAAAGACTGCACAAAACACTACATCGGACAAACAGGAAGACAGCTAATGATCCGCATCCATGAACACCAACTAGCCACGAAATGACACAACCAGCTATCCTTAGTAGCCACACACACAGATGACAAGCAACATGAGTTCGACTGGGACAACATTACTATTATAGGACAAGCCAAACAGAACAGCCAGGGAATTCCTAGAGACATGGCATTCATCCACAGATTCAATGAATAAGCATATTGACCTGGACCCAATATACCGGCCGCTGCAGCGGACAGCTGGAACTGACAACCGGAAGCGGCAGAGACAAACCACTATAAATACCGGAGGAAACATCACAGAAGCGCTTCACAGGAGGCTCCCAAGCACTGAGGATGTCACCTAGACAGGGGACGAAACGTCTGCAACACAAATTCCCAGCTCGGCGAACAGAACCACAACAGAGGTTTTTAAAATCATGAGGTGCCTGGCTAGGGCAAATAGACAAGGTCTTTTCCCTGGCGTGGGGGAATCCAGAACTAGAGGGCATAGGTTTCGGGTGAGAGGGGAAAGATATAAAAGAGACCTAAGGGGCAGCTTTTTCACACAGAGGGTGGTACGTGTATGGAATGAGCTGCCAGAGGATGTGGTGGAGGCTAGTACAACGACAGCATTTAAAAGGCATCTGGATGGGTATATGAATAGGGAGGGTTTAGAATGTTATAGGCTAAATGCTGGCAAATGGGACTAGATTGATTTAGGATATCTGGTCGGCATGTATAAGTTGGACTGAAGGGTCTGTTTCTGTTGTATACATCTCTGTGACTGTGTGATTTCTAGGTAACTCTATGTATTTCCAGGAAAGGCTGCTGGATAGTGAACAGCAGTGCAAAACAAACACCTACACTGGGACAACTGCTATGGTTCAAATGCTGGCAACTGGGAGTAGTTTAATTTATGCTAACTGGTCGGTATGGATGAGTTGGATCGAATGATCTATTTGCTTATTGTACAATTCTATGACTCTATAACTGCTGCTCTTGCTGATTTTTTTTAAAGCATTCATTCATGGGACTTGAGCATTGCTAGCAAGGTCAACATTTATCACCCATTGTAATTGCTCTGGGAGAGTGGTCTTCTTGAACTGCTGAAGTCTATTGAATGTAGATACAGTGCTGTTAGGTTTTGATTAGCAATCAACAGTGAATGGCAGGATGGTAAACTGGCCATCAACAGGTCCAGGCAGCGGGCCGTGGAGGGAGTCGTTAGGGCCGACTGCCTGCCCCTCTTCCGGGGTTACGTTGGAGCCCGGGTGTCCTTGGAGAAGGAGCACGCGGTGTCCACCAACACCCTGGAGTTGTTCAGGGAGAGGTGGGCGCCGCAGGGAGTGGAGTGTATTATTTCCCCGTCCAACTCTATTTTGATTTAGTCCCTACCCTCCCCTTCACTGTTTTGATCACACAGCATTGCCCTTTGGTGTGAAGGGCAGTGCTTGTCACTGGCCACTCGGGTGATTTCCTATCTTCCTGGTGGGGGAAATTGAATAAAGATTCGTGCACTTTGTGTCTTTTCACTGTGTCTCACACCTGCACACACACACCATGGGTGCTGGGGAAAAAATAAGCAAAAAAGAAAGAAAAAAAAAGAAAAGAAAAAAAAATAGCAGGATGGTGCATTGGTGGAAAAACCCAACAGTATTGGTGGTCATATTCATAGGATTAGTCTGAGAATTAGGGTTTGTAGACGATAAAATCATGGATATGGAAGATGCTGTTAGAGGAGACTTGCCCAGTTTCTGCATGTGTCATCTAAATATTGCACACTGCTGTTACTATGTGTTGGTTAGCTTAACAAAGGCTTCTGGGCTTTGGACTTGTGTTGATATGGCTCAGTGTCAAATTTAGCAGTACAGTTACTTAGCTGCACTTTTGGAAAGACTTTTTATCAAAGAGGTATTTTGTGCTGGTGTCCTTGTTTACACCCTTTACACACTGGTGGCATTCACCTCTTATCTCATCCATCACCACTCTCAACTGGAGCATCATATATTGCTTATTCAATATCCAACCTGGATGTGAAGAAATTTTCTCCATTTGAGTATTGGGATGACTGAAATTGTTGTTTTTGGTCTCTGCTCCAAACTCTATTGGTAACTGTCTGATATTAAGCCAGTGTGTTTGCAAAGTTGATGTCACCTTCGATCCTGCAGTGAGATTCCGACCTCATATTTGTGTTATTTCTAAGATTACTTATTTCCATCTATGCGTCATCACTCACCTTTTTACCTGTCACAGAACATCTACGACTGAAATCCTCATTCTTGCTGTTGCTATCTCCAGGGTAGCTTGAGACTGGATATTCTATGGTGAGTGGTGAGTTTAGCTCAGTTGGCTGGACAGTTGGTTTGTGAAGCAGTGTGTTTGCCAGCAATGTGGGTTCAATTCCCGTCACTGGCTGACGTGGCCATGAAGGACTCTCCTTCTCAACGTGTCTCCTCGCCTGAGGTGTGGTGGTTCTCTGGTTAAATCACCACCAGTTGTCTCTCTCTAATGAGAGAGCACCCCTATCATCTGGTAAGACTATGTTGGCGCTCACATTCTGTAGTGATTGAGGGATTAAGGTTTTTTTTTATTTTTAAGAACTGGGTGGAAAGAGATTTAATTGAGGGTGGGCAATACCCATATAGAGAGAATTGTTCACAACGCTAGCTTACATGGGGTCCAGGATAGAAAGTTAGTTGGTCAGCATTTTAGTGGGAACACAGCTCAGTTGAAAGATGACTGGCCTCATGGACAAGCAGAGTTTGGAGACAGCATGAGGAGAAATAGGAGACACTTTGAAAAGTAGGTGAGTCGAGGTCTATGGCAATGGAGAGTTTGGGGAAGAAGTTTGACTGAGTGTATGAGGAGCAGGGAGGGAACTGCGAAAGGTAGAATGTTAGAAGTCCATGAACTCCTCACTTGGTGAAGATGGGGTTGCAGGAGACTGGGGGGGGAGGGGGAGGTGGGGGGGGGGGGGGAAGGGGAAGGATACCTATGCAATCAAGAATAATCTGGAATCAATTGTAATCTCATGAATACTTTTATCAAATCAAAGCTGGGTCTAATAGTGGTTCCAAGGAGATGTTATTGGACTCAAAATGTTAACTTTTTTTTTCTTTCTCCACACCTGCCACCATACCTTCCGGCATTTTGCAACCCTTTTCCCTTTTACTTTCAATCTCCAGTATCCGCACTACTTTGCTTTTACCCCAGTAGTGATTCATTTAGTTCAACCAAATGTAGAATGCAGATGTGATGAATGTTGTACTGGTGTAATGGCTCGGGTGCAAAGGAACACTGGGGCTTAAAGCATCCAAAGTGGAAATGAGGGTGGGCCTGAGTAGGTTGGTCGCAACGGAAAATGTTATGTTGAGTAAAAGGTCCATGGTTAGATAGAACCCATCTTTCAAAATCTGAATGAAGTGAAATCTTTAGGGGCAGATGTGCAAGGAAGTGAAGTTGGAAGCGGGGCTATGGGTAAAGTGATAATAGGGAGTGATCGGAGTTTGACCCATCTGTGATTGATACTGTTGGAGCAATGAGGTCAGGTGAGTTGGCAAGCCCAAGCGGGTAACTAGAGGGAGAGCTCTCCATTGAGCCACATTAGCAGTAATGGTCACTCAAAGCTACAGCTTAAAAGCTTCCATGATGAATGCACAAATTGACCTCTTCAAATTACAGTGCTAGTGCACTGCAAAAAAAAATCAAAGGGGCCATGCACAATCCGGGTGAGGGAAAATCAAGGGAATGTCGACTAACGCCGGTGTTTTTTATTTTGATTTTTATTGCTCATTTGAGGAGTGATTTTATTCTGGAATACAGTGTGATTTGGAAGGGTGGGAGATCATTACTCCAATCCAGAGTCTTTGGTCTTTGTGCAGGGGAAGTGGAAGAGGAGATGGAGAACACAGAACTACAGGAGCTATCGGAGAATGAGCGACACCAGCTGAAGCACCGAGAACTCTTCCTGTCACGGCAGCTAGAATCTTTACCCGCGACCCACATCAGGTAACTCTGGGGCGGAAGAGCATGTCTGTGGTTGCAGGCTTGACGTTGCAGAACTTTTGTGTTTTGCTCAGTCATTGGATGTGTACTCCTGGTTTTCCCTACTTCTCCTCGGTCAAGACTTGCTTTTGATTCCCTTCCTTTCCTGCTTAACACTGACTTGAAATTGTACAATGCTGTTAACATAATGAGGACAAGTGTGTGTTGAAACCTAATTCGACTCCAAACCCAAGAAGGAATTAGGATAGCCAACCTAAAGCTTCTTAAAATAGGTTTTGGCAGCATTTTTAAGGGAGGAGGGAGAGATGGAAATGTATAGTCAGGGAATTCTGGAGTTTATGTCTTAAACAGCTAAATGCATGGTTAACAAAGATGAGTTGATGAAAATCTATACCATACTGCTGCTTGTTTTGTGTGTTCTCTGTCCTTTCTCTTTGATTTGTACTTTTAATATATTCTTTGCTTTCTTTATCTTCTTTAAATAAAACTTTTTATAACTGGTTCCGTTGGCAGGAGAGTGGGTAACCAGAGGGGGATAGCTCCTCAGTTCTCTGGAGTGGGACTTTACTCCATGAGTGGAATTGACCCCTAACTGAATTAAACAGCAAGAGGTTGACGGAGGTGTGTCTAGAACCAGATGACACTGATATAAGGTGAATGACAAAGGAAGCAATGGCAAAATAACATTTTCATGCAATAAGTAGTTGGGATCTGGGAACCATTGCCTGAGAATGTGGTGGAGACAGATTCAATTGTGGCATTTGAGGGGGAATTGCACAAGCCCCTGATGAAAATGGAATTTGCACGGCTTTGGGGAAATGCAGGAAAGTGGGACCAACTAAGTTGCTCGCTTGCAATGACTGTCTATGGCTTTGTTTCATGGTTCCCTAACACAAAAGCATAAGACTGCAGATGTTGGGAATCTGAAATTGAAAATACAAAGCTCTTGAAATACTTGGCAAGTCTGGTAATATCTGTGGAGAAAAAAACTGAGTTAACTTTTCAGGTCATCGACTTTTGTAAGAACTGGGAAAAAGATATGTGACAGATTTTCAGTGAATATAGAGATAGGAAAGTGAGGAAGTGAAGGAATGACTAAAAGGAATTGATGGGTGGAATGGCAAGAGGAATTAAAGAATGAAGGGGATGGTTGTGCAAGGCAGAAGCAGGTATTACCTTTTATGATTTCATTAATCTGAGAAGAATAGTTAATAGTACCAATACAATCTATTTGTAAAGAAAAGTGGGATTAGTGGTAGTGACCTGAAACAGTTGAAACCAATTTTTAGAAAAATATAAAGCATCTAATGGAAAATTGGCAACTACTGGTTAGAGGTTAAGTTAGGTTAAGATAAGTTAAGTTAGCCTCCTATGCCATTAAAAAAAACATTCCAATAAGCTTAAACTACTACAACAACAGCAATTTAAACTAACATGTTGCTGTTAATGTAGCAAGACATGTCATAGGAATATCATAAAACAATATTTCCCTGATTTACACAAAGATATGTTGGGTCAAATGACCGAAGACCACAAGAAATAGGAACATGAGGCTGCTGCTCCATTCAGTAGGATCCTGGCTGAGCCAACATTCCTCACATCCACTTTCCTGTGTTTTCCGTATAACCCTCGATTCCCCTACGGGTCAAGCAACTATCTGCCTCAGCCTGAAATACACGTAAAAATTCTGTTCACACAGCTCTCTGTGGTAAGGAGTTGAAAGACTCTAAACCCTCTGAAAGATGATGCTTCCCCCCAACCTCTGCTCAGTCTTAGGTTGGCACCTCTTAATCCTGAGATGTTGCCCTCAGGTCCTAGACCCTCCTATGAGAGGCGGCATCCTCTCAACATTTACCCTGTCAAGCTCTTAAGAATGGTGTAGGTTTCAATGAGATCACTTCTCATTCTTCTAAACTCCAGTGCATAGGATCCCAACCTCTTCAGCCCTTGCTCATAGGACAATCCCTTCATACTGGGGATCATTCAAGTGTACCTTCTCTGAACTGTCTCCAGTGAAATGATAACTCCCCTTAAACAGGGGGATCGAAACTGCTCCACGTACTCCAGATATGGTCTCACCAGCACCTTGCACAGCTGCAGTAAGACTTCTCTACTCTTATACTCCAACCCTCTTGAAATAAGGGCCACCATTCCATAGCTTTCGTTATTAACCTGCTGTACCTGTGTGCTAGCTTTCTGTGTTTCATGTACAAGTACCCCCCAAGTCCCTTGTGTGATCAGAATTCTTATGTATATTTAAGGCTGAGGCAGATAGTTTCTTGACCAGTAGGGGAATCGAGGGTTATAGGGAAAACACAGGAAAGTGGATGTGAGGAATGTTGGCTCAGCCAGGATCTTATTGAATGGAGCAGCAAGCTTAAGGGACCTCATGTTCCTATTTCTTGTAGTCTTCGGTCATTTGACCCAACATATCTTTGTGTTGCGCCTTTCTGCAGTTCTTCTCCATCTAAATAATATTCCCCTCCAGTCCCTCCTAAAATGAACAACTTCACATTTTCCCGCATTATACTCCATTTGCCAACATATTTATTGCCCATTTAGTTAACCTGTCAATATCTCTCTGTGAATTGTTTGTATCTCTCTCAGAACCTACCTTTCCACCTATTTTTGTGTCGTCTGCAAATTTGACTGCAGTGCATTCACTTCCTTCCTGAAAGTCATTTATATATACTGTATTGTAAACAGTTGTGATATCAGCACAGGTGTCTGTGGAACCCCACTGGTTGTGGATCGCCAACCTCAAAAAGAATCCCTTATCCCCACTCGCTGTAACTTAGGGTTCTTGTGGTACAGTGGTAATGCCTACCTCAGAGCCAGGTTCACATCCCACTTGCTCTGGTGTGTCGTAAGAGCCCTAAACAGATTGACTCAAAAGCATCACCACTTGCTGTTTCCTGCCCATGAGCCAGTTCTCAATGAATGCTGAGAAATGACCTCCAACACCATGGTTATTTATGACTTAACCTTTGTGAGGTACCTTGTCAAACACCTTCTGGAAATCCAAATATAACACATCTCCTGTTTCCCTCTCTCCACTCTGATTAAGGCTTCTTTGAAAAACTCGAATAAACGTCAGGGACCCGGGCTCGATTCCAGCTTTGGGTGACTGACTGTGTGGAATTTGCATGTTCTCCCTGTGTCTGTGTGGGTTTCCTCTGAGTGCTCTGGTTTCCTCCCACAGTCCAAAGATGTGCAGGTTAGGTGAATTGGCCATGCTGCATTACCCATAGTGTTCAGGGATGTGTAGGTTACGTGCATTAGTCAGGGGAAATGTAGAGTAATACAGTAGGGGAATGGGTCTGCGAGGGATGCTCTTTGGAGGTTAGGTGTGGACTTGCTGGGTTGAAGGGCCTGTTTCCACACTGTAGTGATTCTATGAAATAATCAGAGACAATTTCCCTTTCACGATGTCATGCTGATTCTGCTTGATTGCTTTGTGATTTTCCAAATGCTCTGCTATTATTTCCTTAATGATTGGTACCAGCACTTTTCTAACAAGAGATGTTGGGCTAATCGGCCTGTAGTTAACAACTTTTTGCCTCCCTCCCTTTTTGAATAGAAGTGTCACATCAGCAGTTTTCCAGAGCTCTGGTAACTTCTCCAGAATCCAACGCTCAGTCAAACAGTTGAGTTTTGCAGAGTATCCAAGAGGAGAAGAGTGAGATAGGAAATTTGGGACAGAATTGGAAAAACTTAGGACCTTGATAACTGATCAGTGATGGAATAGTTTAAAATTGGAGATGCTCTTGAGGACAGAAATAGAATAGTACTGTTATCTCAGCCAGTTGAGTTAGAAGACAATGATAGGCAAATGTGAAAGCTTGAAAGCACTTGAAAACAAGGCACTGCATGACTAGGAGCCAGTCTCTACCTCTCTACCTCTCAACCTCGCTTTCGCTCTCTCTGTCCCTCCCACTCTCTGTCTGTGTCTCACTTGCTCTGTCTCGCACTTTCTCTCACACAGACTCTCTCATTTTCTCTGTCTGCTGAAGACTCCCCATGGCCCAAAAACAGCCTCAGCCCCACAAAGTAGCCTTACTTAGGATGTCGATCCTTGTGTTGTTGGTTGTTCCTGGCAGCAAAAATCCCCCACTGTTTCTTGAAATCATGCCATAAGCTTGATTTACTATTTGATCCGAAAGACAGCACATCTAACAGCATAGAACTCCCCTGATGCTGCTCAGGAGTCTCACAGTTGATAAACCTACAGCCATCTGACTAACACAGTGAAACATAATGATTCAGCATCTGTTCCCTTGGAGAAATATAGTACTTTTTACTGACAGCTTTTTACTTTCCTTCCAGGGGTAAGTGCAGTGTTACACTGCTAAACGAAACAGAGTTACTTCTATCTTACCTGGAACGTGAGGTAAGGACCTGTTTCTGGAAGTATTTGTGGTCTATTAATGCGGTTGTTTCAGTATCTCTGTTATTTGTTTTATTTTCCTGTATTGTTCAGCAATTGGTCACTGTGTCTCTGCTAATCTTGTATCTTAATGCTTGGAGGCAGCTTGAAGGCTTGCACTGAGCCACACCATCTGCAGGATCTTGAGCTTGATTTCACTGATTTGAGATGAAACGGTAAGAAGGATGACATGGCTGGCCCAGGTGACTAGGGTAGAGAGTGCGGAAAATAATTATTTAAACATCTCGGCACAGGGCAGCACAGTGGCTCAGTGGTTAGCAAGCGCCGGGGACCCAGGTTAGATTCCAGCCTCTGGCAACTATCTGTGTGGAGTTTGCACATTCTCCCCGTGTCTGCGTGACTTTCCTCCGGGTGCTCCGGTTTCCTCCCACAATCCGAAGAAGTGCAGGTCAGGTAAAATAGCCATGCTAAATTGCCCATAGTGTTCAGGGATGTGTAGAGTTAGGTGCATTAGTCAGGGGAAATGTAGAGTAACAGGGTAGGGGAATGGGTTTGTGTAGGTTACTCTTCAGAGGGTCTGTGTGGACCTCTTAGGCTAAATGGCTTGTTTCCACGCTGTAGATTCTATCATCCCACTGTAGGTTGTTATGAAGGAGCACTCTGTTGCTCCTTTGCATGCCACCATCAGCTGAAGCCAAGATAGAATTTGTTGGTAATGTCCCTATTGCTAAATAACAAACTAAGAGCACTCATTGTCGAGGCATTCAAATGAAAAAGAAATGCTTCATTTAGTAACTATCAGTGCCGTTAAGAGACGAAGGAGTGGCATCGAGAGATCCTGGATTCTTTATTCTAAATCCAATCTCCTTAACCTTGGCAGTGCTACAGAGTGAAATTGGCCAAACATCTGGCATGAAGGTACTGATCTGTGGAGGAATTTCAGGAATGAGATGTTGGTTTTCTATCTGAGACCTTGGTATAGTCAAGCTGTGCCTTGGGCCCTTATCAGACCGATCATTTTGGAACAGCGAGCGGGCGAACCCAGTTGGATAGGAGACAAAGATTCAGTTTCCTGACAGCAGGATGAAGTTTCTGCCCTAAGTTCTCAGAACCTTTCAAGTAGGTTGGCTTTCCTGATCTTGATGCCAACCTGTTTTGAACTCCCTAGCATCCCATTATTACTCATCAACATCCCAAGCTACTGAAGTTACAATCACTGCTGATGACAAACTTGTGAGGGAATGAAGTAAAATGTGTGTGTTCACAAATCCGGCATATACATATAGAAGTTAGGTTAGTTTTTTTTCCTTCTAAGCTCTGAAGAAGACAAAAGTCTTCACTATTTGGCTCCTTCGCAACCAAGGTGTTTCTTTGCACAAGTGCTTACATTATAAGGGGTGAAAGTGAAATAGCTCATCAGCTGATGCTGGCAAAGCTGACCTGGAAGGCAAGCAGGGTGGAGTTCCAAGGGGCTGGTATAGTTTGCTTAATAAAAGTGCTCCAGGTAGAATGGAACTTAAAGGATGTGATTGTCAGGGGCACTGTATGCGAGAGTGGAGGGCGCAATTCTTAGGGGACAGGGGTTAAGATAAAAGGAGTAAGTTTAAACAAGATTTGAGGGGCAAGATTTTTTTACACAGAGGGTGGAATGTACTGCCAGAGGAGGTGGTGGATGTGGATACTATAGAAACATTTAAGAGGCAACTTGACAGATAAATGAATAGGTAGGGAATAGCTGGATGCAGAGCACGTAGAGGCAAAAAGATTTTTAGTTTAGAAAGGCATCATGTGTCGGCACAGTCTTGGTGGGCTGAAGGGCCTGTTGCTGTTGTTCTTTGAGGAAATTATGCAGAAGGGAGAGTCACGGTGATCGGGATAAGGGGGACAAGGAAGAGCAGGAGGTACATATTTACAGTGGGGACCACAATGGAGCAATTAGGTGAATTTGTGATAGAGTTGGAGCAGACTGGATGGGATTCTGTTCTGAGGGTCGGTACAGACTTGGTGGGGTGAATGGCCTCTTTCTGTACTGGGATTCTATGATGCTATCTCAGAGTTCCTCCTGCTTCGGTAGGAGATAACATCTCTGTGTGTGATAACATCTCTGAACAGGTTCATTCAAAAAATAAATAAGTAACCAACAGAACAGTGGAGAAAGATTTCCTCTTTGCACCATTCACTTAGTGCAATGCTCAGGTTTAGGCACTGGTTCAGACCATATCCTGTGCTAGATTGTTTCTGATTTAACAGTGGTGGAAAAATAAAATTAGATCTAATTTCCAGTTGTTGACTAAAGGGATTGGATTTAATATGACTGGATTTCGAATAATCTGTACAATAAATTGATTTACTGACTTTTTATATTAAAGGAAGTATTGCTCCTTCAAAATGGAATTCTAAGTAGCACAGTTATGATTTAAGATTAGATTCGATTCCCTACAGTGTGGAAGCAGGCCTTTCGGCCCAACAAGTCCACACCGACCCTCCGAAGAGTAACCCTCCGAAGAGTAACCCATCCAGACCCATTTCCCTCTGACTAATGCACCTAACACTATGGGCAATTTAGCATGGCCAATTCACCTGACCTGCACGTCATTATTGTGGGATTCTTTCAAACTCCTGCAAGAACTTGTTGACTATCCTAACACTAGGGCATTAGCTCAATATTGTTTCCAGAATTGCATATCACTTTAAGATGATCAACACGTAATTAGCCATACTTTATAATCTAACAAAACAAAACTTAAGCTGTGTAAAGAGGATATTTATTTGATATACAAATGCATTTTAGATGAAATAAAAGCTGGCCATACTAGTTTGCAAATACCTGATCTCATCTAATCTTCTGAAGTTATGCAGACTTGGGCCTGATCTGTACTGTACTTGGATATGAGGCCGCCTGAGAATACTAGGTGCACTTAGACTCCTATTTCCAGCAGAGGTCGCTAATGTCACCACACTGTGTTTGCATTGAGAGTCTTGTGTGCTGCAGTGGTAGTGTCTTTACCTATGGGCCGTCAGGTCTGAATTACAGTCCTGACCCACCCTAGACATGTGCCATGACAGGTCAGAACAGTTTGATTAAAAATTTCTGTACAGTGGAAGACTTTTGTAAGTCCTCCTTCACTCTTCAGCAGGACCCAAATGCTCGTGATTCACTTGCTGCTACCAGTTTCCAGCCTCTCTCAGTAACCAATCTTCTCCTCAAATTAAGAACGTAAAAACGTATAGGTGAACATTGTTTTATCGTGTAACTAATTTTTCTAAAAAGTGATACATGTTTTGCGTTACATGAGTCAATGGAATTTTTACAGCATGGGAGGGGAACTCAAAAGCTAAAAGATTGAGGAAGTCCTGTAAAGAGGCAACATTATTTTGTATCTAACCTAGATTGATCACATAACCTCCAGATGTGTACAATCATTGTAGCGAATGTGTTACTTGATAATAAATTCATAATGTACCTGTCCTGGGTCAGTGCAGAAGGAGCTTTACTCTATTTCCAAACCAGGCTGGAGGCTGCCTGAGAGCATGAAGTAGAAAATATGTCATGCCACAATATTCATCCTTCATTAGGCTAGCAAGGAATATAACCAGCTGTTTTTAAAAAAGTTCAAGTGACCCGACATTGGTGTCCCTGCTCATTCAAATTCATTTGCCATTTCAGTTTCGGGACAAGCAGAGTTGTTTGATATGATTTTAAGTTGACTTGTCTTCCTGTTTTACCCTTTCCCTTCAGGACACTTTTTTTTATTCACTCGTCTATGATCCACAGCTGAAGACCCTTTTGGCAGATAAGGGAGAAATCCGTGTTGGGCCCCAGTACCAGGCAGACATTACAGACCTACTGAAAGAAGGTAAATGGCCAGTGGGGTTGGCACATGAACATCGAGAGTTCACAACAAGTGAAGGATACTGAATTCTTTAAAAGAACTACACACGCAGACTTACTCCCCATTATGAACTTCAGGTTACTATTAGATTCCTGTTTGGTTCAGCATCATCAAAGACACTGACCACTTAAGAGCAAATCAAAACAGTCACAGTTATCCAGCTGTGAGCTTTCTTTGCGACAACCCTTAGTGAACTTGCATGAATGAGGCACTTATAACATTATGTAGTGAATGGTAGTCGGAAGTTTTATTTTATTTGTTCATTGGTGTGGGTTATGCTGGCTACGCCCATCCCCAATTACCCTTGAGAAAGTGAGCCACCTTCCTGAATTGCTGCAGTCCATGTCAAGCGGGTATTCTCACATTGCAATGGGACTTTGACCCATCGATGGTGAAGGATTGGTGATGTAGTTCCAAGTCAGGATGATACGTGGCTGGGAGAGGAAGTAATAGGTGGTGAAGTTCCCATGCACCTGCTGACCTTAACCTTTAGGTTTTAGACGCTACAGGTTTGGAAGATGCTGTTGAAGGAGTCTTAGTGACTTGCTGCAATGCATATTGTAGCTGGTACACACTCAGCCACTGCATCTTGGTGGTGGTGGAAGTGATTATTGAAGGTGGCGGTTGAAGATTGGAGTGCTAATTAAGTGGTTGGCTTTGTCTGGAATGGTATAAATCTTCTTGAACATTGTCAGAGTTGCACTAATCTAGCTAAGAGGAGAGTATTTCATCACACTTCTGATTTGTGCCTTATGGTGGACAGGCTTTGGAGAGTCAGGAGATGAGTTACAGATGAGCAGAATTTCTAGTCTGTCACCTGCTTTTGTCGCCATAGTATTTATACAACTGGTTCAGTTCATTTTCTGGTCAATGCTAACCCCCAGGGTGTTAACAGTTTGAGATTTGGTCTTGAAATAACATTGAATGTCAGTGATTGAATTCTGTCTTGTTGGAGATGGTTATTGCCTAGCACTTGTGTGACACAAATGTTATTTGGGTAGTGATGGATAACTCATTGTCCTTTCTTTACTTCACTTCAAAAGTGCTTCGTTATCTGTGAAGTGCTTTAGGACATTCTGAGATTATGAAAAGTGCTCTATAACCGCAAGTTCTTTTTTTCTCTGCTTTGGTTAAAATTCCTGTTGTAATTATAATCCTTTTCTCTCTGAAGGATTTCGAAGATGATTCTTGACATTGTGAATGTAACATCATATCTAAAATATATTTTCAGCACAAATCAAAATCTCATCTAAACCAAAGGCTAATATTACTTGTAAAACTAGGATGAGAATTTCTTTTAAGAGTTGTTTTGATCTGTGATTCAAATTTTAAAGTAGCCAAATTCCTAAATTTTTCTAAACAAAATATACCAAAGAACTGCAGATGCTGTAAATCAAAGTCACAACAGATTTTTTTCAATCCTTTATTTCTTTTAAAAGTTTAGCATTTTCACTTTTCTCTCGTTTATTCTAACTAAGTGTAAAATTTCATTGAAGTACTGTAAGTATCATCAGCCTCATCTACAAACTTAAGTTGCTCTTAAGACACTTTTAGTCCTTTTCACAGAATGCATGGAAAAGGGGTTTCTATCCAACTAAGGACTCGGAAATTGGAAAAATCCAAACAAAATTGAATTCCTTTGGGTTTTCTCCAGATCCAGATGTTGTTGAATTATTAAAAACAGTGGTCTCACCCTAAGAACAGTATTACATACATCTATTTGGTCTTTGACTAACTTCCTATTCTGGGTCGCTCACTTCAGTAGTATGTGTCTTTGTTTCATGATCATCCCTCCTATATGGCACTGTGATATGTAATACATTATCTATACTTAGACAGAGAGTACAGTTATGGTATTACCTCTGTGGAATGGAGATGACTTATTACATAGTATGGCAATCCCTTACCTCCCATGCCTCAGTGATTATCACAGTCTGGAATGGAGGCCCAGAGATGAGTTTGACCTAATGAAGGTCAAAAGGGAAGTGGACAGCAAATGTTCCATTAATTATGATGTAGTATTCCTTCTCCTTCATTAAATAGCTATTTTGGAATATGCATATTTATGCTCTTCACCACTAGAACATAGAACATTAACAGCGCAATGCAGACCCTTTGGCCCTCGATGTAGTGCCGACCTGTGAAAATAATCTGATGCCCATCTAACCTACACCATTCCATTTTTATCCATATGTATGTCCAGTACCCATTTAAATGCCCCTAACATCGATGAGTCTACTACTGTCATTGTTTTTACTGTTGCAAGCAGGCCATTCCATGCCCCTACTACTCTGAGTCAGTAAACTACCCCTAATATCTATTCTAAATCTATCACCCCTCAATTTAAAGCTATGTCCCCTTGTGTTAGCCTTCATCATCCTAGGAAAAAGGCTCTTACTGTCCACCCTATCTAAACCTCTGATTATCTTACATGTCTCGATTAAGTCACCTCTCAACCTTTTTCTCTACACTGCCAAGAATTTTATCATTAGCCCAGTACTCTTTATTCCTGTTACTTCTTCTGAAGTGAACTACCTCACAATTTTCGGCATTAAACTCCATTTGCCACTTCTCAGCCCAGCTCTGCATCTTACCTATATCCCTCTGTAACCCACAACATCCTTCAGCACTATCCACAACTCTGCCTACCTTAGTGTCATCCACAAATTTGCTAACCCATCCTTCTACACCCACATCGAGATCATTTATAAAAATGTAACAGCAGTGGCCCCAAAACAGATCTTTGCGGCATACCACTGGTAACTGAGCTCCGGGATGAACATTTTCCATCATCCACTACCCTCTGTCTTCTTTCAGCTACCCAATTTCTGATCCAAATCGCTAAATCACCTTCAATCCTGAAACTCTATATTTTGTGCAATAGCCTACCATGTGGAACCTTATCAAGCACCTTACTGAAGTCCATACACACCACATCAACTACTTTACACTCATCTACCTGTTTTGTCACCTTCTCGAAGAACTCAATATGGTTAGTGAGGCACGACCTACTCTTCACAAAGCCATGTTGAATATCTCTAATCAACTTATTCCTTTTGAGATGATTATAAATCCTATCTCTTGTAACGTTTTGCAACACCTCACCTACAACTGAAGTAAGGCTCACTGGCCTATAATTACCAAGGTGGTCCTGACTCCCCTCCTTAAACAAGGGAACAACATTTGCTATTCTCCAGTCTTCTGGCACTACTCCTGTCAACAATGATGACATAAAGATCGAAGCCAAAAGCTCTGCAATCTCCTCCCTTGCTTCCCAGAGAATCTAAGGATAAATCCCATCTGGCCCAGGGGTCTTATCTATTTTCAGATCTTCCAAAATTGCTAAAACCTCCTCTTTGTTAACCTCAATCCATCTAATCTTGTAGCCTGTATCTCACTAACATTGCCCTTTTCCAGTGTGAATACTGACGAAAAGTATTCATTAAATGCTTCCCCTATGTCCTCAAATTCCACACACAACTTTACACTACTATCTTTGGCTGTAATCTTACTCTAGTCATTCTTTTATTCCTGATATACCTATGGAAAGCCTTGGGGTTTTCTTTGATCCTATCTGCCAAAAACTTCTCATGTCCCCTCCTGTCTCTTCTTAGCCCTCTCTCCAGATCTTTTCTGGCTAACTTATAACTCTCAAGTCCCCGAACTGAGCCTTCACGCCTCATCCTTCTTCCTCTTGACAAGGACTTCAACTTTAGTAAACCTGGCTCCCTCTCTTGACAACTACCTCTCTGCCTGATAGGTATATGCTTATCAAGGACCCGCAGTAGCTGTTACTTGAGTAAGCTCCACATTCCCCTGCAGTTTCCCTCCCCATCCTATGCATCTTAAATCTTGCCTAATTGCATTATAATTGCCTCTCCCCAGTTATACCTCTTTTCCCTGTGATGTATATACCTATCCCTGCCTATTGCTATTGTAAACATACTGTTCTAGAGACACTCCGATCTTTACAGGTCAGTTGATTTAAGCTGATGTCACTTTCCCACCATCACTTTATGGCTGGATGAGTAGTATTTCTTCTATTACAGGAGAGGAGGATGGAAGAGATCAGTCCAAAATGGAAGCCAAAATCTGGGATGGTGACACCCCATTGACAGACAAACAGATTGACCAGTTCTTAGTAGTTGCTCGGTAAGTCCTGACAGCATTACCAAAACAATGTGCAGGGAACTGCCAAGCCTGTTTGTAAAGGTGGTGCAATATAAAGAAGAGTCCGATTGCCTGATAAGTGATTTAAGGCTCAGCCATATTATCACCATTTGATGTCTGATTGCTCCGTGTCATTCAGTACTATTGAGTCTCACTTGATGACAGTGTGCCATGCAGTGAAATCACTGTGTCTGCTAAATAGTGTCCTTGGGGTTTTGGTGCCATTTATAACTTCTGGCAAGGAGACGGATAGATTTAGATTTGAAAGACTTCTGCATGCCTCAGGACACAGACCAGGAATGTCTTTGTTTGGTTCGTGGGTTACCTCAACCAGTGCTGTAATTAGTCTCTGTTTACCTGAGTATTTAATTGGAGGGTAAGGTCCAACAAGGGTTGTCCATCGCTGTATGCCATCAAGAATCTGAAGTTGGGCTGTCCTCATGAACCACTACAGTAGTGAAGATGCTGCTACTGCAAGCCGTTTGGTAACATCTGAATGGCTCACTGTGCCACTGCGAGCGCAGTTAACAATTGGCCACATAAGTTTGGAACTGGAGTTGCGCATTGCTCCCTGTCAGTATGACCAATGTCAATTTAAATTGAAAAAAAGCTATTATTTTCTTGGGACTGCATTGTTCAAACAAAACAAAACAAAAAGCTATGTGTAATATTTCTGGTCCTTTCCAGGTCTGTAGGTACATTTGCCCGTGCTTTAGACTGCAGTAGTTCAGTGAGACAGCCTAGTTTGCACATGAGTGCAGCAGCTGCCTCCAGGGATATCACTCAGGTAAGAAATAGCATGCAACTGCTCCTGTGTATAGTATCACGCTATTGCTCCTGTTGTTGACTGCATTCTCTATAGATTGCTTGTGGTCTTTTTTTTCCCCCCCTGTGGTCTTGACTGAGAGATTTACAAGACTATTGCTAGAAATGGAGAATTTTAGTGAGGAAAGCTGGGTATGTTTTCTTTGAAGTTGACGTGGCTGAAGAGAGATTTAAGTTTGGGTGAATAGAAGTACGGGGAGTCTGGAGACTGTGGGCAGGATTTTGCTATTTCCATTTGCAAAATAACTGGTGGAGGGGATTAGAGGGGAGTTGAACAGTAATCTTTTTCACTGGTGGGTGGCAAAGATTGAGAACTCATCACTTAAGAGGATGGTGGAGGTGCAAAACCCCTCTCACTTTTTAAGAAATACTTCAGTATGCACTTGAGTTCATGTAGACTACAGGCTAAGGACGAAGAGCTAGAAAGTGGAATTAAATTGGCTATACAAAAGCTCAATACAAAACGTAAGATCACATTGGGTTGAATTATTTATTAGTTTGGATAGAGGAATGACCAACCAATCGAAAGAGAGTCAGAAGAAAAAAGGTCTTTTTCTGGTTGGCAAATTGTAATTAGTGGGGTGGCACAGTCTGATCCTCAGACCCCAACTGTTAATAATCTGTTTAATGGCATGGATATGGGATAGAAGGTGCTATAGTCAGGTTTGGAGATGACACTAAAATTGGTAGGACAGTAAGTTGCAATGAAGAAATTTACAAATGGATATAGATAGGTTAAATGAATTTGGCAGATGCAGTTTGATGTGGATAAGTGAAAGTTATCAACTTTGGTCAGAAGAATTGAAAGGCAACATATTATCTAAATGGAGAGAAGCTTCAGAGTACCTCAGGGCAAAGAGATCTGAGAGTCCTTGTACATAAATTGTAGAAAATGAGTGTAGACATTGAACATGTAATAACGTAGGCAAAAGAAAGTTGACATTTATTGCTACAGGAATAGTCTATAAACGTAGGGGAGTGTTGCAGCAACTCTACAAAGCATTTGTAAACCACACTTGGGAGTATTGCACATATTTTGGTCCCCTTACTTCAGGAGGAATATAGTTGCATTGGAGGCATTTCGGAGGTGGTTCACTAGATTGATTACAGAAGTGAGGCATTTGTCTTATAAAGAGAAATTGAGCAGTTTAGGTCTGCTATGTGGAGTTTTAGAAGAATGAGAGGAGATCTGATTGTGGCATATAAGATGCTAAAGGGGGTTGACAAGGTAGATGTAGAAATGATTCCTCACAGGTAGATGGTTCCTTGTATGGAGCAATCTAGAACGAGAGGTCATAGTCTTAGGATAAGGGGTAGTAGATCGAAAACAGAGATAATGAGAAATTATTTCTGTCAAAGGGTCATGAATCTGTAGAATTCACTACCCTGGAAAACTGAGTAAATGTAAGGAGGAGATAGACTGATTTTTAATTAGTGACAGGTTGAAGGATTATGGAGAGTGGGCAGGATAGTGGAGTTAAATTTGAGCTGAGATCAGCCATGATCACATTGAATGGTAGAGCAGGTTCAAAGGGCGGAATTGCCAACTGCTGCTCGTAGTTCTTATTGTCTCCAACAGGATTTGTAGCAGACTTTGGTGATTTTGTCCAATATTATTAACAACAAATTGGGTAGTCTGTTCTGGACTCATAACAATGGCTTTTTCTACACTGGCATGGGCATGATGGACTGAATAGACTGTGACATGCATATCCTTGTATTTCAATTTTTTTTTAAATGGTTCTGTTGCAAACCTCACTATGTTCAATTGTGTCAGCAATGTTTGTCATATCTCAGTCGGTAGCACTTTTGCCTCACCTGGTGCGGCACGGTGGCTCAGAGGTTAACACTGCTGCCTCACAGCACCAGGGCCTTCGGTTCGATTCCAGCCTCAGGCAGCTGTCTGTGTGGAGTTTGCACATTCTCTCCATGTCTGCGTGGGTTTCCTCCGGGTGCTCCGGTTTCCCCCCACAGTCCAAAGAAGTGCAGGTCAGGTGAATTGGCCATGGGAAATTGCCCATAGTGTTTGCCCTCTTTGGAGGGTCGGTATGGACTGGTTGGGCCAAAGGACCTGTTTCCACCCTGTAGGGGATCTAATCTAATCTCTGATCAGAAAGTCATGGTTTGAGGTCCACTTCCAAGAATTGAGCACAAATCTTGGCTGACACTCCAGGTGAGTCCTGAGTACTGCATTTCCAATAACATCATGGTTGATCTGTTTGTATTTGCAGTCCCTCATTCTCACTTATCCCTGACAGCCTCAGATTCTTATGCAAACATGGAAATTGCTGGGGAGGCTCAGCAGGCTCTGGAGCATCTGTGGAGAGAAATCAGAGTTAACATTTTGGTTTTGGTGACCCTCCCTCAGAACTGATGGTAGCTAGAGAAAGGTTGGATTTGACGCAGAAGATAGAGTGAGGGGAGTCGGTGAGGAGTAAACAATAGGTGGAGATTGCAGGAAATAACATGGCTCTCCTGAAAGCAAACCCATGCAAACAAAACTTTGGGGGGTTGTGATAGAGGAATAATCAAACTGGAGGACAATGTTCTAGGTCTGAAGTCGTTGAACTCAATATGGAGATAGAGTCCAAAAAAAGAGAAGAACAGATGGACAGACAAAGGATGGATAACAATTGGCTTGGGAGGATGAATATCTATTAGTGGACAGTTAAGTACTTCTTTTAGTTACTCATGGATTAGAACATCTAATGCTTTCTGCATTTCAGACTTCTACAGTTCTCCTTCATTTAAATTATACTTTTTAAAAATAACTTCTTCCTGCCAAACTGAGCAACTACACAATTTTTATTGTTATACTCCGCCTGCCAGATATTTTGCCTGTTCATTCAATCGGTCTGGAACCTGCTCATGTCCATTTTACAACATACATTCCTGTATATCTGCAAGTTTAGCTACCATGCTTTTATTCCCCTCTTCTAAGTCTATGGTATAAGTTGCAAAAATGCTGAAACCCCAGCACAGATTCCTGCTAGACTCCATGCGTAACTTCCTGCCAGTCAAAAAACGACCCATTTATAAATACTCTCTGTTCTCTGCCAGCCAGACAGTCTTCTTTCCATGTGAATATATTGCTCCCTCATTAAGAACTCTGACCTTGCATAATAACTTTTTTTTCTGTGGCTTCTTATCAAATTCCATGTGGAAATTAAGGTACACTTACCTATAACCACAAGAGCTATCCATTTTTACCTTTCTAGCTAACTCCGTCTTGATACTCTAATTTATTTCTCTGTTTAACCTTTTTTAATCATTCTCTACTGTACTTTATAATCTGTCCAGTCAACTGACCTGACTATCATTGTTGCACAATAATATGCTTTTTCCTTAAGTTTGATGTTTTCCTTAGTCTCTTTAGGTAATAAAGGATAACGGGTCCTCCCTTTGGAATTTTTCTTTATAGCAGGGATATATTTATATCCATAAATGTCTGCCATTGCTTAGCAGTTGATCTATCCCCTAGCCTGGTATCCCTGTTCACTATAGCTAGCTCAGCTATCCTGCCCAATTGCTTAAATTTATAAATTAGTCTTTAACCCAATCCTTCCTTTCAAACTGGTGAGGGGCATAGATAAGGTGAATAGCAAAGGTCGTTTCCCTAGGGTGGGGGAGTTCAAAATTAGGCAGCATATTTTTTAAGGGGAGAGGATAAAGTTTTAAAAAGGACATGAGGGGCAACGTTTTTATACAAAGAGTGTGCGAAATGAACAGCCAGAGGAAGTAGTGGATGCAGGTACAATTAGGACATTAAAAGTACATGAATAAGAAAGGTTTGGAGGGAACTAAGCCAAATGCAGGCAAGTGGGACTCGTTTAGTTTGGGAACATGGTCAGCATGGACTAGTTGGAACCAAGGGTCTGTATCCATGCTGTACAACTGTAAAATTCAAGCATAATATGCTACCTAGAGCTGTCTTATCTCTGATGTCATGAATTAATCCTTACACATTAAATAATGTATAGTTTAGTGTAACCTGCTCTCTGGTTGGTTCCAGAATGTGCTGCTCTAATATACTAGAGCATTTTGTGAACTCCTCTTCCAAGATAGCATTACCAATCTGATTTTTCGGGTTTATACATCGATTTAAATTTCACATGATTACCTTTATCATTAGCACCGATGTTTCTTCTTGTATGTTTCATCCTACATTGTGCCTAACTGTTAGGGGCCCTGCAGACCACTCTCAATAGTGACTTTTTTTCCCCATGCTATTCCTAATCTCCCAATGTTACAGCCCGAATACCCTGAACCAAAGACATCTTTAGCTATTGCACCAATGATATCGCTGATTGATGGCGTTACCTCTTCACCTTTAATAGCATCTTCTTTATTCTGAATATTATATATTCCTCAATATTCGGGACCCCATCCATGTCTCATGCAGCAATATCTCTTAAAATTGTTATCAGATCATGTTTGTATGTTCATTTTGTTATGAATGCTATGTACATTCAGATATGGAGCCTTTACTTTTGCCTTTTTTTGTTATCTTTAACAGCATCTAGCCTTGACTGTAGATGTATCCTTAGCCTTATTCCCTTTGTCTCTTCATTTTCTGACCTCATTTTCCATGTTACTGTTTTGGTCTTCTGATTTGTCTCTACTCCATGATTTGTAACAGATCAAACAACATAATTCCTCACCCCATCAACTAGTTTAAAGGCCTCTTTACCTCCCTAATTTTGTGGTTTGCTGGAACAGTATTCCCAGCATGGTTCAGATGCTAGACTATCCCATTAGAGACAAAAAAAACTGCAGATGCTGGAATCTAAAATTGACAGACAGGAAGCTGGAAGAACACAGCAAGCCAGGCAGCATCAGGTGGTGGAGAAGTTGACATTTTGGGTGTAACCCTTCTTCAGGACTGGGGGGGGTGGGTGTTGGGGGAGCTGCAGATAAAAGGGGTGGTGAACTGGGGATAGGTGAAGATAGGCAGAGGGTACAATCTGGTTGGTCAATGGAAGGAATGAATCCTCAGGCAGGGAGGAGTGGAACGGGACTGCTTGGGAGGGAGTCAGGGGATGGGACTTAGAATTGAAGAACTAAGTGTTGAGTTCTCCAGGCTGTAGGTTGCCTAGGTGGAAGATGAGGTGTTGTTCCTCTAATTTGCAATGTGCTTAACTGCGACAGTGGAGAACACCAAGGATGGTCATGTCGGAAAGGGAGTGGGAAGGGGAATTAAAATGGGCGATGCTCAGCAAACCATTCCCTAAGTTTACACTCGGTCTCCCCGATGTAGAGAAGACCACATTGGGAGCCTTGGATGGAGGTAAGGGAAGTGGTGTATTGGCAGGTTTTACATCTTTTCTGATTGTAGGGGAAGGTACCTGGGGGTTCAGGAAACTAAGGACTCTTGAAGGGAATGGTCCTTGTGGAAGGCAGAGAGGAGAGGGAAAGATGTTTTTAGTGCTAGTGGACTGCACGTCTTGCATTCTGCAAGAACTCCATCCCGTTCTCCCAAGTCCTGCACCTCTACCGCATCTGTTTGGACAGGAGACATTCCACTTGCGAGCATACCAGGTATCCACCTATTTCAAACAACATGCTTTCCTCCTCTGTCATCCAGATAATGCTCTGCTGTACCACTTCCGTTCCCCGTTCCAATGCTCTAAACCGCGCCCATGCAATAAAATCAGAGTCCCCTCCAGCACCCCTCCAGCACCCCTCCAGCACCCCTCCAGCACCCCTCCAGCACCCCTCCAGCACCCCTCCAGTCCCCCACCAGTCCCCCACCAGTCCCCCACCAGCCCCCCACCAGCCCCCCACCAGCCCCCCACCAGTCCCCCACCAGCCCCCCACCAGCCCCCCTCCAGCCCCCCTCCAGCCCCCCACCAGTCCCCCACCAGTCCCCCACCAGTCCCCATTACCTATCATCCCAACAGTCTTTACATGCAACGCATCATCTTTAAACACTTCTGCCAACTCCAACTAGACCCCATCACCAAGAGTATCTTCCCCATCCCACCTCTCTGTGCCTTCCGCAAGGACCATTCCTTTTGACAGTCCTTGATTTGCGCCACACTCTCCCCCCCCCCCCCCCCCCCAACCTGCAGGTACCTTCCCCAGCAACCGGAAAAGATGTAAAGCCTGCCAGTACACCCCCCCACCTCTATCCAAGGTCCACAACAGTCCTTCCAGGTGAGACAGAGATTCACCTGCCTCTCTTTCAACCTAGTTTACTGCATCAGGTGCTCCCAATGTGGTCTTCTTTACGCTGGGGAGACCGAACATAACCTTCGGGAATGGTTTGCCGAGCATCGCAGCTGGTTCTGCAGGGGCCAACCAGACCTCCCAGTCACCGCCCATTTTAATTCGTTTTCCCACTCCCTTTCCGACATGACTATCCTTGGCCTCCTCCATTGCCGCAATGAAGCACACTGCAAATTGGAGGGAAAACACCTCATCTCCCACCTATGCACCCTACAGCTCAAAAGACTGAATATTGAGTTCTCCAATCAAGTAACCTCTCTTTCCATCCCCCAACTCCTTTCCCAACCCCCTCCCCCTCCCTTCCACTCCTCCCTGCCACCAACCGGGTTTATTCCTCCCATTGACCAACCAGGTGGTACCCTCTGCCTGTCTTAACCTATCCCCACTTCGCCACCCTGCCCCCTGCCACCTCTTTTATCTGCATTTCACCCTACACCCACCCAGTGTCGTGAAGGAGGGTTATACCGAAACGTTGACTTTTCCACATCCTGATGCTGCCTGGCTTGCTGTTTTCTTCCAGACTATCCCATCAGTGCAGTCTCCACCTTCCCTAGTATTGATACCAATGCCCCACAAACTCGAACCACTTCTCCTACACTAGTCTTCAAGCTTTCAGGTGTTAATTTCCCCAATTTTATGTCTTCTACCTATTGGTAGAAGAACTGAAGTAATAATCTAGGGATAATTGCCCTTGAAATTCTGTTGTTATTGCCTAGTTCCTCATACTGTCTAATCAGAACCACTTTTTTTCTCATACTTGTGTCATTGGTGCCTACATAGAATGAAATAATTATAAATACAGCAAAATATTTTATGACTATTGCTACTGTTGTGAGGGAGGAAACACAGTTTATTTAACCAATGTCCTCTAAATAGAAATCGAAAACATGACTAGTATACATGTATTTCATGATCGTTGTAGAAAAAATGTTGACCATGATACTGGGGATAATTCTTCAAAATACCTCCGTAGCATTTTTCACACCCCACTGTCAGAAAAGATAGTTCACCGTCTCTTCTGAAGGGCAGTTGCCCTGACAGTGCAGCACTCCCCCTCTGTAGAGTATTGGAATGTCAGCCGACATTACATGGTCAAATGTCAAGGCAAATATTAATGCCAATGACCTTCCGCCTTGGAGATGAGAGTGCTGTCACTGACAAATGATGTTAGTAAACTGTCGAGATAATAAATCATGTCTTAAATCTTTATACTTACTCCGCCATTTGTTGGGAAAGAAGGGGTGACAGTGAAGGTCTAGACCACTGGAAGGGGCCTCTCGGTTCTGCAATCGGTCAACAGAATCACTAGGAATACGGTCTGCTTCAGCAAGGTTTACCAGTTTATTACGATGCCGGGCACAGGTTTGTCCAGCAACACAGAGGTTAACAGCTTCTGTGTTCCTTGGAAAAAACTGCGCAATTGAATTTGAACAATAAACAAACTTATATATTTCTTAAAAGACAGTACAACCTTAATTACAAAGCAAAATCAATGAAATGTAATAAGGTGACCTAATGGGCAGCTGGTTAATCCAATAATACTTCCTGGGAAACAGTATTGTCTTACGCACATTATCGTCTCATACTTGTGGTTCAAGGTTAGTCAGGGTGGTCAGTTAATGTCTTATGATTCATTTTATGAAGACTCCATTGTCTGCTTTATCTTTTAATTCATCGAGCTCAGCAAAGCAGGAATGCAGCTTCCAACCATTTTAGCACAGTATTAACCTGAAGCCATTTTGTTATGTTACTTTTGTGGTTAGTAAAAGCTTGCGTAGATTTGTTGCTCCTGACAAAAGCCTAAATCCAGATTTTAGATCCTCAACAGAAGGAGACATTTGACAGTATTTTTTTAAAATCTTTTGTCGAAGCAGGGAAATGTGTATCTCATGGAACTCTGAACCCTCTCTCCTACAGTGAAGAGGAGCAGTTTGTGAAGCCTTGTTCGACGTCACTTTCACTTGTCTTTTTCTTAATTGCCTCCCTCCCTGAATGGCCAGTTTCATGCCATGGACACCTTGTACAAAAGCACCTATGAAGTTTCGCAGGCCATCTCTGCGTTGGTCCCACAGGGTGGGCCAGTGCTTTGTCGAGACGAAATGGAAGAGTGGTCTGCTTCAGAGGCCAACTTATTTGAAGAAGCACTGGAGAAGTATGGGAAGGATTTTGATGACATCCAGCAAGACTTTGTAAGTAGTGCTAAGGTGGAAAAGAACTGAGAGAGCTTTGCCCCCACTCCACTAAGATATAAATTAACACCAAGTCTGCATTTAGCAACCTCCAGGTTTGCATGAGTGGTATATGTTGCAGAGTACATAACACAAAGAAAGCTATTTAGCTTCTCGACTCTATTCTGCCATTCAGTTAGATTATGGCTAATCTGCACGTTATTTTCATTTAACCCACTTTGATGCCAAATCCCTCATGCCGTTACCTAATAAAACTGTATCAATGTCAATACACCTGGTAACAGTGCCGATATCTAAAATAGGAGAAGACCAATAAATACAAAGTACATCATTGGAAGGCAGTGCTGTAGCTTGAGATCTGTTCAACCTGCAGTTTTAGCCAAGACATGCCTGTAAGCCAAATGAGAGGAGCACAGAGCTGAAATGGTGTTTCGTTCAGCATCCTTCACTGAATAAAAGTACCTTTTCATGCTGTGGGCCAGGGGAGTCTGGTGGATGACTGAGAACATGATGATCTCCTTCTGTGTGAGATGGCTTACATTTGGAACTTGGCTTTAAAACAAATTACTGAAATTTGTGTTGTTCCAGTAAACAGGATGTGTTGGCCTTTCATGGAAAATAAATGGATAAATTTGAAAGACATTATATCATTTTTATTTCACTTGTTTCTCAAAACTTGTTTCTCAGGCCAGCTTTTTTAACAACACTTTCTATTTGATGAATGTCTTAGTTGCCCTGGAAGTCATTGACCAGCATCGTAGAGTACTACTACATGTGGAAAACCACTGACCGATATGTGCAACAGGTAACTTCTATATACTTACTGATGACTTTGTTTTTAGGATGGTGTTGTAGGTTCTGTAAACTTGCTACCATTTGTCAACTACTGTTTGGAGCAAACTGTTTCAGATATGCTTTTGCTGCTATTGCAACTTGACCAACATTTACCTTGGAATCACATGTCTTACCACCTGTCCGATTTCTAACTTTTAAGCAACCTATTTATTCAATTGACCAGCTGACTCCTGCAGTGACTCTCATGGTATTGTAACACTGATGTCATATTTCACTGCTAACCAGACATTTATGTGACTGCTTGGATGGTAAATCCACATCATTGCAGATGATGAACTGCTGAGGCTTATTAAGAGACAAGTTGTAACAGTTGATAAATTTGAGCCTCCAGACCACTGGCCTTTTTTTTTGACCAAGTATTAGCTCTGATCTCTCATTATCTTTCATTTAGAAACGCTTGAAAGCAGCTGAAGCAGAAAGCAAACTGAAGCAAGTGTACATTCCTAACTAGTAAGCACTTCTTTTCTCACCTTCTCATCTGTGTCCAATTCAGTTGCTTGCAAAATGTCAAAAAGCCTGATATTGGTCCATGTTACCATTAGCACCAGTCCATGCGAATACTGGGCTGTGTCTCTTTTTCCATCACACTTCACTTTCTCTAACTAGTCATTGCTGGTTTCTGCATTGTAAGCTTTTGTGGTAATGGGATCTTCTTAACTCCATGCATCACGACATTTAGAACATAGAATAATACAGCACATTTATGAATGTATCGTAGAGCTGCTTTGACTTTTTAAAAAAGACTTTGAATCTATGCTTCTTCAACTGTATTCAGAACAATCACACTTACCTGACCCGTTTATGTATGGACAACCATTGGACTTCTCAAATACCATAGTTGAAGAAGAGGGTAATGGAATGGGTCAAGGGTGAATTTAATAAAGGGTCTTAAAGAAATAAAATTTCAGCACTTTTCAAAACATCAAGCTATCTCAGCTTGCAGTAGGCAAGAGGTAATTTAAACTGCAATCACTGTTATAATATAGAAAACACATACAAAAAGGTCTCACAAACACCAGTATGGTAATGATCGAATGAGCTGATGTTGCTTAAGGAATAAGTATTGGCCAGCCTACAACTGTTACACCCTACAACTTGAAATAGCATCTGAAAAACAATGCAGAACTCCCCCAGTTCTATAGTTAAGCCTAGAGTTTTGTGCTCACTGTTCTGGAGTAGCACTTAAACCATAATCTTCTGACTCAGAGAAAGAGTGCTAGCACTTTAGCCACAGGAGACAAATCTGGTGAAAAGACTGAGATTGAGATTCCAGAGTTGGCCTGTTTCCATACCGAAGAGAATCTAATCTTAAAAAAAAAAGGTATGGCTGCCAGCTGATTGAGTGATAGGAGGACATGATGGCCAGGAGGCCAGAGTCAGAGGACCATAGATGAGACTTTCAAAGTGGGCATGGGAACCTCTCAATCATTTCTAGGTTATTTCCTGCACTGTGCTCCTGCAAAGATATTTTGAAAAGTTTGTTATACAGAAATAATAAAGGCAAAATAGAATATCACAAACTATTTATATATTGCATATGTCTAATGATTTTGAAGCACAGGGTAAAATACAATTCCATTAAATCCCAAAATATCCTCCTTTACAGAGCTCACCCAGTGAGAATTCCCTTCCATTTCACATCTATAAGGCTTAATTTGCTTCAATACCCTGTCTTAAGAATTTGATAGTCCCTTCCTGTAAGCTTCATACAATTGAGCTTGGATTTTTCTCAGCTTCAGCTAACCCCTTCAGGGTCTTAATCAAATACCTCTGTTCTGGAACTTTTATACTAAACTCCTCGCTCTGAAGTAACCACCTTCTTAGCATTCCTAAACTATCCCTCCATTCTCAGAATCTACTGTTTTAGACTTCTAGATTCAGCCAAGACTTCTGCAAGCTATCCAAAAGTTACCATAAAGAGTTTTTTTTAAAACCCCAAGCGATAGGGGTTTCCCATTAGTCCAAAAAAAAGTCTTTGAAACTTCTGTCTGAAAGTCTAATGTATGGCGTCCTTTATTCTCTCGAAAACTTCCCCAGTATAAACAAATTACCATTAGTATCTCAACATGATATCAGATTGTTTAAATAAAAATAAGTCTCCATGGCTACAGAAGTACCTACAAGTTAATCATTAACCCTCTTCAGACATACAGAAAACCTATAAACCACTAGTTAAAATTCATAAATCCAAAATAAATGAATGAAACGGTGGAGGGGGTAGATAAAAACTAATAAGTTGGATAGGAATGTGGTGGGGCAGAAGGTATTGCTTTTGTTCTTCACAGTGGTATTGAGGGATGGCTGTCTCTTGAGGTGCTGCTTAAATAGTTACAATGTCCACCTGTTCAGATGGCCACCAAAGGTTCCATAGATGTGCTGGCCAAAGTTCTGCACTCAACCAATTACGCTACAATCAGAATAGGTAGATTATCCTGACATTTATCATTTATGGGCTTTGCTGTTTGCAATTGCCAACAAAAGAAGTAAATGGTCCTGAGAATCTGCTCTATAAGCAAGGGTTTCCTGCTTTTACTGTCTGGCTGGTAGGTGAGCAAATGCACACTAAAGGTGGGTGAAGCAGAGCTTGTGCAAAAACAAAGCCTATTTGAAAACATTAGAGTCTACTTAAGTAGGATCTGTACAAACTATAGTTACCGGAACTATAGTAAAGTTTCACAAGGCAACTAGGATTATTTCCTCAGCAAAATACAATGAGTGGATGACCATTAACTGAGAGAAATTCCGTAAACCGTCAATCCCAATCACTTACTCCAAATGTAATTGCCAAGGGAATTACCTAATAATCTCCATTTCGAGGTGCTAATCACCGAGTGCTGAATGGTGTTCTGTTGGAAACCCACCCGAAATCCCAATTTGAATGGTAGCCCCACTCTATGGCCTTTAGTTGACTGGATCATTGAAAATTGCAATGCATGTGCCTAAAGGTTGGTGTGTGGGACCAGCACCTGGAGCCAGCCCCACTTTCTGATTCCTTACCCTGACTGAAAATCCCGCCTGTAGTGTTACTCTAAAGAAACATTTTTTGTCTTTTCCCCCATCCTGCCCCTTAGTAATAAGCCAAACCCAAACCAGATCAATGGAAGCAGCTCAAAGACTGGAACAATGAATGGAGGGAGTGCGCTGGCACCAAACGGAGCAGTGGCAGTGCCAGGACCGGGTCGAGCTTGCGAGAGCTGCTACAGTAAGTACTCTTGGAATCACAAAGCAAAGGTATCATGTGGTCCAACATGACCATGACCTTGAGAGCTTTAGATGGTGCCAACTATTGAGCTGCAGTGTCAAGAGGGTCTGCAGACTTACAGGAGCCTTTGATTTACACCAACCTTTCAAATCCAGTTGGGCTGCTTAAGTGAACAAGACATGGGAACCTGAGCATCACGTCCCATTTATCCCTGCTGAGACTGTGCTGCACGCCTGACCAGCCAGTACGAATGCAACAAAATAAACAAACTTGCAATTTACTTCATTTTTTTGTTTCACCAGCCAATCAATCATATCAGTGGTACTCGTGGGGCCCACCCACCATGCAGTGCCGACTCTGCGCAGCCTGTTGGGCCTACTGGAAGAAATACGGTGGACTGAAGATGCCAACCCGGCTAGATGGTGAAAGGCCGGGACCAAACCGGAATAATCTGGTAACTCCCAAGTGCTTTAGATCGCACCAATTTTTTCAGCTGATCTCTGTTGGTTTATTCGCTTTCCTTTTCTACCTCAAGAGACTGACTGCTTGTTGCAGTCCACATCCAAGGCCAGCCTCCAAGTCCTCACCGAGAAGTTGTGCTTTTTTAGAGTTTGAATAGATTGCAGTCAGATTTGATCTGGTGCCTGTCCAGTGTCAGGGCAGGGACCACTGCTCCTTATCACTGTGGAGAAATTGTAGCACCTCTGATCTTACCCTGACTGAAATCAGCCCAATGACAAACAGTTTGCGAAGTCGGTTTGATTGAATGTGGGTAGCAAACCTGCCTTTTGAGCCAGAAAGTGATGGGTTAAAACCCTGCTAAAGGCTGAAGTGAATAATCTCCATTTACACTTTAGTGCAGTGCTAAAGGAATGCTGCACTGTTGAGAATGGCTGAAAATCAAACACAATATTAAATCTGGCTTTTTTGATGAGATTGAAGATTGCACAGCACTATTCAGATGAAAGCAGAAGTGTTCTTCCTGTGTTCAAACTAACATTTCTCAACCAAAGCCTTCCTAAATAGATTTATTGATTGCTCACCTCAATCCCGTTGATTAATCAGCACTGTTAGTAGACTTACTTTGCCTAAATTAGTTGTCCAACATGCATATGCAATGCTTATGCATGTGATGAGGTGTTATATAAGTGCAGACATTAGTCATCTTTAATATATTTAAATTGCAGTGGCATTTCTCGATAATGAGATCTTGGTGCAGCCTCCAACTGCCCCTGATGATCTTTCTTCTATCGCTATTATGTACGGAAGTGATTACTTTGCGCACCTCCTTCTAAGATCGGACAGTTACCAGACGACTGTCTTTAGTGCATTCCCTTGTTGCACCATCAGTTCCATGCCACCGAGTTATCTGTGCTGATCCCTCCAGTTCAGTTTATATTTTTTTCCTCTGTGAGTCTGTTTTAACAATTGCTGTTTTACTTCTCTCCCAAGAATGCCCAGGGTCTGCCGGTTCGGAACAGCAGCAGTCCCAAGTTTGCCCTGAAGACAAGGCAGGCCTTTTATCTACATACAAACAAACTGACAAGAATGGCCAGGCGTCTATGTCAAGACATTTTGCAACAGGCAGCACGGCACCCCCATGTGCCAATTAACATCACAGCCATCAAGGCAGAGTGTAAGTACCAAGGTAACATCAGAGTAATATTAACAGATATTGTGAGAGTAAGTTATCCCCAGACTTCAGAATGCTTTGCTGGTGAGGAAATTAGTCTTTTCTTGCAAGTTGCCTTATTCCCCAATCGAGGTTATTCTTGCTAGGTTTAGGCCTCATGTGATGGTCACTTTCCATTACCCAGACTTGTCTTTATCTGACAGGAAGTCCCAGCCAAAATTAACTGGTGGGAACATCTCGCAACAAGTCTACAAGGCATTAGTGAGATGGTGCATGGAGTAATGTGTGCAGTTTTGATCTCATTTTTTAACAAGAGGTGTGGTACAATTGAAGCAGCTCGGAGAATGTTCTGTAGGCTGATTCCTGGGATAGAGATGTTTTTTGAAGAAAGATTGGGTGTATGCTCAGTGGAATTTAGAGAAATGAGAAATGATCCTAATGAAAGGTAGAAGATTCTTTCAATGCTTGACGTGTAGATTTTCATCGGTGAATCTATAACTGGGAGCACAGCTTAATAATAGGGATTCTCCCATTTATGATGGACATGAGAAAAAATTTATTTTCTTAGACTGTTCTTAGTGTTGTGAATTCTCTTTCATAGAAAGTAGTGGAGACTGAATTATTGAATATATTCAAGGCTTAAACTAGACAGATTTTTTGATCAACAAAGGTGACAAGAGCTTTGGTCATCAGTTAGGAAAGTGGAGTTAAGGCTAAAAGCAAAGTAGTCACGGTCCCACTGAAGTACAGAGCAGGCCTTTTGGGAAGGATAACCTACTCCTCCTAATTCTTGTGTAACGGTTCCCTTGAGCAGTGTCTCAGAAAATGGATGGATTGCGTTCATGTTATTTGCTGGGTATAAATGGACTAATGTGGTTTGGAAAGTAGAAATAAAACAAAATATCATCTTTCTAATTTGCTTTAATTTCTGACACTTTTTGTGTTTTGATGTGCACGTGCTCCAGGCATACAAATAGTTGCTTGTTAGCGCACAACTTGAATACTGCCAATCAGTACCCTTTTCTCTTGTAGTAGGAATAGTGAGACTGTTTGAAATTTGGCACTTTTGCTGTGGTGCAAGGTGAAAAGCTTTAGCAACAAGTCTCTCTTTATTCGTGGTGCTCATACTACACTGTTCAGACTTATTGTCCTTGTCCTCAAAACTTGTAGTATTAGATTTTCTGGCCTGAGTCTAAATGTAGATTCCACAGGGTTCCATTGGCTTGGAACTGGCCAGCTTTGCTTGTTAAGTCTTCCCTGTTTGAGCCATTGTCTGGCTTCCACAAGTCTGTGGATAAACCTGAGAAAGCAAGTACATCCAACAAAATGTTGCAGCCCAACTCTAGTCCAGTGCCATTATATCCTCAGCTCACACATAGCCTAAATCAGAAGATTTGTGATGTGGAGTTGCCAGTGTTTGACTGGGGTGGACAAAGTCAGAAGTCACATGATACCGAGTTATAGTCCAAAAGGTTTATTTGAAATCACAAGCTTTCAGAACTTCACTGACAAAGGGACAGCGCTCTGTTGGCTTGTGATTTAAAATAAACCTATTGGACTAAAACCTGGTGTCATGTGACTTCTGACCTAAATCAGAGGATTAGTGTTTATGTTTCGAATCTACTAGCACCTCTCTGATGATCAAAACAAATTCTGTAACACCTGAAGGGAAATTGGATAATTACTTTTAAGTCAGATAAATATGAGAGTCTGTGGAGATGTATCAGAGAACTATCTCATACCATGAACAAGAAAAGTAGTCACCATGAACCAAATGACCTACTTTTGTGTTGTATCTCCTGTTATTTCTTTCTGCAAGTTCAGAAGGGAACAATGTGAAAGGTTATAGTAAAAAGGAATCATACAATCCCTACAGTGTCGAAGTAAACCTTTGAGTCCACACCGATCTTTTGAAGAGCATTCTACCTAGATCCATCCTCCACCCCCCACCCCCCACTCTATCCCTGTAACCCATGAATAGCAGTGAGTGAAATGCTCATTAGGAAAGCCAGTGCTGAAATGATGGGCAGAATGGCCTCTTACACTGCAGTTATTCTGTGATTTCAGCAGCCTGCTTGTCACCCGTCAAACTGGAAATGTCAATTAGAGCCAAGTATATGCTGTAGGCCCAGGCCCTCTAGAAGCTCAGTTGAGTAGGTCTACAAATGGGACTTTTTACAGCCAGCAGAGAAAAGTGACTTTCATCTGTTCAGCTGATGAAGGTTCTGAATCCAGGCCCAGAGGAGAAATAACCTCATCATGACACCTGTTCTTGTGAAATGAAATTGAGAGAATTTAAGATTGTGCTAGAGGACTGACGACATCTAAAACAACCTACCTCTCCTTTTATGTGCTAGATACACTGCGGTTACCTGCAGTACCAATACAGATCACAGGATTGAAACGAGCAGCTAGGAAACCCTTGGAAACAATTGTGGAATACCTCGGTAAGAATCAGCCTGAATTAGTAACCAGTGTTGGTAAAGCGCTTCATAATCTGATCAAACATTTGCAATTCTGATTATTCAAAGCTTGTGGTTGGTGTTCGCAGTTCATAATTGATTAAGTCTTTGAATGCTAAAACTGCTCTGAGCAAAAATAAAATAGGCAGACCTTGTCTAGCGAGACCATATTAGAAATGTAAACAAATAAAATAATGTTTGTATTACCTCTTTTAGATAGCTTAAAAACATGTTGCATAACATGTGTCTGGGAAAATATTAATATAAATGAGATAAACACACCATCAAAATGTTTGATTTTGAGAATATAAAATATTAGAATAGATTGTGTAGATGTAAAAAAAAGAGGTGGATATCTCAAACTTGTCTAGTTGCTCTATTTGCTAAACCGGTAAACAGGTTTTAAAAACTCAATGCCTCAAGCGTATGTGAACATGTATTAAAAGCAAAAAGGCACTCTGCCTTCCTATTCTCTCTCAATTTTTATTACTCTATTCATAATGTAATCTCTTTTGGTGCTTAGTGATGTTCCACAAATATATCAAACAATGCTGCTGGTCCTAAGCAGCATCCAACAACCTAAGCTAGAAAGTATACATTTTTGGATGTTGTCTGGAAGAAGAGTCAGATGTGATACAGACGGGCATCACGTCCTAGCTGGGCTCGGATTGAAGAATACCCATGCTTGCTGTGCACTATGGAAGTGAACCATAGGAAAAGTCAACAACATCAGGGGGCAATGATGTATAATCACCGGATTCTCATAAACAAAAGGGACCAGACTTCACAAATACTTGAATTGTTGTAAAGCAGTTTGAGATGTCCTGATGTTGTGAAATACACTGTGTGACAGCCACTTGAATTTTGACCTGCTTGTTGTTGTCCGCAGAGGCCCATCCGTGCCTGAAGCAAGACCGTCCCAACGTCAGTTTGCACATCAGCAACGTGACACCTGCCAAGCTGATGCCTATTTTAAATCACAGCTCTCCAACCATCCTGGGCAAGCGGAGCTATGAACAACACAATGGCATTGATGGTTAGTGTGTTAGGTAGCAGTGTCCTGTTCCTGGTTATTTTGGGATTGTACTTTCAGAAAAATGTACATGCTAATGTGGTTACTCCTTGGGATTATTCACTGAGAATTCTCCTTTCTCTCAGTGCTGACACCTGGTGGAATAAAGTTTCATAGATATTTAAAAAAAAGACCCATTGGAAATACATGGCAGGTCTGAAAAAAGGAACAACAGATTCTCATTTTGGTTATCTTTTACCCTTTGCACTTGAACTATTTTGATTTCATGGGTGGTTAATGCTGAGTTGTCCTGATGTTCAGCCAGAATATGACACTGTTCAGGGTAATAAAATCATCATTAAGTTATGAACCTCTGATCAACGCTCCTTGCCATCAAAAGTGACAGAATAACATTAAAATCTGACTTTGTTCAAGGCTTAAACTGCCAAACAAATAATTAAAACAGGTAGATCAGTAAATAATAACAAAATGTCTCACACGATTCTTTGTCCTTTTTGAGTTTATTAGCTCCTTAGACAAAACAAAACATACACCACATCTCTGTTAGGATTATCTACATAGTTTTGTTATATTTACCCACACGAATCTGGATAAAACTGTTGAATTTGATCATTGTGGGCTGATATTTTTCTTTGAAACATTAGTGAGAGTTTTGTGAATTTGAATAGCTGTTTCATTCAAAGAGATGCAAATTTGCCACATTGGCACAAATCTCACATCATTTCTATCTTTGATTTGAATGTTTCAGCTTCTCCCTGAAGCTAACTGCTTACAATGAACTGAACGTTCCTCCCAACATTGTGCTGAGTCAGCTGCAGTATTTGTTAATTGATCGTATTTCTGACATATCAATGTATTGATCCATTTTTACGTAAGAATGGGACATCTCGGCCCATCGAGAGTACTCTGCCATTTTTAATGCGACCATGGCCAATTGAACACTTTAATGCCTTTTACTTACACCATTCCATAACTCTGTTCACCACTGGTAATCAATCTCTACCTTAAACGTACTCAAAGACTGAGCTTCCATGGCCTGTTGGGTAGAGAATTTCAAAGATTCACCACCCACTGAGTTAAAAACATTTCTCCTCATCTTAGTCTTAAATTGCACCCCCTTATTTTTCAAATTGTGCTCCTCATTCTACAGCCCCCAAAACAGAGAAAACACCTTACCTGCATCTATCCTGCCCATCTAACCTATTGTTATTCGAATGACTGTAGATTGAGAGAGGAGAATGTTCAGTGCGACCTGGATGTCCTTGTGCATCAGTTGCTGAAAGTGAGCACGGAGATGCAGCAGGCAGTAAAAAAGGCAGACTGGATGTTGGCCTTCATAGCGAGACGATTTGAATACAGAAATAAGGATGTCTGGCTGCAATTACACAGGGCATTGATATAAGGCCACACCTGGAATATTGTGTGCAATACTCTTGCTGTAGAAGGTGTTCAGCAAAGTTTGACCAAATTGATACCTGGGATGGCAAGACTGACGTATGGGGAGAAAGAAAGTTGCTGAGGGTTGGATCTTCATTGGAGCCCACAAGAATGAGGGGGGATCTTTAGGAACCCATACAATTTTAACAGAACTAGGCAGTTTAGACAAAGGAATGATGTTCCTGGTGGGGGAGTCCAGAACCAGGGGTCATAGTTTACGGATAAGCGGTAACCTATTAGGACTAAGCTGAGAACAAAATTCTCCATCCAGAGAGTGGTAAACCTGTGGAATTCACTAATAGAAAGTGGTTGAGGCCAAGACATTGTGTTTTCAAGAAGGACATAGACATAGCTCTTGGGTTGAAGGGATCAAGGGATTTGAGAATGGTATTAGAGGATTGAGCTCGATGATCACTCATGACCATATTGAATAGTGGAGCAGGCTCAAGGGGTCGAATGGCCTATTCCTGCACCTATCTTCAATGTTTCCATCCGTTTTAAGTATTTTGTGGGTTTCAGTGTGATCTCCTTTCATTCTTATAAACTCTTCCAAATCTGTTCTGAAGTGCGATCTAAAATGTTTATATGTTGTGTATTTCTGGAGGTTTTTGCTGAAAATTTGCTTTTTCTCTTCCCCGTTTTGTTGGGGAAGGGCCAGTTTCCACACTATAGGGATTCTATGACATAAAGAGGGTTTATAGTCTTAGGATAAAAAAGGGGCGGCTCAGTGGCTAGCACTGCTGCCTCACAGCGCCAGGGACCCAGGTTCAATTCCAACCTCGGGCGCCTGCCTGTGTGGAGTTTGCACATTCTCCCACTCCTGTCTGCGTGGGTTTCCACCAGGTGCTCCGGTTTCCTCCCACAGTCTAAAGATGTGCATCTTAGGTGAATTAGCCACGCTAAATTGCCCATTGTGTTTGGGGACATGTAGGTTAGGTGCATTAGTCAGAGGTAAATGTGAGATAATGGAGGAGGAAGTGGGTCAGGGGGTTACTCTTTGGAGCATCAGTGTGGACTTGTTGGGCCAAAGGGCCTGTTTCCACACTGTAGGGATTCTATGACTTCTATGACATAAACTGCTGGGTTTTACCCGTGAGAAAGTGGAATTGCAGCAAGATTTCTCTACCTATATATTCCGTTCCTCTTGCAATAGAGGCCAAAATTCCATTTGCTTTCCTAATTTCATGTTGTATCTGCTCCTTTACATTTTGTTATTCATGTATAAAGATACACAGATCCCACTGTAACCTGTAGTATTCTGTATTCGTACAGCATTCTGCAATCTTTCTCCTGTTCAATAATACTCTACTTTTCTATTCCTACTGCTAAAGTACCAAACCTCTAATTTTCTAATATTATACTTGAATACCTAACTATATCCTTTTGCAGACTTCTCATAACTTGCTCTCCTATCTTTGTATCATTTACAAATTGGGCTACAATAGAACTCCCATATATCCGCTGATTCGGTTTCCGGGTTTCAGTTATCCGCGGTTTCCCGCGGCCTGAAAATATTATGTGGAACATTCCAGAGGGCTGCTGGGGAGGTAAGTTTCCCATTTAAATGATGGGGTTTGTGAGTATCCATGGTTTCGGGCATCTCTTCTACAGGGGGGGGGATGCGTGGGTGTGCGTGTGTGGTGTGTGTATGTGTATGTGTTCATGTTCCGTACAGTACACGCCTTCATCCAAGTTATTGGTACAAATCATGAATGGTTCCAGCACCAGCACTAATTCCTCTGACATCCCTATATTTACAGTTTGTCAGTCTGGAAATGGCTCATTTATCCCTACTCTCTGTTTCATATTAGTCAGCCAATCCTGAATCTATACAAATATATTACCCCCTAATGTCAGGAGCTCTCCTCTTGTAAAATAATCTAGTACATCGCACCTATTTTAATGCCTTCTGGATATACATGACAAATACTTTTCAGCTCTGGTTCCCCTTTATCCATACTGCATGTTACATCCTCTGACAAATCCATTAAATATGTCAAACATTGTTTGTGTTTCACAAAACCATATTGAATAGTCATAGAGATGTACAGCATGGAAACAGACCCAACTGTCCAACCCGTCCATGCCGACCAAATATCCCAACCCAGTCTAGTCCCACCTGCCAGCACCCGGCCCATATTCCTCCAAACCCTTCCTATTCATATACCCATCCAAATGCCTCTCAAATGTTGCAAATGTACCAGCCTCCAGCACATCTTCTGGCAGTTCATTCCTTACACATACCACCCTCTGCATGAAAAAGTTGCCCCTTAGGTCTCTTTTGTATCTTTCCCCTCTCACCCTAAACTTATGGCCTCTAGTTCTGGACCCCCCGACCACAGGGAAAAGACTGTCTATTTATCCTATCCATCCACCTCATAATTTTGTAAACCTCTATAAGTTCACCCCTCAGCCTCTGACGCTCCAGGGAAAACAGCCCCAGCCTGTTCAGCCTCTCCCTGTAGCTCAGATCCTCCAACCCTGGCAACATCCTTGTAAATCTTTTCTGAACCCTTTCAAGTTTCACAACATCTTTCCAATGGGAAGGAGACCAGAATTGCACGCAATATTCCAACAGTGGCCTAACCAATGTCCTGTACAGCCGCAACATGACCTCCCAACCCCTGTACTCAATACTCTGACCAATAAAGGAAAGCATACTAAACGCCTTCTTCACTATCCTATCTACCTGTGACTCCACTTTCAAGGAGCTATGAACCTGCACTCCAAGGTCTCCAAGTTTCAGCAACACTCCCTAGGAGCTTACCATTAAGTGTATAAGTCCTGCTAAGATTTGCTTTCCCAAAATGCAGCACCTTGCATTTATCTGAATTAAACTCCATCTGCCACTTCTCAGCCCATTGGCCCATCTGGTCTAGATCCTGTTGTAATCTGAGGTAACTCTCTTCACTGTCCACTACACCTCTAATTTTGGTGTCATCTGCAAACTTACTAACTGTACCTCTTATGCTTGCATCCAAATCATTTATGTAAATGACAAAAAGTAAAGGGCCCAGCACCGATCCTTGTGGCACTCCACTGGTCACAGGCCTCCAGTCTGAAAAACAACCCTCCACCACCACCATTTGTCTTCTACCTTTGAGCCAGTTCTGTATCCAAATGGCTAGTTCTCCCTGTATTCCATGAGATCTAACCTTGCTAATCAGTCTCCCATGGGGAACCTTGTTGAACACCTTACTGAAGTCCATATAGATCACATTTACCGCTCTGCCCTCGTCAATTTTCTTTGTTACTTCTTCAAAAAGCTCAATCAAGTTTGTGAGACATGATTTCCCACGCACAAAGCCATGTTGACTATCCCGAATCAGTCCTTGACTTTCCAAATACATGTACATCCTATCCCTCAGGATTCCCTCCAACAACTTGCCCACCATCGAGGTCAGGCTCACTGGTCTATAGTTCCCTGGCTTGTCCTTACCACCCTTCTTAAATAGTGGCACTACGTTTGCCAACCTCCAGTCTTCCGGCACCTCACCTGTGATTATCGATGATAAAAGAGGCCCAGCAATCACTTCTCTAGCTTCCCACAGACTTCTAGGGTACACCTGATCAGGTCCTGGGGATTTATCCACCTTTAGCCGTTTCAAGACATTGAGCATTTCCTCTTCTATAATCTGGACATTTTGCAAGATGTCATCATCTATTTCCCTACAGTCTATATCTTCCATATCCTTTTCCACAATAAATACTGATGCAAAATATTCATTTAGTATCTTCCCCCATTTTCTATGGCTCCACACAAAGGCCGCCTTGCTGATCTTTAAGGGGCCCTGTTCTCTCCCTAGTTACCCTTTTGTCCTTAATATATTTGTAAAAACCCTTTGGATTCTCCTTAATTCTATTTGCCAAAGCTATCTCATGTCCCTGTTTTGCTGTCCTGATTTCCCTCTTAAGTATACTCCTATTTTCTTTATATTCTTCTCAGGATTCCTTCGATCTATCCTGTCTATACCTGACATATGCTTCTTTCTTTTTCTTAACCAAACCCTCAATTTCTTGAGTCATCCAGCATTCCCTATACCTACCAGCCTTCCCTTTCACCCTGACAGGAATATACTTTCTCTGGATTCTTGTTATCTCATTTCTGAAGGCTTCTCATTTTCCAGCCGTCCCTTTACCTGATAACATCTGCCTCCGATCAGCTTTTGAAAGCTCTTGCCTAAAATACTGTCAAAATTGGCCTTTCTCCAATTTAGAACTTCAACTTTTAGATCTGGTCTATCCTTTTCCATCATTATTTTAAAACAAATAGAATTATGGTCGCTAGCCCCAAAGTGCTTCCCCACTGACACCTCTGTCACCTGCCCTGCCTTATTTCCCAAGAGTAGGTCAAGTTTTGCACCTTCTGTAGTAAGTACATCCACATACTGAATCAGAAAATTGTCTTGTACACACTTAAGAAATTTCTCTCCATCTAAACCTTTAACATTATGGCAGTCCCAGTCGATGTTCGGAAAGTTAAAATCCCCTACCATAACTAGTCTATTACTCTTACAGATAGCTGAGCTCTCCTTACAAGTTTGTTTCTCAATTTCCCTCTGACTATTCGGGAGTCTATAATACAATCCCAATCAGGTGATCATCCCTTTCTTATTTCTCAGTTCCATCCAAATAACTTCCCTGAAAGTATTTCTGGGAATATCCTCCCTTAGCACAGCTGTAACGCTATCCGTTATCAAAAATGCCACTCCCCCCTCCTCTCTGGCCTCCCTTTCTATCCTTCCTGTGGCATTTGTATCCTGGAACATTAAGCTGCCAGTCCTGCCCCTCCCTGAGCCATGTTTCTGTAATTGCTATGATATCCCAGTCCCATGTTCCTAACCATGCCCTGAGTTCATCTGCCTTCCCTATTAGGCCCCTTGCATTGAAATAAATGCAGTTTAATTTATTAGTTCTACCTTGTCCCTGCCTGCCCTGACTTCTTGATTCAATTCTGTTCTCAGCTGTACCCGTGTCAGATCAATCTCTTTCCTCACTATCTTCCTGGGTCCCACCCCCCCCACCTTACTAGTTTAAATCCTCCCAAGCAGTTCTCGCAAATTTCCCTGCCAGTATATTAGTCCCCTTCCAATTTAGGTGCAATCTGTCCTTCTTGTACAGGTCACTTCTACCCCAAAAGAGATTCCAATGATCCAAAAATGTGAATCCTCCTCCCATACTCCAGCTCCTCAGCCATGCATTCATCTGCTCTATCCCCCTATTCCTGTCCTCACTAGCTCGCAGCACTGTGAGTAATCCAGATATTGGAGGACCCCCTTTTTAAATTTCTGCCTGACTCTCTGTAATCTTCCTTCAGAATCTCAACCTTTTCCCTTCCAATATCGTTGGTTCCAATGTGGACAATGACCTCCTGCTGGCCCCTCTCCCCCGTGAGAACATTCTGCACCCTCTCTGAGACATCCTTGATCCTGGCACCAGGGAAACAATACACCATTCTGCTTTTTCTCTGCTGGCCACAGAAACGTCTGTCTGTACCTCTGTCTACAGAATCCCCTAAAACAATTAATCTCTTGGAAGCCGACGTACCCCTTGTTGCATTAGAGCCAGTCTCAATACCAGAATCTTGGCTTTTCGAGCTATGTTCCCCTGAGAATCCATCACCCCGTACATTTTCCAAAACAGCATACCTGTTTGAAATGGGTATATCCACAAAAGACTCCTGTACTAGCTGCCAACCTCACTTATCCTTCCTGGAGTTATCCCATCTATCTGACTGTATCTGAGACTTCTCCACCTTCCTATAACTGCCATCCATCACATACTGTTGCTGTTGCAAATTCCTCATCGCTTCTATCTGTCTCTCCAACCGATCCACTCGATCTGATAGGATTCGCATCCAACAGCATTTATGGCAGTAACCCTTAAACTCTCTTTAAACTCCCACATCTGATAAGAAGTACATATCACTGCAAAGACCATTTTTGCTCCTTCACAATTTATAGACCCAGAAAATAACACCATCTTATTCCTCTACAAACACTGCCCCAGGTTAAATTAATAGCTATGGCTTATATTTTAAGTTTAATCAAAAGACTTATCTCCAAAAAATATATAATCAAGAAAGAATCCACTATACTCACTACTGTAGCCTTTCTCTTGGACAGACTTAAACAACAATGAACTTATCTGATTCTGTGCTGTGAAGTTCGCCCAACAGTTCCTCCAAGATTAGTTGTGAATTTCACTGTTTGTTAATTTTCCCAGATGCACTCCGATGTCCAGCAATAAACAAATTCAAACAGTAAAGGTAGCAACTGTGCAGGTTCTCTCTCTCTCTCTCTCTCTCTCTCTCTCGCCTGCACTGTCTTCACCATGTGCTTCCTTTGTCTGCTCTTCTCCTTTTTAAACTGCTGTTGTTTTGACTTTTTTTTTCCAGAGTTCCAAAACAATGCAACAGAATATAAAACAGTAATTCTGCTTCTGGAATTCGAGGAAATCACCTCCAACACCTAAAATACCTCAAAAAAAGGAGCAGCTCTTACAGCCAGAATTTTTTCCTGTCCTCTATCTTGGATTACCCAGAATCCATAAAACTTGTCTGTAAAATTTTAGATTTTCACTCTAGATAACTAAGACAAAGCAGTTGATTATTTGCAAGTAATTTTAAGATACTTGATTGTTTGTTTGAGAAACAGTAGTGTAGATTCGATGGATTAGCTGAAGAGGAAGGAAAAGTGGTAGTTGGGAGTGGTTTACTAATAGGAACAGGGATGTTGTTGTCAATAGCTTGTGATGGCAGCTTCATGCTCTGTAGGTAATATGTTGGGCACTCCTCCCTTGTTCTTCCTCTCTCTTTACTAATTCATCATTCATCTTTAAAAAAAATGCAGCTGCCTGTCAAGGTCTGCTCTTGATAAGGACTGTCTGCCATCTCTGAGCATTTCTAAACATCCTTCTATCTCTATGAAGTCGCAGTTTACCTTATACCAGTCATTTGTTTGAGTTCTTCTTTCCATTGAATAGTGGACATGTACTCAAGATGTCAGGTTGGTTATTTCCATGCTTGTTCATTCCCCCAGTTCTTTGGTTCTTTTTAAACACTTGGCAAGATAAGTGAATGTACAGGTCAGTTTGCAACTCGATCACATCAGTTTGATGACCGTAGTTATTGGGAATGGAGTATTTGTAACTTTAGTCTCTACGTTGTCTAGGTTCCTGGCTATTAGAAAACTTTGTGCATTTCCAGAAAGACACAGTCAACCCTGTCTTGATTAATTTCACAAGAGTTCTACGTTATATTGTACACTACACCATTCCCTTTCATAAAACCATGTTGACTCTGCAGGATTGTATTATGATTTTCTTTTTTAGCTAATGCATAATAACAGACTTCAGCATTTTTCTAATGATTGTTAGATTAACTGGCCCAACATTTCCTGATTTTTATTTCCCCCTCTCCTCCCTCTTCTCTTGAATAGTGTCTGCCATTTCCTTCTTCTCCATTATTATTTCAGCAGTCTTACTCGAAAGGACCATGCAGCAGCTTTTACTCTTTATTTTTATATTCCTTGCTAATTTTCACTTATAACTTTAACTTGCATTTTTGTTAATTGGAATACCAAATGCTGACATCACTGGATTGAAGGAATAGATCACCTTTAAATTCCCTCAGGTATCAGAATCCCGGAGTTAAACACAGTCTTGCTGTACTTAGTCACGAGTGCACCTTTGTGCAACTGATGTATTGTTCCCAAGATCAGTAATCCTGCGTTAACTCGCCATGTGGATATTTGATTGTAGAAGCTCATTAATTGTGCCTTGAATCTATGCTCCATCACCAAGATGAGGAAGGGTGAGTTTGGTTTGGAAACAGTACAGTTGGATGTGAAAGGAAGGAATTGTAATATTTTTAAAAGACTTAAATTATAAAGCTGCGTAGGTTTGGCTTGTATATTTTAACATTTAGTGTAGAAAATTAAAGTGTGATCGAAGAAAGAGGTATGGAAGCAAACCTGGCTGTTGGAGTTAAGATGAGGATTAGTTATCTGTTCGGCATGGATGACTTGGATCGAAGGGTCTCTTTCTGTGCTGTATATCTCTGTGACTGTAAATAATAATAATTAGTCATGGTCTAACAAAATTATGGACAGGCTTGAGAGGTTGAATATTCTATTCTTGTTCCCAAGTTTTTTAAGATACTTTCAAGTAATGTCCCAGTTACCAGATTTGACCGTCAACAAGTTGCATTTATAAGTCCTAAAGTGTTTCACAGGAGTGTTATCAAGCAAAGTACTGTACACCACCAAGAAACATGAGAGAATTTTAGGGAAGAAGATCGATAGCTTCTGGTCGAAGCTGTAGATTTGAAGGAGCATCTTAAAGATGGATAGAAGCAAAAATGTTTAGGGAGGAAATTCCAAAATTAGGCCCATAGTTATGACTGTCAATAGTGGGGCAATGAATGTCATGAATATGCTGGAGGTTAGGAATGGGAAATGCAGAAATGGGTGATTTAAGGCTGGAAGAAGTTACAGGAACAGAGGAGGGTGAGGCTGTGGAAGAATTAGAAAACAAGATGAGAATTTGGTAGTGGCCCAGTCACCTTACCAGACTTGACATTTATTGATGATGACTGTGATGTAATCTGTTCCCAGCATACTGTGCAAATGTAACCTTCAGAGTATGCTCAGTTCTAATGGAACTACATCTGACTGTTTCAAAATGTTAATAATATTCAATTCTGCCTTGGCAAGATTGGAGCTCAGGTGTGGGAATGAAACACAGGGCAGAACTAGCTCGGTGAAGCAAACTGTCAATTAAAGTCTGATATTATATTTCTGTGAGTGAGTACAGGAGTGCAATTTTGGAGGCCCGGGAACCTAGACCCTGGAAAGTACAGTGATTGGCTAGAACAGGATCAGTCATTTGATGCAGTTCATGGTGGGTGACTCTTGAGAGGGGGTTTCAAGGCCAGATCGATTAAGTGAAGAATTGTGAATGTTTCGTGAGTTTTGATGACCCATTAGTCATTAATATCTGGAGAGAATTGTCAAAAAATCACTGGGATCAGTTTTGATTGCATTTGCTGTTTGGTGTGTGCTATGGGATGTTTTATCACAATGTATTATCTATCTTTAGTGCTTGTTATTGTAAGATTGGAGAGGGTACAGAAAAGCTTTATAAGAATATTAGTGGGACTGGAGTGTTTAGGTTATTATAACAGGCTGGAACTTCTTTCACGAGAGCATGGGAGGTTGAGGGGTGATCTTATAGAAGTTCATAAAATGATGAGGGGCATGGATAAGGTGAATAGCAAAGGTCTTTTCCCTCAGGTAGGGGAGTTCAAAACTAGAGGGCATAATTTTAAGGTGAGAGGAAGAAGATTTAAAAGATCTGGGGGCAACTTTTTCACACACAAGGTGGTTTGCACGTGGTATGAACTGCCAGAGGAAATGGTAGAAACAGATACAGTTACAACACTGAAAAGACATTTGGACAGGTCCATGAATAGGAAAGGTTTGGAAGGATTATGGGCCAAATGCAGACAAATGGAACTAGTTTAGTTTGGGAAACTTGGTCAGCATTGACTGGTTGAACTGAAGGGTCTGTTCCCATGCTTTTAAAAAAAAATTGTATTTGTGAAATGTGAGCGTCCCTGGCTAGGCCAGTATTTATTGCCCATCCCTAATTGCCAAGAGGGCAGTTAAGAATCAACCACATTGCTATGGATCTGGACACACATGTAGGCCAGGCCAAGTGAGGATGGCAGATTTCCTTCCCTGAAGGGCATTAGTGAACCAGATGGGTTTTTCTAACAATTGACAATGGTGTGATGATCATCATTAGACTCTGAATTCCAGATTTTTGTTATTGAATTTAAATTCCATTATCTGCATGATGGAATTTGAACCCATGTCCCAGAACATTACCTGGTCTCGAGATTAATTGCCTCGCGATAATACCACTGGGCTATTGCCTCTCCTCATTTATGACTGTGTGCTCATGTTGATCTGGGTGTTAGAATATAAATAGCACATGTAGTGTAGATTTTATTATTATTCTAACATCTAAGAAAGATTATTGTTGCTTTAATCGTTTTGCTTTATTTGTTTAGTAAGTGCCCTGGATCTCTCACATTGTTGTCTTTTAAGAGACATGTTAATGGTCCCTATTTGGATATTTGATTTGATTTATTACTCTCACATGTATCTAGGCACAGTGAAAAGTTTTGTTTTGCATACAGTACAGGCAGATTGTACCATTAAAAATGCATTAGGGTAATAGAACAGTACAAAGAATACAATGTTACAGCTGCAGAGGAGGTGCACAGAGAGTTAGAATAGGTTTAAAATTTGAGAGTTCCATTCAGAAGTCTAATAACAGCAGGGAAGAAGTTGTTCTTGAAGCTGTTTGTGTGTATATGTATATACCTTGTCTATCTTCTATCCAACAGAAAAGGATGGAAGAGAACATACCAGGGTGGGAGGGGTCTTTGATTATGTTGGTTGCTTTTCCAAGATAATGGTAAGTATAGATAGAGTCAGTGGATAGAAGGCTGGTTTGTGTGATGGACTGGGCTCTGCTCATGACTGTTTGTAGTTTCTTGTGGTCTTCAAAAGAGCAGTTGCCAAACCACAGTGTGAAGCATCCAGATAGAATGCTTTCTATAGTGTATCTATAAAAATTGATAAGATTCCTTGTGGACATGCTAATTTCCTTAGCCATCAGAGGAAGTAGGGGCATTGGCCTGCTTTCTTGACCATTACGTTGACATGGGTGGACTAGGACAGATTGTTGGTGATCTTCACTCCCAGGAACCCGATGCTCTCGACCATCTCCATCTCAGCACCAGGGGCAAGCCCTCCACTCAGCTTTTCCGAGGTCATTGACCAGCTCTTTCATTTTGCTGATGTTGTTGGAGAGATTATTGTCTTTATACCATATCGTTAAGCACTCTATCTCCTTCCTGTACTCCATCTTGTTGTTGTTTGAGATCTTACCTACAATGGTGATGTTGTCATCAGCAAACTTGTCAATGGAGTTGGGATGGAATTTGACCACATAGTTGAGAGTGTATAAGGAATATAGTAGGGGGCTGAGTATGCAGCCTAGTGGAGCACTAGTATTGAGGATTATGGTAGAGGAGGTGTTGTTTCCTATCCAGATTGTATCATAAATATGGTGGTCTTGTCTCAAGCGCAGTTACTTTGACAGGCTTGATCTTTTTATGTAATAGTTAGGTCACATCATCAATTTAGAAATCAATGTGAAGTCAAATGACACTGTGACGTACCTCCTATTTGACCATCGTGTTGAAAGTTTTCTTAAACATTGTCAGGAAGGTAAATGTTGAGAGGTCTTCAACTGTGAAGATTCTATTACTGAGAGTGATGTGTCAGTGTGTAATTTATTGTTTCTTTTATCTTCTCTGCAGGCAGCACAAAGAAACGTCTTCTGATGCCTTGTAGGGGTAAGAGATCTGAATTCCATTTGCTCTCAATCTGTGTTTTTCTTGCTTGCGTCTATTTATCTTTGCCTTTCTGTTTCTGTACTTTGTCTCCAATCTGTTCCTAAGGGCAGAAGTTAATCCCCTCCTCGAAGCAAGTCCGGAGGTGGGAGAGTACTTAATCTGGGACTTCACTGTTTCCTCACCTCTTCCTGATTAAGTCAATGAAAGAAAGCTAGAGAACAGCTTTCTCTTGGCACTGACTATTGAAGCCCTAAAGTGCATAATTAATGCCTACTTCATGTCCTCATCCCGCAGCCAGTGGCATGGAACCAATGTTTGATGGAAGACTTGCCATGCTGGAAGGTTGGAAATGGGGTTATGGAGGACAGGGATGGGGGATGTGGTTTATCGATCTTGTGGAAGGACAAAGATGGAACTTGCTGAGAGTCCTTTTTTATCCTTGTTGCCAAGTCACCTCTCTCGTCTATGGTCTAGGTCCCATGGCAATACTGGGTGTATAGCCAACCTGTGCCACCACTCCCATTGATGCTGCCTCTGCGATCAGCTCTTGGCTTTTAAGGGAACATGATTATTAGAGCAGGAGAAGACCTTTAAACCTGTCATAACTTCTCAGCCATTCAGTTAGACCCTGGCTGATTATCTACCTCAATGCCACACCATCTTCAAATCCCTTGATGCCATTGTTTCCAAAGGCTAGTGATTTCTATTTTGGGCATGTTCAATTATTAAACTTCCACAGCTCTAGGGGGAAATGAATTACAAAGATTTACCCCCCTCTGAGTGAAGAAATTTCTCCTCATCTCAGTCTTAAACAGTCTCTCCTTTTATCCTGGGATTATGTCTCTGATTTTACATTCAGCAGCCAAAGTAAACATTATTTCTCCTTTTGCTCTGTCATGGCCTCACATCTCAAGTTTCAGTTAGGTCCCCCCTCATTCTTTGAAATGCTAGACAACACAGACCTAATGTCCTCAATCTGTCTTCATATAGCAATCCTGCTATTGCAGGAGTTTATCTGATGAACCTTCATTGCACTTCCTTCGTGGCAATAGTATCCTTCCTGAGATAAGGTGGCCAGAATTGGCATGATGACTCAGTGGTTAGCACTGCTGCCTCACAGCAGCAGGGACCCAGGTTCAATACCAGCCTCTGGCGTCTGTCTGTGTGGAGTTTGCTCATTCTCCCTGTGTGTCCCATGAGGGGGAGACACTCTGGTTTCCTCCCACAGTTCAAAAGATGTGCAGGTCAGGTGAATTGGCCACGCTAAATTGCCCAGAGTGTTAGGTGCATTAGTCAGAGGGAAATGAGTCTGGGTGGGTTACTCTTCAGAGGGTCAGTGTAGACTTGTTGGGCCGAAGGGCCTGTTTCCACACTGTGCGGAATCTAAGCTAATCTAATCAGAACTGTATACCATGTTCTAGGTGCAATCTGACCAAGGGTCTCTTCAGCTGCAGAAAAACATCTTTATTTCTGTAGTCAAATCCTCTTACGATAAGGGCAGATATAAGAATTGCCTGAATAAATCCAAATACTGTGCATACAGGAAATCTGAAATAAAAACAGCAATTGCTATAGTGAATAAGCAGGTCTGGCAGTGTCTATGAAGAGACAAACAAAGTTCATGTTTCAAGTCTGCTGTGAAACTTTGGAACAACATTTATCTTCCTGATGCTTGCTGCATCTGCATCTTAACTTTAGGTGACTCATGAAGAAGGTCATTCAGGTTCTTTTGCACTTCCCAGTCTCTCTCAATTCAAGAAATGTTCTGCCTTTGTGTTTCTTCTGCCAAAGTGAATAACTTCACATTACATTCCATCATCTGTCTTCTCATTCATTCGCTTAGCCTGTCCTAGTCCTCTTGAAGCCTGCTTGCATCCTTCTTCCAACTTACATTTCCAATGACTGTTCTGTCATCAGCAAATTTTGAAATAATTTGTCCCAAATAATTTGTTTAGGTTGTGAACAACTGAAAACGATGAAGTTCTGGGGTTACTGAGATAGCACTGGATAGTGAGACTAGGCAAAAGTGAGGACTGCAGATGCTGGAAATCAGAGTCTAGATTAGAGTGGTGCTGGAAAAGCACAGCAGGCCAGGCAGCATCCGAGGAGCAGGAAAATCGACGTTTGATGACGGGCTTTTGCCCGAAACCTTGATTTTCCTGCTCCTCGGATGCTGCCTGGCCTGCTGTGCTTTTCCAGCGCCACTCTAATCTGGATAGTATGACTAGTTGGGTAACTGTTCAGGGAGCTGGTTCAGACATGACAGGGTGAAAGCTCACTTGGCTTTCCTATTAAAACAAGAGAACAAGAAAAATTAAAGTATTAAAGATCCTCTATTGATTGCTTCTCACCACGTGGCGGGGGGAGCCCAGCAAGCCTGAGTGTGTGCTGACACACTAGGCAAGCGCTCTCACATGTGATTACACAAGCTGAGGCTTTTTCTATCTTTTTTTTAAAAATGAAGCATTTTGTGTGCAACTGCCCCCAATTCAGTTACTGCTGGGACATGTTGGGGCAGGACTTTCCCTGGAGTTCCACACAGGGGTGTACCCTAACCCCCCCTTCCCCAGAAAATCTCTCCACTCCCAGTTCCTGAGTCCAGATCCTGCATAGCTGCTCAATGTCCTTCGCGACACTACCTCCTGATAAATGATAGAGGGTGCTGACCCAAAGAGTGCGAGTGGACATAAGTACTGTCCTCTCCACCTCAAACTTATAGGGACGAACCATTAATGTAGTCTTTTTCTGCATAAACCCCTAATCTGAAAATAAAAAAAGAGGTCCCTCCTACATAGTTCATATTTCTGGCTCAACTGCTCAAAAGATATCAGGACCTCCCCCTCAAATAAATCTCCTAAACTGGAAACTCCTCTAGACTCCCAGACCCTAAAGCCAGAATCCATCAATCCGAGCCGGAATCCTGGCATTCCTACTATGGGAGTAAAAGGGGAAGTTTTTTTTTGTAAATTGCCCTCACTTTGTCGCATTATACTCCATGCTTTAACCGTGTTAAGGACAAATGGATTTCTGCAATGGTCCATAGCCGGCCTCATCTTGTCCATAAACAACAAGTTAAGGAGGGGGCATTCTGCCTGGGAGGCCTCGATGTCCAGCCAGATTGGGCTTGCCAGGACCGGAGGTCAATCAGCCATAAAGCATAACAGGGAAATGAATTGATATTCCTTAAAATCTGGAAAGTTCACACCCCCTATCCCCTGCGGAAGCTGCACTTTGGCGAGCTTAATAAGAGGCTACCTGTGATGCCAGATACAACTGTTAAGCCTCCGAAGCGCTTGCCTGGGCAGCATCAAAGGAAACATTCGCGTGGGATATAATAAACGAGGAAGAACATTCATTTTAACCAGAGCTATTCTACCCAACCAGGCTATCGAAAAATCATCCCAGCGCCAAACGTCCTGTCTAATCTTCTCGAGCAATGAAGTTAGCTTTATATAATTGATCAAAGGCTGGGGTGAAAAAATACAGGAAACCTCCCTGAGACCATCTGAAAGGGAATCGGTTCCACCCCCAAGATCGGGTACAATAGTAAGACCCCCCCTCACAGGCATGGCCTCATAAAATTGATTTTATACGCTGAGAAAGAACCAAATAATTTAATCTCTTGTATTAAGCGGTATTAAACATAATCTGCATAAAGGGTGATCTTATGCCCTCCTGATCCTACCTCCGGGGCAGCGATATTGGGTTCCTCTGGATAGCTTCTGCCAATGGCTCAATCACTAATGTAAACAGCATCGGTGAGCAGGGGCACCCTTGTCGGCTGCCTCTACCAATACTAAAATTGTCAGACCTTATTCCATTAGTGAGAACAGCTGCCTTAGGGTCACTATATAACACTGCCACCCACCTAGCAAAGACCCCTCCAAGACCAAACCGTTCCAGGACATAGAAGAGGTACACTCACTCTATCTGGTCAAACACTTTCTCTGCAGCCAGGGAGACTACAAGCCCAGAATCGATCCTTGCTGGCATACCTGAACCATATTCAATACTCTTCTAATGTTAGAAGAAGTCCTGCAACCCCTTATAAAACCTGTCTGGTCCTCCTTTACAGTGGAGGGCAAGACCTTCTCCAACCTCAATGCCAGCATTTTCGACAAAATTTTAAAATCTACATTTAATAACGATATGGGCCTGTACAAAGTATAATCCTCCAGGGCCTTCCCTCTGTTGAGAATAAGGGAGATATTTGCTTCTCTCAGAGAGGATAGGAGGCAGTCCTGACTGTACGAATAATTGTACATATCCAACATTGGCCCGGCCAGCATGTTTATAAACTCTCTATAAAACTTGCTCTGAAATCCATCTGGGCCAGGCGCTCTACCACTGCCTCACCACTTCCTGTATCTCTTGGCTTATCAGAGGGGCATTCAAAAGAGATGCCTGCTCTGAAGTTACACCTGGAATGTCCAAGTCTTTAATAAAAGACTCAATCTTCAGTAGTCTATCCTCACACAGCCCTCCAACCAGTACAATCCGGAGTAGAATTTCCTGACTGCCACGTTAATCTTTTTAGAGTCTCAAGTGAGAATACCAGCACGCTCTCTGATGGATGTGATAGATTGGGGGCACTCATCTTTCTGGCCAGATACACCAGATAACTACCCGGCTTACCATTCGAATGACCTCTGTTTCGCAAAGGAGATTTCCCTCTTTTCTGTCTGGGTGAGTGCAGTATTCAGAGCAGCCCTGAGGGCTGTAGTCTGCTGCAACTTGGTGATAGATGGTCTGTCAAAGTATGCCATCTCAGTTGCCTTCAGCTGGGCCTCAAGTATATGCTGCTGCTCTCCCCCTCTGCTGCTTCTGGGTTGGTGAGTAAGAAATAATCAAGCCCCTTGCATAGGCCCTGGCAGTCTCCCAGAGCACCAACAGATTACTGGCCGTACCCAAATTAATGTCCCAAAAAAATTAAATGCTCGCGAAAAATACTCAGGAAAATTACCATCCTTCAGGAGGAAGGAATCCGTGCGCCAGTGCTGTGAGCCTGTCACATTACCCCTGGCCTTGACCTCCATGTACACTGCCGCATGATCAGAAACGGCTATGTTCCCTATTCTACAGGACAGCACCAAAATCAAAGAGGCTGATGAAACAAAAAACATATCAATCATAATGTAGCACTTATGTGGGTCAGAGAAAAAGGTGAAGTCCCTACCGTCAGGGTGAAGACATCTCCACACATCCACCAATCGCAGCTCCCCACTCAGGTCCAACAGTTGCCTGGATTGTGGGGACATACCTGCGAGGCCCCTGGCATCCTATCCACCTTGGGGTCCAAAAGTCAGTTAAAGTCTGCCCCTATAATTGCCTGATGTGCTTCAAGGGCCATCAACCTGGGAAGTGCATCCATTAAAAATTTAAGGGGATGTGCCGGGGGACAATAGACATTCAAAATCCTGTACTCCTCTCCATGTATTAAAGCTTTAAGGATCACAAACCGCCCATATTCGTCCTTAATTTGGTCTAACACATGAAATGGAGGATTCTTCTGGATGAGTACAGCAACTCCTCACCTTTTAGAAGAGGAGGCTTGAGTCCAGCATTGGCATTCCCATTAAAGGATGAGAAAAACACCCGGCCGAACACTTCCTGCTGTAAGTTTAAGTGCTTCTTATCGGTGTACTTCTTGCAGCAAGGCTACATTGACTCTTTCTTTTATAAGGCTTGAAAGTATCTTCTTTCTCTTAATCGGTGAACGACTCCCCTTAATATTCCAGGTACACCATTTAAACGAAATAGCCATAGCTGTCCATGATAGCCCATGACTCCCTGGGAGGAAGAACCCACTCATAACGCGCTGAGTGAAAACGGTAAACAGTTTATATAGTCTTAAGAATACAACTACAAAAACTACCATATCAAAACTTCTAACAACTACTGCTACAATGAACCAACATAAAAAAAAAAGAAGAGGAGACTTCCACATGGGGCACTCTCTGAACCCACTAATCCCTCCATGGCTCCTTCTAGTTGAAGCTGTGCCCCAAACCCAGGCAAAACAAAGTAAAAAAAAAATTGCGTGCATTTTATAACAAGAAAATTAATAGTGGGGATTCAGCCCATCCCATCCAAACTTGGACCTTCAGCAATCCTTGTAGATTAAAAAAATGCTGTCCCCTAAATGTACCCCCCCATCCCATACGAGAGAGAATAGAAAAGGGAATGATAGAAAAACAAAGGATAATGGGAGGGGAGAAAAAAGGAAGAGAGAGAAAAAGAAGGGGACCCTGCAATATTAAAAGAACAAAAGTAGGTAAACCAGGCAAACCACAGAGAAAAAGTAAACACTATTGTCCATATTATTTGAGCCAGCTAGTCTATTTTAAGGAATCCAGGAAATCCTTTGCCTTTTCTGATGAGTCAAAATTAAACAGGCACTCTCTGCAGCTGAAACGTAATATTGGTGAATATCTTAAAGAGTAGTGAATATTCAAGTCCCTCAGCCTCTTATTTACCTCATCCAAGGCCTTCCACTTGTGGTTCACGGCTGCAGAAAAGTCTTGGAAGAACAGTTATTCTTGATTCCTTGTATATCAGGGCCCGTGGATCCTTCCCTAGTGCTCTGGAAGCTTCCAACACTATTTGCTTATCTCTGTAATGCTGAAGTCGCCTAGGCTTGGGCGGGGGCGCTAGTCTGACCTGGGCCTTCGCACTGCGACCTGGTGGACCTGCACCCGGCCCGCCCTGACCTCCAGCCTCAAACTGCGGGATCCATTGCTCCAAGAAGTTGATGAGTTGCCCTTCTTCCTCCTGTTCTGGCAGCCTGATCAGGCGGATGTTGTTCCGATGGCCTTGATTTTCAAGGTTGTCGACTTGCTCCATTAAGGCCTGTACCTATCTTTCCAGGGCCTGGACCCAGCCCTTCGAAGATTCCATCACAGTTTCGGAAGCTGCGGCCTGCTACTCCATCTCCACAATGCGTTGCCCTAGACACTGGATCTCCTGCTCACGCTTCTGAAGCATGGCTGAGATCAGTTCCAGCCTGGTCTGGGTCTCTTCCATCGCTGAATCAATCTTCTCTTGGAGTTTCACGAACTCCGAGACCAGGCTCTGCTGCGCAGGTAAGTCCACAGGAACGTTCGCAGAGGCCGATGCTGCATTCGCGGGTGTGTTTGTTGCTGTAGGAGAGTGCCCTGCTAGTTGCAATCCTTGCTGTCCTTTTCCCTTGGTCATCTTCCTTAATCAACAAAACTGACACACAGCAATTCCGGGAATCTAAGACTGCCGATTTTTACCACAGTAGCTAAGAAAGGGAGGGTAAATGCAATTCTTTGCCTACGTTATGGTGCAGAGCTCAGCAGGGCAGACCTACTGGATTGCCGTCATGTTGGATCTCAATCCCATATGATCTAATTCTATTCATTAACCTCCTCTTAATCTGGTTTATCAAGATCTTTTCATGCTTCTTTTTCAATGTGACAGTAATATCCTGAAAAGCTTCAAGTTTTTGAAACATGATTTTGGAGTGATTGTAATGAGGTCAACAAGTTGGACCTCCTAGAATGTAAATTCCATGACCTGCTTCAATCAGGGAGCCCTGTCTGACATGTTAACGGAGTATGTCACAGGTTCTGTTCACTCCGAGAGCTGGCTCTGGGGAAGCTGGATTAGTGTCAAGGGTTTTCCACATATAGATGAAGTGTGACATGGTGATGGGATTCCAGCCTGTGTGGAGTTATTTCAGTGGCGATGATGGGAAAAGTACACTCCTGAAGAAATCCACTCGCAATAGTTGTCTTTCAGTTGGGGTAAGCATTTCTGGAATCATGCCATCATTTGGGAAGCTTGAACTTGTTTATTCCTGCTGTCGAAGACTGGGCCCGATATGTGGGAATAATACATTATTTTTTCCATGACATTGGGGCAGATGAATAACTATGACTAAATCTCCAGATGGTTTGTGGAACCTCAGCTTTGTTGATTATTAGGAGGCTGACATTTCCTGAGGTACCAGACACCAAAACCTTTCAAGAGTTCACTGATTTAGTTAAGGAATATTGCAACCCTAAGCTTCCTCTAATTCTGAAATACTATCACGTCTATTTGACATTCAAGAATGAGCGGAATTAGTATTGGGATTTTTGAAGAGGGTAAGGTGACTGGCAAGGTCATGTGACTTTGGTTTAACCCTTAATGAGATGCTGAGAGACCATTTGGTATGTGGGATTCATGATGTAACTATGCAAAAGTGCTTACTAGCTGAAACTCAACTGGACTTCAAACAGGCACTACAACTGGCTTTGTCATTAGAAAATGCGGCAAGTAGTACATTTTGATTTACAGGATATTCCGACAAAAGTAGACACCCTCACCAGGCTGGCTGAGCTTGAGAGACACCGCTTGAGTGAAGGCAATGACATGGTCTCACTCAGGACATATCCTGAATAGAGGGCCTGTAGGTCAGCTCACTGCAAAACCCCAAAACAAAGCCAATCCTGAATAGTTAATGTTTTCTTCAGAATCTGGGTTGGCAAGTCATTGTAATTGCTGCCGGTGTGCAGACTTGAGACAGCAAAAGAATCCTACAAGAGTTGAGTAAGAGAACTCGTGTATCCAGGAGACCCAGTCTTGGCAAAACTAAAACAGTTGGTGGTGATGCGAGAAACTAAAGGGCCATCAAAATCAGAACTGAAACCTTTTTGGACCCGGGGAGACCAGATCACAGTAGAGGACGGCATTTTATTATGGGGAGCAAGAATGATTCTCCTAAGCAAAGATCACCGCCAGAACTCCAAAATGGAGATGTTGGCAAGAAATTTATTAACTGTCTTTGTGCAGCAGTGCCCACACTGTCAACAAGGACAGAAATTACTGCCAGCAGCTCTCCCACATTCGTGGGAATGACCATGTAAACCCTGGATTTATACTATGTTGAATGTGCAGGTCCTTTCATGGGTCCAGTGTTTTTAGATATTGTGTACACCCACTCAAAAGCAGCTGCACGGGCGTAGAGTTCATTTAATCAGACACAGGGATGACAATAGAAAAACTATGCACATCTTTTACCATACACGAACTCCTGGAAATGTTGATCACAGATAATGGGCCATCGTCTACCAGCAGGGAATTTGTATTTCCTAAAATATGGTATTCATTGCATAAGTACAGCTCCATACCATCCATCGGCCAACTGTCAGATGGAAAGAGCAGGCCAAACATTGAAGGCAGTCTTAAAGAAACAGCATACAGGATAGCTCCGGCAGACTTACTAGCTGGGAGAAGGTTCCACACTAGGTTAAATCTGATCTTCCTGGCTTTGAGGGGGAAGGTGAAACAGCATCAGGAATGCCAGTGCTGGACACAGGACTCCTCTTAAAATCTACTGAGTTGGTCCTGCGTGCTGGTAATGCTGCACTCATCGGAAGGCAGCAAGGTCCTTCCAGAGTGGTTCAGAGGAAGGGTCACTCGACCCGAAATGTTAATTCTGATTTCTCTCCACGGATGTTGCCAGACTTGCTAAGCTTTTCCAGCAATTTCTATTTTTGTTTCCCTTTTCCCATCTGAAAGTCTGCATACCCCTTGACCTGACTGTACCTGTATGACTTGAGCTTGTACTTTTTTATATGCATTTTTACCCATGTATCCTTTGTATTTTTATTTGTCCTTGTTTGAACTTGTGTCCCAATTTTAACTTCCTTAAAATCCATTCACTGACTCAATGTTAAAATCAGATCTGTTTATCTGACATGTCTGTCTGCACCTTCTTTGACATATCTGTGTGCACATCTGTTTGTAGACTTAGTGTAAAACTGAAATCTGTCTGTTACTGTGGCTTGGTGGTGAATGATTTATGCTATGAATCATTAAATAAATAATTCACTCATTCTGCTGCATTTCTTCATCTCGACCTTACTAATAGCAATCTTTGATTTGTTTCCTGCGTAGGTGACCAGTCTTGACTGCAGTCATCAATTGCAATTGCTGTGAGACTGAGTAGTATAAATATTTTGTCGTGTAAAAGCATTACCTGGGGTTGAACTGAGCATTGTAGAAGACAAAGATTAGCTAATCGCAGCTAGGTGCATAACTCACTGTGATAGTGTGCTAGAAATTGAGCCCTATTATTCCCAGAGTCTTCGCAAAAGTTAAACAATTTTATAAAGTGTGCGAAAGTTCTCGATTTACCAGATTTTGACACACAGGTTAAAAGAAAGCACAGACCAGGTTTCTGTACTAAACAAGAATTACAGTTTATTTTTTAAAAATGTTGAGATTCAAGCTACAGTTTAGCAGCTATGAACTATCACCACATAATATAGCAAATTAAAATTCTTTGGCAACTTCTTGTTTGTGTTCCACACCTCCAGCATCCACAGTTCTTTGTTTTACATTAAAACTCTCATGCCTTGATAAACTCCCTCATGTATACATACAGACGCAAACACAGACAGACAAGGAAAAATAAATTATGGGCAGAGGTAATTCAGTGGGTTGCCGAGATGATCCTCATGATTCTTGTGCCAACCAGAACATTGCTTTTTCAATCATCTTTCTTCAGATGCCTCTATTAGTTTGTAAGGGACATAACATTCATTGATAAAAGTCTATGATTTTCAGTTAAATTCACAGCTTCCAACTGCTGAATGAAAGATGAACTGGTTTTCTTTAAGTTTAAAACGGGTTTTGACTGCAGGGAGTGGGGAAAACACACTCCAAGCTGTTCAATTACATGAGAAACAATCACATAATTATTGGCAGGCAAAACTGGTCACTAATCCATAGCCCAATTAAGTTCTTGTTGCCACCCAGAGAAGCATCTGAATACAGAAGACCACTGATTTTGTTTGTTTCTGCAACCTCTTCAGTTACTGAAAGTTCAAACAGCTGTTTGGTGCTTGCCATGTGAGTTTTAAATTACATGCTTTCAAATAACTTGCAGCCATACTTTCAAAACACTGATTTTTAAACAGTTCTTTCTCTACAATTGTAAAAAGTACAGACATAAAAAGACACGAACCAGAAACAGGATAGAACTATAGACATTTATCTAGCTAAAGCAGGCGATTGGGCCCATTGTGTCTGCACCAGCTCACACAAATGCAGCCGTCTAGCCTGATGCCATTTTCTAACTCTTGATATGTAACCTTGTGTTTTGTGGCTTTTCAATAGTTAACCCAAATCCTTTTTGAATGTTATGAGGGTTTCGGCTTCTACACCATTTCAGGTAGTCAGTTCAAGGTTGCTCCTCTGAACATCAAACTAAACCTATGCTCCCAACCCCAGTTATGGACCTCTAAATCAACGGAATACAGGGCTGTTCTATCTGGACTCCTTATAATTTTACACAGTCGTATTAGATCTGCCCTTGCCATTTCCTGTTCAAAAGAAAAGCACAAACAAACTGTTCTCGTGACTCCAGTTCTGCAGTCCAGGCAATATTGTATAAGTTTCCTCTCTAGTGCAGTCAAATCTCAGTGTATGGTGATTCAGCTGCTCACAGTATTCCAATTGTCGTCTAATTTGTGTTTCATGTGCCTGTATAATGGCGGCACGGTGGCTCAGTGGTTAGCACTGATGCCTCACAGCGCCAGGGTCCCAGGTTTGATTCCAACCTCCAGCGACTGTGTGGAGTTTGCACATTCTCCCCGTGTCTGCATGGGTTTCCTCACACAGTCCAAAGTTGTGCAGGTCAGGTGGATTGGCCTGTAGTGTTAGGTGCATTAGTCAGAAGGAAATGGGTCTGGGTGGGTTACTCTTCGGAGGGTTGGTGTGGACTGGTTGGGCCAAAGAGCCTGCTTCCACACTGGAGGGGATCTACTCTAATCATAATCTCTTTACTCTTTTATTGTTCATCTCAGCCAGTAAAGGCAAGTAGCCTTCTTGACCACCTTAGCTAAATATCCAGCCACCTTCAGGTGTCTGTGGGCATGCACTCCAAGGTGTCTCTCCTCCTCTACAATTTTCAGTATCCTACCATTTATTGAATATTCCCTAGCCTTGCTTTTCCTCTCAAGTGCAGTACATCATAACTATCTGAATTTAATTCTTTTTGCTACTTTCTTGCCCACCAACATCTTCCTGCAGCCATTACTATCTTTGTAGAGACCAATAACCTTTAAAAAGATTCAAACTTCCACTTTGCAGCTGTTAGAAAGGAATAACTCGAGACTCAACACCCAGGTCTGTTCCAGTCATTAAATGGTTTGTTTCACACTGACAGGGAGAAAGTTGCTTGGCACAACATGAATTTCTCCACTGAACAGAGAAAATCATGCACTTTTTATACATTTACTTCAGCCCATCCTGCTGGTTACAAATGAATCACGATATTAATTGATTAAATACATGTCCAATCAAGTTAGAACATAGAAATGTACAGCACAGAACAGGCCATTTGGCCCACGATATTGTGCCAAGGATTAATCCTAATGCAAAATAAAATAACAACCTACGCATCCCTCAATTCACTGCTATCCATGTACATGTCCAGCAGTCACTTAAATGTCCCTAATTACTCTGCTTTCATCACAACCGATGGCAACGCACTCTGTGCATTCACAACTCTCTGCGTAAAGAACCTTCCTCTGACATCCCCTCTGTACCTTACTCCTAATATCTTAAAACTATGACCCCTCGTGCCAGCCAATCCTGTCCTGGGGAAAGGTCTTTGGATATTGACTCTATAAGTTAATAGTTAGGCATCATGTGATTAGGTGATCAGCTTGCAGACAGCACTACATCATCTCATGATGTTCTTTGGACATCTTCTCAACCATGCCTGGGTTCTCAGAATGAGTCATGAAACAGACCCTTCGGTCCAACCCGCCCATGCCATCCAGATATCCCAACCCAAACTAGTCCCACCTTCCAGCACCCAGCCCATATCCCTCCAAACCCTTCCTATTCATATATATCCATCCAAATGCCTCTTAAATGTTGCATTTGTACCAGCCTCCACCACTTCCTCTGGCAGCTCATTCCATATACGTACCACCCTCTGTGTGAAAAAGTTGCCCCTTAGGTCTAAGTGTTCAGGAATTCCTTTTCTCACCCACATTCCTAGCTTGTTGTTTCTAGCAGTCAGTTACTCCATGCAGCTGCCTGTGTGACTACAGTAACTGAATAATTACAGGAGTGTGGTCAAGTTGATCACGTCCCACAATCAATCAGTAGCAGTCCTCTGTACAATATAATATGTAACTATTGTAGCCTGTCTTGACCATGGTTGACCTGAGTAGAAGTAGAAAATGATGACACAAGTTTTCACATTTTCAACTTTTTTCCTGTAACAAATGACTTAAAAGCAATATTGACAAAACGCTTATTTTTGTAGTCAACTTATACATTAAACTATAAAGAGGATCAACACCTGTTATATTTATTGCACACTGTAATTGCAGTACTAAAAGCAATATGTATATAAATTCACAGTAATTTCAAGCTTACAAAGGATTCCCATAAGCCACTTTCAGGAAATGTAACTTAAACTGGCTGTCTTCAGTCACTTCCTTCAGTTTTCTGGTAGTTCCTTAAATGCGCCACAGCAGTAAAGCCTGTTCCATTGATGATTCTTCCTCCTAGTCTCACCAGAGCAAATCTTCCAAAACCCTTAATAGGCTGTAGGATGTATCTTTTTGAGAAACTCTGTCTCTCCCACACTCGTCTTTGCTCCACAATGACCACACACAACTAATGTCTGACTGTGATACTTAATGATTTGTAGGAAAGCCTGCAAGTTGTTCAGGAAACTGGCCTCCTCTGACCTCTTGCCCCCACATGGCAATGTGCAATACGTTGGCCTTGCATCCAGACAGAAATGCTAATTAGCTATTCTTGATTCCAACTATCCTCTTAGAAGAAAACAGCATAGCCCAATGTCTCCTACATCTTTCTGGGACTTGGCGTCTATTCATTGTGAACTCAGGTTGCTGCCATTGTCTTCAAACCTAAAACTTTCCACCTTCATCCTGTAATAGTCTAATTTGATCTCTGACTATCAATCCATCAAGATCTACGTCCTGGTGGACTTCAGAACAGGTCACATGATTCTCTTTATTTACCTTAGTTTAAAGATACAGCCAAGAAGATCATAATTTTGCAAACCTCATATTTGGAACAGAATTTTCTTTTACAGTATCAATCACATAGCTTATTTTTATCACTTGCAAATGTTTTCATCATACTCCTTAGGGCAGCACGGTGGCACAGTGGTTAGCACTGCTGCCTCACAGCGCCAGAGACCTGGGTTCAATTTCCTGCCTCAGGCGACTGACTGTGTGGAGTTTTGCACGTTCTCCCCGTGTCTGCGTGGGTTTCCTCCCACAGTCCAAAGATGTGCAGGTTAGGTAAATTGGCCAGGTTAAATTGCCTGTAGTGTTAGGTAAGGGGTAGATGTAGGGGTATGGGTGGGTTGCGCTTCGGCGGGGCGGTGTGGACTTGTTGGGCCGAAGGGCCTGTTTCCACACTGTAAGTAATCTAATCTAATCTAATCCTTGTATTCAAGTCAAAACCATTGATCTCCACCACAAAATAAGCTAGTACTGAGCCTTGAGGATCTCCACTTGAAGCTTTCTTCCAGTCACAAAATCCCTGTTAACTGTTACCTTTCGCTTCCTGGCTCTGAGCCAATCTTTGGTGTAACTAGCCAATTTGCTCCAGAAGCTATGGGCTTTCACTTTGATGATTATTCTGCCGTTTGGGACCTTATCAATAGCCTTGCTAAAATCGACATGGACTACATAAAAGACGCACTACCCTCATCTTCCTTTCTGATTAGCTGCTCAAAAAGTTCTATTATATCAGTTAGAAACGACCTTACCTTCACAAACTGTGATGATTGTCTTAGATTAATTCTTTCTCAAGGAATATTAATCGGTTTTCAAAATTTAGTCTGATATTTTCCTACTAGCTGACTGGCTTGTAATTGTTTCATCTCTGCCAGTTTCTCCCTACTTCAACAGTGGTACAGCATTTGCTGTCTTCCAGGCCTTTTGATCAACAGAATCTTTACATTTATTTTGATATTGAAAGGGAGTTGAAATCAAGAACAGTTGAATTAATTCTGCCTGAATACACCTCTTTGCGAAGTTAATCTGTTGCATATTGCCATGATGTGGGGGACAGAGGAAGCTATTTTTGAAATCAAGTTACAAGGTTCACAACAAATCAATGAATGTTGCTATTTCTTCTCTTGCTGCTTTTAACAGCCCAGGGTGCATTTCATATGCAGCTAAGGATTTACCCACTTTCAAAGATGCTAAATTTAGTAATACCCCTTTTCCCTCAATATTAATGTCATGAATATTTCACACTCATCCTCCCTAATTGTAGTGTCTGTATTGTTTTTCAATAATAACAGACAGGGAGTGTTCATTAACAACTGTACCAACTATTAAAAAGCCGCATGCATTCTTCAGTTATACTCTGTTATAATCTGATGATAACGCAGGACAAGTCAAATTCCAGAAGGAAACCTAATTGGACGGACCATAAGGGGAAATTTTGCAATTTGCTTATGATGTAGTCAGTCACTGAGCAGATTCACAAGAGGGTACCTGTGTACTGCAATAAACATATATCAAAGTTTATTACATGAGATGATAAGACAAACAATTTTACAGTATACAGTTCAAACAGTGAAGATACTGTTTCCACTTTGAAGTTCCTTCTTCAGTTGTCACAGCCATACTTGGTTTCTATCTGGTAAACCTCTGCGTTCAATTGATGCTAACATCTTTAATTAATGTTTTTTTCATTAGACCCTAATAGCTCACTTATTTCTCAACACTGGTTCCTTAACTCTTCTTCTGCAACATCTGCCTCGAGAGTTTTCTCTTATTAAAACACTCTAGACTTCTCTTGTCTAGAGATTGCTAAGCTAACAGCACCTTTGCTGCCAAATACCTGTTCTCTCTGACCAAAATCTGTGCACTTGCTAACTTTTTGGATGATTTTACCTTTCTAAAGGGCAGCTGTTTCTGTTTCTGTCTCTGTCTCTGTCTTTTGCCTGAAAAGTCGATTTTCCTGCTCCTCAGATGCTGCCTGACCGGCACCACACTCTTGGCTCTGTCTCTGACTCCCTGGGTTATTGGACTCCTTGTTAGTAGGCAAGAGGCCAATTTTTCCTTTCTCATGTATTCAATCTAATGATGACATCAGTTTGAATTGAATAAAAAATCTAGAATTGAAAAAAAGTTCAGCCTAATGCAAATCATTGTCAATTGTCCTAAAAACCCATCTGGTTCATGAATGTGCTATCTTTACCTGGTCTGGCCTACGTGGTCCACAGTAGTTGACTGTTAAGTGCCCTCTAGGCAAATAGGAACGGGCAGAAATAGGAATGCTGAGCCAGCGGCACTTATATTTCATAAGCGAACTTTTAAAAAAGTGACCGGAAGATAGAGATTTAAGGTAACTGACAGTGACTGAGTTGTGTAGCAGGTTGTTCTGATCTGGAATGCACACATGAGATTCACACAACTTTCAAGGGGAATTGGATCTGTGTTTGACGTGGAAGACGTTTGCAGGGCTGTGGAGGAGGATCGGAGAATGGACTAATCAACTAGCCCTTTCAAAGAGTCAGCATAGTCACTTTGGGCCAGTTGACTTTCTTTTGTGTGCTCCCTTTGATTATTTCTTTCTGGAGGTTCATTTGTAGCACTCAAAGGGAATTAGACTGTTGCTTGAAGAGGAAAATGTACAGGGTTACAGGGCAAACACAGGAGAGTGGCACCAAGCGAAATGCTTATTTGGAGAACAAGTGCCGACAAGGTGGGCAGAATGACCTCTGTGCTGTTACAATTCTGTGAAATTCCGTTTGATAGCGCTATCAAAGAAACCTTGCATCACTTCGATTGAGAGGAGGCTGATAGGGTGGAAATTGGCTGGGTTGAATTTGTTCTACTTTTTGCGTTCAGGATATGGGCAATTTTCCACATTTTCATGATTAAGAAATCTGAGTGACACAATTAAATTATTGGGGTGGCTTGCATAAACCTGATTCCCTTAAGTGTTGCAGATTGAGGGGTGAGGAGAAAGTGAGGACTGCGGGTGCTGGACCTCAGAGTTGAGAGTGTAGTGTTGGAAAAGCACAGCAGGTCAGGCAGCATCCGAGGAACAGGAGAATCAACGTTTCGGGCATAAGCCCTTGATCAGGAATTCCTGAACTGATCGACCTGAATTTAGGAAGATTTTCTTTTGCACAATAGGAGGAGGAATCTTCCTCAAAGAGCTAAGGTATCGAGACTGAGGTAGGGATACAGAGCAAGTAATTGGTCAAAGGGGTTGGATGCAGATCAGCTATTATCAAATAGAATGGTGAACTGAGAGATTGAAACACCTGCTTCTGTTCCGAATGCCACGTAAGTATTGAATTATAAATCAAATACAAAATGTGCTGCAAAACTTTGCAAATTCTCAGCAAGTGAAGCAGCAGATACGTAACAGGAAACAGACTAAATTGCACGCAGCTGAATCCACCCTGACACCGATTAGAGCTTTCTGGTATGGACAAGAGGTAAAAATTAAGCAAGCAGGAAGAATTTAAAGGGTAATAGAAGATAAAAATAGGGAAATTGTACTGCAGCTGTACAGGACCTTGGTGTGACCACATCTGTTGTACTAAGTACAGTTCTGGTCTGCTGACTCAAAAAAGAATGTAATTCCATTCAAAGCACTTCAGAGAATGTTCACTTGACTCATGTATGGTATAAAGTCTTTATCTTATAAACAAAGATTTAATAGATTGGGATTTTACTCCTTGTAGTTTAGAAGAGTGAGAGATGATCTTATTAGCATGTAAGTTCTTGAGAGAACTTGACAGGGTAGTTTCTGAGAGGATGATTCACCAGTAGGAAGGACTAGAAAGAGGAGACCGCTTTAAGAATCAGAGGCATGACCTTTAAGACAGAGTGGAGGAAAAGATTTTTCTCTGAAGTTAATTATTCCATGGAATTCCCTTCCCCAGAAAACAGTGGAGGCTGGGTCATTGCTGTTTCCTGTTACGTATCTGCTGCTTCACTTGCTGAGAATTTGCAAGGTTTTGCAGCACATTTTGTATTTGATTTATAATTCAATACTCATGTGGCATTCAGAACAGAAGCAGGTGTTTCGATCTCTTGCAGTTTCAAGTTTTTCTGATCTTCCTTTGAGACCCAGATTGAATCTATGGTGGAACTGGGTTTTTCTCTTCCTTCCCTCTCGAAGAAGAGCTCCAGTGAGTCTGAGCGAGAGGTGACCATAAATTCCTCTTAAGAGCTCAACCGCTCTTTTTCTTGCAATACTAAGGCTCTCGTCTCTAATGATAACAACTGTATGAGGAACTGATTTTCAGTCTCCCCTTTGGTATGAAGAGATGTGATGATAAAAAAAATGTTTAAAAGATTAAGTAGGCCCAGTATAAATACATCATGACCTTTCAAATAATGGACACTGTGAAAGAAAACACACCATGTGCAACATCAACAATGTTGTGTTCACAAAGAGCAGAGAGCTTGGATGAAGTCAATGGAGGACTTTGGGAGAGAGGTAATGTGGATCAGTTTGTGAGTGGTATAAGATTATTATGTTCTTGAACTGAGTGAAAATGTAACCTGCCTGCAGAACAGCTGCCCAGAGCTTCCTTGTTCTTTCTTTGCAACTTCTCTCAGCTAAATGTAAGAGCTGAAAACCCATCAGAATTTATTTTTAGCACTTGTGGAGGACTCCTGAAGCAGATTCATTGGAATCTACCCCACTGTCTTGAGCAGCTAGCTACAACTGTCTCAGGAAGACATCCCTTGCTGGCTGTCTGTGTGCGCAGAAGAATCCTTGGAATCAGAAACCATTTGGGACAATCTGTGACATTTCCGCATGAGTTTACCTATTCCTTGGTCAACGTACTTTAAAGTTAAGACAAGGCCAGTTAGGAGTGGGCACTGTGTACTGGCCCAGCCAGCAATGCTCACATCCAACAAGTGAATAAAAAACGCTGCAGTTTTCACTTTTCTTACGCTCGGACTTGTAGTGTGTGTGCATCTTTTTTAGAGGGTAAGTATGTAATAGCATAACCAAAAGTGTTTGTCAGTAATCTTTGCCTCCCTAAGTAAATTTGTTTTGTTGACAAAAGAAACAATTGGCTGACTTGTTCTGATACAGTCTGAGATCTATATAAATGGCTATACCACCAAACTGGTTAAACTTGAAATTTTATTGTGACCAGTGGAAGAGTGAGACGAGGAAAGGATACAGAACGCCTCTTACATCTACTCGAAGACCTTTCACACATTGTTTACACACTGCAGTCAGGAGCTGTTGCTGAGTGCCTGATAGCTATGCTTAAACATGTTTCATATTCTCCCTGGCATATTCACTTCTGAGGAAGGGTCACTAGACACGAAACATTAACTCTGTTTTCTCTCCACAGAGTCGAGAGTGTGATGCTGGAAAAGCACAGCAATCAGGCAGCATCTGAGGAGCAGGAGAATCGACGTTTCAGGCAAAAGCATTTCATCAGGAATTCCTGATGAAGGGCTTTTACCCAAAACGTCGATTGTCCTGCTCCCTGGATACTGTCTGACCTGTTGTGCTTTTCCAGCACCGCACTTTCAACTCTGATCTCCGGCATCTACAGTGCTCGCTTTCTCCTGGTTGATTTTTCTCCTCACAGCTGTTGCCAGACCTGCTGCTTTTCTCTAGCAATGTGTGTTTTTGTTCCATATACTCTCTGCTTTGTTCCCAGTTCTTGTCATTTGAAAATTGAAAGCTGCTGCTCCCCATCGTCCCCTCGTGAGTTCTCCAATGAACTCAACTAGGAGTTCTGCAGATGGCTGACTCCCCATTCCTTCCCTTCAATTCAAGAATCTAATTGTGTCAACTGAGGTATCAGTAACTAGAAGCACCTTCAGGTATTGTTGACTTTCCCACATCCACACTCATCTCCAAGGGTAATTCAGAATTAAATCCAATATGTCACTTCACCAAGTCATTGACCTGAAACATTAGCTTTATTTCTCTCTCTACCATTTAGTCTAACCTGCTGAGTTTTTACTTCAGTTGATTCAAATTATTAGGACTGCCTAGAACAGCCTTCACATTACATGTAATTGCGCTGACCCAGGAGTGTTAGGTTTTAACTTTAGGTGCCTGAATTCTCTCGCACCTTCGTTAAAAAACAACGTCCTTGTGGTTACCCTTCTCACTACTGTTTTCACTTCACTTTCAGATGGGATAAGATGGGTATTGTCTTAAACAATGATGATGCTTCTTGTCGGTTTGTTTTGATTATTTTGAGATAATAAAGGGAAATGTTTCATTGGAGTTATAAAGACGAATAAAGAATAATCATTGTCTTATTTTAATAAATCTTTCATTTATTGCAGGTATGTCGAACCATACCCCAGGGGGACAGCTGGTAAGGGACTTTACCTTGGGAAGCTGTTATGTAGGGGAATAGTTTTCTGTGGATTGCACTGTGATGTTCTGTATGTTCCACACTAACTTGGTCATGAATATTAAACTCTGCTCACCTAGTCAGGATGAAAAACTGGTCAGGCCTGGTGCTGAATACCAATTGCTGCAGGTGTTGGAGGGATGGGTGTGTGCAAAATCCCTGGGAATTCTGATTGTTCTGTTTCTCAAATGTGTCTCTGTTAGTCTGCGCAGAGCTTTGCAAATATTTAACTTAGTGTTTGACTTGCATTTGTTTTTGTTTTGCCCGACTCTCCAAAGTTGTTGGTTAATATTTGATTTTCTATTAGACAAATGTCATTAAGATTTTGAACAGGATGCTTTATGTCATACAGCTCTCCTTCCCATTTTTCCTCAATGAACTAAAGAACTGCAGACTTGTTCACTTCGCCACTTCTGTTCTTCAGATGTCAGGCATGGTTCTTTATCACCACGAAGTCAGTTGATTAGGTATTCAAGCCCATACCAAGGGCTTGAGCACAAAATACCAGGCTGGCACACTGGTACAGCACTAAGGAATGCCAACCTCACAGAGGTACCATATGCTGGATGATAAACTGAGGCTCTTTCACAGGGACAGAAAAATCCTAGAACACTATTTGGCAGCAGGGCAGGTTCGACTGGGGATCCTGACCAATATTAAGCTCTCAACCAACCCGCCATTTATTTCATTGTTGTTTGTCAGAGCTTGCAGTATGGACGTTGGCTACCACATTGTCTGTATTACAAAAATGCTACAATTCAAAACGACAGTACTTCATTGGTTAAAAAGTGCTTTGGAATATCTGAGATTTTGAAGGATGCTGTAGAAATATTAGATTGTGTTTCTAACAGTAGTTCTTAGTATCCTTACTCTTGCCAGAGAATTTCCATCTTTTTCAGAGCAGTGTAGCTACTGGCCTCGTAGCTTTCTCTGACAAAAATCCAATTTCTGTCACAGAACCTAAGATCTTGGAGCAATAGACTTTTTGAAAAAGCCACGGCTAATGACCCAGTCTCAACATCCCTTGGTGAAGAAATTCACAAATTCACTACCCTCGAAGAGAAATGTATTGACCCTTTACTCTAAGATTATGCGCTCTGGTCCTCAGCTCTCTCATAGGTGAAACAACCTTTCCACATCTTTCCTGTAAAGCACCCTAAAAATATTATCTTTTAGTAAGTTAAAAATCACACAACACCAGGTGTTGTGACTAACACCTGATGAAGGAGTGTTGCTCCGAAAGCTAGTGTGCTTCCAATTAAACCTGTTGGACTATAACCCTGTGTTGTGTGATTTTTAACTTTGTACACCCCAGTCCAACACCGGCATCTCCAAATCATATCTTTTAGTAAGGTCTTTATTCTCCTGTCTGTCTGGCCTAGTGGTACCATCACTAGATTATTAATTCAGGGGACCTGGGTTTGAATTCTGCTACAGCAGTTGGTGGAATTTGAATTCAATTTTTTAAAAATCTGGAATTAAGAATCTACTAATAACCATGAACCCTTTGTCAATTGTCAGAAAATCTCATCTGGTTCACTAATGTCCTTCAGGGAAGGAAATCTGCCATCCTCACCTGGTCTGGTCTACATGTGACTCCAGACCCATAGCAATGTAATTGACTCAACTCTCCTCTGAAATGGAGAAAGTGACGACTGCAGATGCTGGAGATCAGAGCTGAAAAATGTGTTGCTGGAAAAGCGCAGCAGGTCAGGCAGCATCCAAGGAACAGGAGAATCGACGTTTCGGGCATCAGGCCTTGTTTTGGAATGAGGAAAGTGTGTCCAGCAGGCTAAGATAAAAGGTAGGGAGGAGGGACTTGGGGGAGGGGCGTTGGGAATGCGATAGGTGGACATGGAGGTTGGTGGGGTGGTAGGTGAGGACCAGTGGGGTTCTGTCCTGGTGGTGATTGGAGGGGCGGGGCTCAAGGGCGGAGGAGCGGGAAGTGGAAGAGATGCGGTGGAGGGCATCGTCGACTACGTCTGGGGGGAATTTGCGGTCCTTGAAGAAGGAGGCCATCTGGGTGGTACGGTTGGTAAAGTGGATGAACTGTTCAACCTCCTCGTGGGAGCACGAGGCAGCGCCGATATAGTCATCGATGTAGCGGAGGAAAAGGTGGGGGTGGGGCCAGTGTAGCTGCGGAAGATGGACTGTTCCACATATCCTACGAAGAGGCAGGCATAGCTGGGGCCCATGCGGGTGCCCATGGCTACTCCTTTGGTTTGGACTGTATCGGCGCTGCCTCGTGCTCCCACAAGGAGGTTGAACAGTTCATCCACTTTACCAACACTTTACACCCCGACCTCAAATTCACCTGAACCATCTCAGACTCCTCCCTCCCCTTCCTAGACCTTTCTATTTCCATGTCGGGTGACCGAATTGACACGGACATTTATTATAAACCAACCGACTCCCACAGCTACCTAGACTACACCTTCTCCCACCCTGCCCCCTGTAAAAACGCCATCCCATATTCCCAATTCCTTCGTCTGCACCGCATCTGCTCCCAGGAGGACCAGTTCCAAAACCGTACCACCCAGATGGCCTCCTTCTTCACGGACCGCATTTTCCCCCCAGACGCGATCGATGATGCCCTCCACCGCATCTCTTCCACTTCCCGCTGCTCCGCCCTTGAGCCCCGCCCCTCCAACCGCCACCAGGACAGAACCCCACTGGTCCTCACCTACCACCCCACCAACCTCCATGTCCAACGTATCATCCGCCATCATTTCCGCCACCTCCAAACGGACCCCACCACCAGGGACACATTTCCCTCCCCTCCCCTATCAGCATTCCGAAAAGACCACTCCCTCCGTGACTCCCTCGTCAGGTCCACACCCCCTACCAACCCAACCTCCACTCCCGGCACCTTCCCCTGCAACCGCAAGAAATGCAAAACTTGCGCCCACACCTCCCCCCTTACCTCCCTCCAAGACCCCAAGGAATCCTTCCATATCCGCCACAAATTCACCTGCACCTCCACACACATCATTTATTGCATCCGCTGCACCCGATGTGGCCTCCTCTATATTGGGGAGACAGGCCGCCTACTTGCAGAATGTTTCAGAGAACACCTCTGGGACACCCGGACCAACCAACCCAACCACCCCGTAGCCCAACACTTCAACTCCCCCTCCCACTCCACCAAGGACATGCAGGTCCTTGGACTCCTCCATCGCCAGACCATGGCAACACGACAGTTGGAGGAATAGCGCGTCATCTTCCGCCTGGGAACCCTCCAACCCCAAGGGATGAACTCAGATTTCTCCAGTTTCCTCATTTCCCCTCCCCCCACCTTGTCTCAATCAAATCCCTCGAACTCAGCACCGCCTTCCTAACCTGCAATCTTCTTCCTGACCTCTCCGCCCCCACCCCACTCCAGCCTATCACCCTCACCTTGACCTCCCTCCACCTATCGCATTCCCAATGCCCCTCCCCCCAGTCCTTCCTCCCTACCTTTTATCTTAGCCTGCTGGACACACTTTCCTCATTCCTGAAGAAGGGCTGATGCCCGAAATGTCGATTCTCCTGTTCCTTGGATACTGCCTGACCTGCTGCGCTTTTCCAGCAACACATTTTCAGCTCTCCTCTGAAACGCTCCAGCAAGCCACAGAGTTGTATCAATCACAAAATCTTGGAATTCTGTTCCTCAGCTCATTGTGGGCTCACCTACAGAATGTGGACTTCAGAGGTTCAAAAACGCAGCTCACCTTCTCAAGTGCAAATAGCTAGATGGGCAATAGACGTTGGCCAGCCAGTGACGTTCACAAACTACAAGTGAATTTTAAAAGGCCCCAAAATATTAAATTTTTCCTTGTAAGAAAATCCCTTCATATCCTGGATCAATCTGGTGAACCTTCTATTGACCAAACACAATGTCTTTATATCTTTACTTAGATAAACGGAGCAAAGCTGCTCGCAATATTCCAGTAGTGACAACTGCCTTGTGTAATTTTAACATGGCTTCCCTATTGTTACACTCCATTCCTTTTGAAATAAAGGCCATCTGCCTTTCCTATTATCTGCTAAACCTGTATGCTAGATTTTTGCACACGAAGACCCTCCAAATCCCTGTGCTGCAAGTGCAAAACCTCACAATTTTCCACATTGCATTTCATCTGCCAAGTTTTTTTCTCACACTTATGACCTATCTATGATTCTGTGTTTTTTTTTTAAGTCATCCTCACTACTTGTCGTCCTATCTATTTTTATATCATCAGCAAACTTAGCAACAGTACGTTCACTTCGGTCATCCAAGTCATTAATATAGTTATCGATGCAGCATTAGTCCCTGTGCCATTCCACTAATTATAGGTTGCCATTCAGAAAATAATCCCCTTATCTCAACTCCTTGTCTTAGTTAACCATTTTAATATTCTGTCCCCAACACCGTGGGCTCTTGTTTTACCAAGTAGCCTTATGTGTAGCACCTTATCATATGGCTTTTGGTTGTCCACATCAACTGGTTTCCCTTAATCTATCTTGCTTGTTACCTCCTCAGGTAACTCTAACAAACGTATCAGGCATGATTTCCCTGCATGAAGCCATGTTGATGCTAAATTCTTTACATCCTTTATACTAGATTCTAACATTTTCCCAATGAAAGATGTTAAGCTAACAGGCTGACAGCTGCCTGTTTATTTCTCCCTTCATTTTTGTGTAAGGGTGTCACATTGGCACTTTTCCAGGACTTTGTAACAATCCTCCAGGACTTTGTAACAATCCAAGAATTCTAGGAAGATTATTACCAATATATCCACCATCTCTGAATTTGCTTCCTTTAAAATCTTAGGATACAATGCATCAAGTCCGTTGTGCTTTACCCTGTTAATTTCCCTTGTTCCTTTTCTCTAGTAATAGCAGTTGCATTTATTTCCTCTCCACCTTTAGCCCACGATTATTTTGTATTTTTGGAATGCTGTTACATGAAGACTAATGTAAAATATTTATTCAACTCCTCTGCCATTTCCTGATTCCCCATTATTATTTCCCCAGGCTCATTCCCTGAGGGGCCACATTTGCCTTGGTCTCTCATTTCCTTTTTATATATTTAAAGAAGCTTGTGCTGTTTGTTTTTATTTTGTCTGCTTGTTTGCCTCCATAAGTTTACTTTTTTCCTTTGGTTTGGTCATCTTTTGTTGGCTTTTAATACTTTCCCAATCCTCTGGTTTCCTGCTAATCTTGGCCACATTTTATATTTTTTTCTTTTAATTTGATTCTATCCTTATGCATAGTCAGTTTATGTCCTTCCTCGAATCCTTCTTCTCCTCCCCGCTCCACCTTTTCCATGAGTTTCGAAGAATTTGCTTAAGTTGTCTCTCACTTTAAAACTGAATGCTAAATTCTACCATTTGTGGTAAATGTTTTCTCGGGCGTCTTTACTCTGAGATCATTTATTAAACCTGCCTCAATATACATTGCCAGATCTAAAACAGGTTCACAACATATTGGTTTAGCAAACTGTTCCAAATAAAGTCGATCAATTCACCTCATGTCTACCTTTGTCAACTTGATTTTTGCAATGTGCATACAGATTCAATTCACCCATGATTGATGTATTGCCTTTTATATGTGCCCTCATTAAATCATGAATGAATCTGTCCTCCTCAGCACCTTTCAGAGGGCCTTCCTCCCCTTCTTGTTTCTTAATCACACTCATATAGATTCTGCATAATCCAATCTTAGATCATTTCTATTCACTCCATGTAATGTTTGGAACCAGGTGGATGGCATCGTCTATGAGATCCTTGATTGGAGTTGTTAACCTGGGCCAAACAGGGAACTCTGGCTAACAGATATAAACAGGAGCTTCAGAAGGTGTCCTTAGTCTAGGTGTTGCTTTGAGGTGGCTGGTCAGAGCCCATGTACTGTGCACATGTAAATAAAGGGTGACTTAGTGACAGCATACAGGCCTTTGTACAGTTATTTCACTCCATCTGCTACTATCTGCATCAAGTTATCCACTACCCTTCCCTTCCTGGCTGTACTTCTGAAATGTCACATACCTCTGAATATTTAGTTTCAATTTTGATCTTGTAATCACATCTCTGCAATGACTCGAAGATCAAATCCACTGATCTCTATTTGAGCCGTAGGTTCATTTATTTCAGTTAAAGTACTTTGTGTGCATTTAAGTACCATTTTCCCTCTTTAAAGTTTTCCTTGTTTTATGCTTGTCCATGCTGTCTCTTCCTATCTTGGTCCCTGAGTATTTTTATCAAAGTAGTCATAATGCACCATCTCATTTTGTTTTGTCACTCTGGTCGACGTGTTATTGATAGACTTTTGATTTACCTCTACAGTCACTTTGTTTTGACATCTTGGGTTGCAGGATGCAAGGTGGGAAATGTCAGCCTTTTAGTACCATTAGTTAATCCACAGCTTTTCCTGTACTGATTTTTTTTCTCTCTTATGCCTGCTGCTTTTCTTGTATTCCTGAAATGCTATTGTGTCTTCTACTGTGAAGACTGATAGAAAATACATGTTCAAAATGTATGCTATGACTTTCTCCCACCCATTCGCACCCTCTGAGAGACAAATGCTCCTTCAGCTATTCTTCTCCTTTTTCATATACTTGTAGTTTTTATTATTGTTTTTATATTTCTTGTAGTTGCCTATCGTACTTCAATTTTTTGCCCTTTTATTTTAGTAATCCTTTGCTGATTTCTAACACTGTTCAAATCTTCTGCCCTACCACAGATCCATGTAGCAGTGTGTGTTTATTTCTTTCAATTTGATACCACCCTTAACTTACTCAGTTAGACAATAGATGGTTCATTCTTCTTCCTCAGTTGAATATACCTCCGTCATTTTAGCTTTCAACCTAGCTTCCCAGTCTACTTGAGTCAACTTTGTCATTATACTCATATAATTGCCCTTATTTAAATTTAGGTCTCCAGTTTTTTTTTTATCCATATTTCTCGCCCTTAGACTGAATATAAAATTCTATCATGATGTGATCATTAGACTAGAGCATTTTTAATATGCGGTCCTTAATTTATCCTGCATCATTTCACATTGCCAGTTCCAAAATAGCCTGTTTCCTGGTTGCATCTAAGCTTCTGTATCAAATGCAATCTATGACCTCATCCTTTAAACATGGAACAATACAGCACAGGTACAGGCCCTTCGGTCCTCCAAGGCTGCATTGACACATTTTGCCCTTCCATCTAAAACTGTCTTCACTTACAGGATCTGTATCCCTCCAATCCCTTCCTATTCATGTATTTATCCAGATGCTACTTGAATGCTGCTATTGTGTCTGCTTTCACCACCTCGTCTGGTTGAACATTGGAAGCACTCACCAAACTTTGTGTGAAACACTTGCCTCATCTTTTAAACTCCACCCCCCCCGCCCCTTTCTACCTTGAATCTGTGTTCCCTAGTAATAGACCCCTCTACCTTGGGGTAAAAAGCTTCCTACATTCTACTCTATCCATGTTATTCACAATCTTTAAAACCTCTGTCAGGTCACCCCTCAACCTCCCGCCTCAGGCGACTAACTGTGTGGAGTTTGCACGTTCTCCCTGCGTCTGCGTGGGTTTCCTCCGGGTGCTCCAGTTTCCTCCCACAGTCCAAAGATGTGCAGGTCAGGTGAATTGGCCATGCTAAATTGCCCGTAGTGTTAGGTAAGGGGTAGATGTAGGGGTATGGGTGGGTTGCGCTTCGGCGGGGCGGTGTGGACTTGTTGGGCCGAAGGGCCTGTTTCCACACTGTAAGTAATCTAATCTAATCTAAAAAAACCTCCTGTGTTCAGTGAATACAAACCCAGTCTATCCAGTCTAGAATCCTCCATACCAGGTAACATCCTGGTAAACCTTTTTGTATCCTCTCCATCCTTCTGGTGGTGTGGTGACCAGAACTGTCTGCAATATTCTAAGTGTTGTCTAACTAAAGTTCTGTAAAGCTGATATAACTTGCCTATTCTTATACTCAATGCCCCTTCCAATGTAGACACGCATGCCATAGGCCTTTTTTATTACCATATCTACCTGCACTGCCACCTTCAGAGATCTGTGGACTTGCACAGCCAGATCCCTCTGCACATCAATATTCCTAAGGGTTCTGCCATTCACTGTATAATTTTCACCTGCACTCGACCTTCCAAAATGCCTCACCTCACACTTGTCTGGATTAAACTCCATCTGCCATTTTTCAGCCCATACCTCAAACTGATCTATATCCTGTTGTATTCTCTGACAATCCTCAGTATCCGCAACTTCACCAATCTTTGTACCATCTGCAAGCTTACTAATTAGACCAGCCACGCTTTCCTCCAAATCATTTATGTAGATCATGAACAGCAGAGGTCCCAGCACTGATCTTGTGGAACACCACTAGTCACAACCCTCCATTCTGAAAAGCATCCTTCCACAGCTACCCTCTGTCTTATATGACTAAGCCATTTCTGTATCCATCATGTCAGCTCATCTGATACCATGTGACTTCACCTTTTGTACCAGTCTGCTATGAGGGACCTAATCAAAGGCTTTACTAAGTTATGCATAGACAACATCCCTCATCAATCATCTTGGTCATCTCCTCAAAACACTTGATCCAGTTAGTGAGACACAACCTTTCCCACACAAAATCATGCTGTCTATCGCTGATAAGTGCATCTGCTTTGAAATTTGTCCCTGAGAATCCTTTTCAATAATTTCCCTACCACCAACGTGAGACTCATAGACCTGTAATTTCCTGGATAATCGCTGTAACCTTTCTTAAATAATGGGACAACATTGGCTGTTCTCCAGTCTTCTGGGACCATATCTGTGACCAAGGAGGATACAAGGATGTCTGTCAATGCTGCAACAATTTGTCCTCTTGCCTCCCTTGGGACCTAACTTATCTACCTTTATACTTTTTTAAGATGTACAACACCTCTTCCTTTTTAATAGTGACATGGCTTAGAAATTTGACATTCCCTTCCCTGAGATCATCATCTACTAAGTCCTTACTTTGTATCGATGTTCTCTTTGGTCAAAGTATTTGTTTAGGATCTCTCCTATCTCCACATATAGATTCCCTCCTTTGTCCTTGAGAGGGCCTACCCTTTCTCTGGCTTCCGTCTTGCTTTTTATATACGGAGAAAAAGCCTTGGGATTCTCTTTAATCTTGCTTCCTATCGACTTTTCATGACATCTTTTAACCCTTCTAATTCCTTGTTTAAGTTCTTCCCTACTTTCGTCATATACTTTAAGAGCTTCATCAGTTCCATTCTCCTCGACCTTACGTATGAATTATACAATCCCTACAGTGTGGAACGAGGCCATTTGCTCCAACAGGTCCACACCAACCTCCAAAGAGAATCCCACCCAGACCCATTCCCCTACCCTATGTTTCTACATTTCCCCTGACTAATGCATCTAACCTACACATCCCTGAACACAATAGGCAATTTAGCATGGCCAGTTCACCCAACCTGCACATCTTTGGTCTGTCGGAGCACCTGGAGGAAACCCACGCAGACATAGGGAGAATGTGCAAACTCCACACAGACAGTCGCCCGAGGAGGGAATTGAACCTGGGTCCCTGGCACTGTGAGGCAGCAGTGCTAACTACTGTGCCATCCAATACTTCCTTTTCCATTCTAACCAAGGTCATAATATGCCTGGTCATCCAAGGTTCACATAACTTGCCACACCTATCCTTCCTTCTCACAGGAATGTGCCGCTCCTGAATTCTTATCAACTGCCATTTGAAGTGCTCCCACATGTCTGATGTGGATTTACCCTCAAATAGCTGTCTCCAATCAGAATTCTCCAGTTCCTGCCTAATATTGTTGTAGTTTGCCTTCCCCAGTTTAACGCCTTCACCCAAGGACTGCTGTTATCCCTATCCATGAGTATTTTAAAACTCACGGTATTATGGTCACGACTCTGAAAATGCTGCCCCACTGAAACTTCACTCTCCTGGCCAGGCTCCTTTCCCGAAACCGGGTCCGGTAATAATTCCTTCTCTGGTTAGACTGTTTACATATTGTGTCAAGAAACCCTGCTGAATGATCCTTACAAACTCTGCCCTATCCAAGCCCACAGCACAAAGCGAATCCCAGTGAATATGGGGGAAGTTAAAATCACCCACAACAACAACCCTGCTGTTTTTACATCCTTCTAAAACCTGTCAACATATTCTCTCTTCTGTCTCCTGCTCGCTGTTGGGAGGCCTGTAGTATACTCCCAGCAATGTGATTTCACTTTTCCTATTCTTGAATTCTACCCATATTGCCTCGCTGCACAAGTCTCCCTCAGTACAGCTGTGAGATAGGAGAAACTGAGGACTGCAAATGCCGGAGATCAGTGTCAGAAAGTGTGGTGCTGGAAAAGCACAGCCAGTCAGGCAGTATCCGAGGAACAGGAGAGTCGACGTTTCGAGCATAAGCTCTTCCTGACTCTCCTGCTCCTCAGATGCTGCCTGACCGACTGTGCGTTTCCAGCACCACAGTTTCTGACAGCTATGAGTCACTCCTTTACCCCTTTTACTCCCCCACCTCACACCTGAAACATCTAAATACTGGGACATTCTGCTGCCAGTCCAGTCCCTCTTTCAGCCAAGTCTCCATAATCGCAATAATGGTACAGCTCTAAGTACTAACCAAAGCTGTAAGTTCATCTTCCTTTGCCTAATATACTTCTTACATTGAAATACAAGCATTTAAGACCACTTACCCAGCTCTTTTCAGCAGCATTTCCCTGACTTCTTGTTCTTAGTCACGTTTGCCTTGGTTTCTATCTCTCCCTCAATTCCTGCATCTACTGCCCTCCTCTTCTGGTTCCCATCCCCTTGCAGCATGACTTTAAACCCTCCTCAACCACTCTACCAGGTATCCCCCTGTTGGAGAATTGTCCAGTTACAAATAGAGGCCACACACAGATCTTGTGTAATTGACGAACACTGGTTTATTTCTCACAATTTCATGGGGAAGAGAAACTGACTGGACTGATACAAAACAGATACTTTGCACAGTTTAAGTCAATGATTCTCTTCCCTGAGCTTCAGGTACAGACAGTTCTTATAGGGTTGTAGCAGTTAATTACAAGACAATGCCATTTCGAATACAGTTAATAGAAAACAGCTGCTTGTCCAGCAGTATCCATCAGTTGACGATTCTAACAGGAGGTTTAGCTAATCTGTTAATGGGTGCTAATGGCCAACATCTTGGCTTCAATGGGTCCCTAGGATATGTTGGTGCTCCCTAGTCTGCGTGGGCTTTGTGAGCAGTGATACAATTGTGAGGTAGGAAAACCAGTTAGCGGATCATCTGTGTAGTCTGTTCCTTCAGTCGGGGAAACAGCTTAGGTAATGTCTCGTTTCATCACTGTTAGTTCCTGAGCTGAGTGTAGTTGAGTTGAGGTGCCGGTGGCATTATGGGTAGGCTCTGTTTGGCTAAGAACAGACATGGTTTCTGTGAGCAAGTGGTGGACAGGTAATGTGGTTTGTCTCTCTCCCAATCTCCCCACCCCCAACCCCCCACAAGGACATGAATCCCGGTCCTCCCCAGATTATACAGGTCCCAACTCCCCCAGAACCAATCCCAATGCACCACAAATCTGAAACCCTCCCTCTCACACCATCTTTTCAGCCACCTATATATCCCATTGTTTATATTCTGACTAGCTTGTGGCACTGGTAGTAATCCTGAGATAACTACCTGTGAGGTCCAACATTTTAACGTTCTTCCTATTACTACCATTGTTTATTTAATTTGTTCACTCACTGTGAAGGTTAAAGTTATGCATGGTTATTTACTTCTCTTGCAAGTCCAATATTTCTCGATGTACACTCTGTCCACTTTGTAACTACAGTTGTGAAGTCGGTAATTTATTTCTGCAAGTGACTTTTTTTGTTTTCTTTTATTTCTGACCAGACTGATTTTGTATCTTGATCTTCTGAATCATGATAGTATGCATAATTATATTGAATGTCATTTTGTTAACAGAGCTACCACACCTTCTTTCCCTTTCCCTCCATACTTATAGGAGTGCCTGATATTGCTGTAACTATGCTTGAATACATTGGCCACATTGCAAGCACCTCTTGATAATGAGTATTATAAAAACGAATGAACAAAACCCATTTATTTCTGTTTGTGCTCTAAATTCACTCATCTTGTCATGAATGCTGTGTGCATTCAGATAATTATTTTTGCCATTTTTGCTTACTTGGAAAATGCTTACTTGGACTGGGTGTCACAAAGCTGGTTCCTTTTTTCTAAAAGCTTTTCTCAAAGATACTATGTCCTTGGATTTTGTCAGAAGGGTAATAAACCACTCTCGGTTCCGATTAGACTGGTTTGGTACAGAGATTAAAAAGTATTGAGAAGCCTTTTTGTTTATATGTAAACAGATGAGACTTCATGCCAAAGTGGTCTTATTTTAGAAGTGACATGTATAATGAAAGGGGAGTGGTCAGCTCTCTAGCTGAGCAGTTTAGTTTAGTCCAGAACTAGTTGGGAAGTTCAGCAGTGGACTATGTGAACAGGCCCTCTCTCTTTCTGCCCTTCTAACTTCAACCTGTCAGCATCTATTCCACTTTTATACTGTTTTTCAAGAGGGTTTGCTTATTGGGACAGTTGTGTAAATTCGGAACAGCATAATTAAGTCTAGTTTGGATGGACTGAGTTCTGTAGGGGTTCTTTATTCTGCTCGTTGTGTTTCATTGTGTAATCTTGTGAATAAAGTTTTGTCTGTTTTAAAATTTTGTAGTCAACCTAGCTACCTTACTCTGCATAATGTTCACTGCACACTTGCTGAAACAAATTGCAAAGTTATGGTCTGGGCTACCTGCTTAAGAATGTTCTGAGTGGTCTAGCTTAGTCCATAACAGATTGGAGGCTTTTTGTGGGATTTTAAACAGCGGGTGGTAGGTGCTAGTGTCTTTATTTTGCGTTATGGTTTGGTTTGATCGACAAAGCTTGGGATTTCAGTCGCCAAAGTTTTCTGGAAGTGGATTCGGTGGCTTTGGAAGTTTTGTAAAAGGTGAATAAGACCTCTGCAGGAGTTAGCAGAGAAGCTGGAATTGGAACTGCCTGTGTCTGTGAGGAAAGGAGAGATAAATACAGCAGTAACTCAACATTTAAACATGCCAGAGAAACCATCAGAATCTACAGAGATGGCAAGAATTCAATTGCAAATGAAGCAGCTTGAGTTAGAGGCAAGAGATAAGGAAAGGGCAGAAGAAATAAAACATTTTGAGTTACGATTGAAAGCAGAAGAGAGGGAAAAAGAGAGAGCAGAGAAAGAAAAAGACAGGGCTTTTGAACTTCAAAAACTGACACTTAAAAAGGAAAGCTAGCTCAAAAAGTGGGAGATAAAGCCTGAGGGTAGGCTTAGTGAAGAAGAGAGTGAGGGTGAGCAAGCCCCTGGTAATAAGAAGCCCAGTGAGAAACTGTTTATGTTCAAGCATTGCCTAAATTTGATGAGAAGGATGTGGAAACCTTTTTCATCTCATTTGAAAAGGTGGCTAAACAAATGCAGTGGCCAGTTGCAATGTAGATTTTGTTGATTCAAATGAAACTTGTAGGTAGGTCTCGTGAGGTATTCGCATCACTATCAGAGGAAGTATCTGGGGAGTGTGAGGAGGTGAAAAAAGCCATTTTCAGTGCATATGAGCTTGTACCAGAAGCCTATAGACAACGTTTCAGGAATCTACCCTGGTCAAACCTATATTGAGTTTGAAAGGATCAGACAGAATAAATTTGAAAGATGGATAAGAGCTTTAAAAATCAAGCAAACCTATGATGCCCTTAGAGAGGTAATTATTTTGAAGGAATTCAAATACTCACTGCCTGAAATAGTGTGAACTCATGTGGAAGAGCAGAGAGTTAATGCAGCAAGGTTAGCAGCTGAAGTGGCTGATGATTATGAGCTGGTCCATAAAACACGATTTGGCTTCCAGAATCAATTTCAGTCCATGAGGGATAGAAACTGGGACAAAGAGAAATCCTCACGTGGAAAGGGAAAAGTGGATCTCAGTGAAGATCATAAGGATAACCTACCACAGGGTAAAAGAGAAACCCTTGAGGGGGACAAAGAAGTTAAAAAGCTCCGGTGTTTTCATTGTAATAAAGTGGGCCACAGGAAATCACAGTGTTCGTGGGCTAGGAGAAAGCCAGCTGTAGGAAAACTGAACAAGCCTGGGAGTTTTGTTGGACTAGTAACAAAAAGCATAAGGGAAGTTAGACAACTGCCTCAGAGTGTACAAGATGATCAGAGGTTGATTATGGAGGAAGTATCAGATCTGCGTAAAAAACATATATGCAAGGGTAAAGCTTATTCACATAGGCCAGGAGCAGCAGGTAAAGAGGTTACAATATTAAGGGATACAGGATCCTCTCAGTCTGTGATGCTGAAGAATGAGGAGATATGTACTCTTGAGAGACTATTGCCAGAGAAGGTACTGGACACGGGAATTCAAGGTGAGAGACAAAGTGCTCAATTATGCAAAGTGAGGCTAGAGAGTCCAGAGAAGAATGGAGAATTTGTGGCAGGGATACTGGACAAACTCTCAGCTCCAGGAATACAATTTGTCCTTGCAAATGATACAGCTGATTCACCGGTAGGTGTGCTGCCTACTCTGGTTGAAAAGCCAGTGGAGACGCAGGCAACTGAAGATATGGAGAATGTTTATCCAGGAATCTTCCCTGATTGTGTGATCACAAGATCACAGAGACACAGGTTGAAGCGGGAGTGATCAAAAGGCACAGAAAAGGAAGCTGACATAGCTTTATCAGCAATTTTCTTCGATCAGATATGTGGAACAAAGAAAGAGCAAATAAGGTAAACATGCAAGTATCTTTAACTCTGCGATGCTTATTGTGTTACAGCAGAAAGATGAGAACTTAAAACTTAAAATATCAAAAGCCATGTACAGAGAAGGAGAGTGAATGCCTTCCTGAATGTTATTATTTAACAAATGATGTCTTAATGAGGAAATGGAGACCATCATACATTCAAGCAGATGAGAAATGGGCAGAGATTCATCTAGAGTCACAGAGTCATGGAGATGTACAGCTTGGAAACAGACCCTTCGGTCCAACCCATCCATGCCGACCAGATATCCCAACCCAATCTAGACCCACCTGCCAGCACCTGGCCCATATCCCTCCAAACCCTTCCTATTCATATACCCATCCAAATGCCTCTTAAATGCTGCAATTATACCAGCCTTCACCACTTCCTCTGGCAGCTCATTCCATACACGTACCACCCTCTGCGTGAAAAAGTTGCCCCTTAGGTCTTTTTTATATCTTTCCCCTCTCACCCTAAACCTATGCCCTCTAGTTCTGGACTACCCGACCCCAGGGAAAAGACTTTGCCTATTTACCCTACCCATGCCTCTCATAATTTTGTAAACCTCTATCAGGTCACCCCTCAGCCTCCGACGCTCCAGGGAAAACAGCCCCAGCCTGTTAAGCCTCTCCCTGTAGCTCAGATCCTCCAACCCTGGCAACATCCTTGTAAATCTTTTCTGAACCCTTTCAAGTTTCACAACATCTTTCCAATGGGAAGGAGACCAGAATTGCACGCAATATTCCAACAGTGGCCTAACCAATGTCCTGTACAGCTGCAACATGACCTGCCAACTCCTGTACTCAATACTCTGACCAATAAAGAAAAGCATTCCAAACGCCTTCTTCACTATCCTATCTACCTGTGACTCCACTTTCAAGGAGCTATGAACCTGCACTCCAAGATCTCTTTGTTCAGCAACACTCCCTAGGAGCTTACTATTAAGTGTATAAGTCCTGCTAAGAGTTGCTTTCCCAAAATGCAGCACCTCGCATTTACCTGAATTAAACTCCATCTGCCACTTCTCAGCCCACTGCCCCAACTGGTCCAGATCCTGTTGTAATCTGAGGTAACCCTCTTCGCTGTCCACTACACCTCTAATCTTGGTGTCTTCTGCAAACTTGCTAACTGTACCTCTTATGCTCGCATCCAAATCATTTATGTAAATAACAAAAAGTAAAGGGCCCAGCACCGATCCTTTTGGCACTCCACTGGTCACAGGCCTCCAGTCTGAAAAACAACCCTCCACCACCACCCTCTGTCTTCTACCTTTGAGCCAGTTCTGTATCCAAATGGCTAGTTCTCCCTGTATTCCATGAGATCTAACCTTGCTAATCAGTCTCCCATTGGGAACCTTGTCGAATGCCTTACTGAAGTCCATATAGATCACATCTACTGCTCTGCCCTCCTCAATCTTCTTTGTTACTTCTTCAAAAAACTCAATCAAGTTTGTGAGACATGATTTCCCATGCACAAAGCCATGTTGACTATCCTGAATCAGTCCTTGCCTTTCCAAATCCATCCTGTCCCTCAGGATTCCCTCCAACAACTTGCCCACCACCGAGGTCAGGCTCACTGGTCTATAGTTCCCTGGCTTGTCTTTACCGCCCTTCTTAAACAGTGGCACCACGTTTGCCAACCTCCAGTCTTCCGGCACCTCACCTGTGACTATCACTGATACAAATATCTCAACAAGAAGCCCAGCAATCACCTCTCTAGCTTTCCACAGAGTTCTCGGGTACACCTGATCAGGTCCTGAGGATTTATCCACCTTTAACCGTTTCAAGACATCCAGCACTTCCTCCTCTGTAATCTGGACATTTTGCAAGATGTCACCATCTATTTCCCTACAGTCTATATCTTCCATATCCTTTTCCACAGTAAATACTGATGCAAAATATTCATTTAGTATCTCCCCCATTTTCTGTGGCTCCACACAAAGGCTGACTTGCTGATCTTTGAGGGGCCCTATTCTCTCCCTAGTTACCCTTTTGTCCTTAATATATTTGTAAAAACCCTGTGGATTCTCCTTAATTCTATTTGCCAAAGCTATCTCATGTCCCCGTTTTGCCCTCCTGATTTCCCTCTTAAGTATACTCCTACTTTCTTTATACTCTTCTAAGGATTCACTTGATCTATCCTGTCTATACCTGACATATGCTTCCTTCTTTTACTTAACCAAACCCTCAATTTCTTGAGTCATCCAGCATTCCCTCTACCTACCAGCCTTCCCTTTCACCCTGACAGGAATATACTTTCTCTGGATTCTTGTTATCTCATTTCTGAAGGCTTCCCATTTTCCAGCTGTCCCTTTACCTGTAAACATCTGCCTCCAATCAGCTTTCGAAAGTTCTTGCCTAATACCGTCAAGATTGGCCTTTCTCCAATTTAGAACTTCAACTTTTAGATCTGGTCTATCCTTTTCCATCACTATTTTAAAACGAATAGAATTATGGTCGCTGGCCCCAAAGTGCTCCCCCACTGACACCTCTGTCACCTGCCCTGCCTTATTTCCCAAGAGTAGGTCAAGTTTTGCACCTTCTGTAGTAGGCACATCTACACACTGAATCAGAAAATTGTCTTGTACACACTTAAGAAATTCCTCTCCATCTAAACCTTTAACACTATGGCAGTCCCAGTCAATGTTTGGAAAGTTAAAATCCCCTACCATAACTAGTCTATTACTCTTACAAGTTTGTTTCTCAATTTCCCTCTGACTATTCGGGGGTCTATAATACAATCTCAATGAGGTGAATATCCGTTTCTTATTTCTCAGTTCCACCAAACTAACTTCCCTGAATGTATTTCTGGGAATATCCTCCCTCAGCACAGCTGTAATGCTATCCCTTATCAAAAATGCCACTCTCCCTCCTCTCTTGCCTCCCTTTCTATCCCTCCTGTAGCATTTGTATCCTGGAACATTAAACTGCCAGTTCTGCCCATCCCTGAGCCATGTTTCCGTAATTGCTATGACATCCCAGTCCCATGTTGCTAACCATGCCCTGAGTTCATCTGCCTTCCCTATTAGGCCCCTTGCATTGAAATAAATGCAGTTCAGTTTAATGGTCCAACTTTGTCCCTGCCGGCCCTGACTTTTTGACTCACTTCTGTTCTCAGCTGTACCTGCCTCAGATCAATCTCTTTCCTCACTATCTCCCATAGTCGTGGTGCCAAAGCCAGATGGTACCCAACGGTTATTGTGGACTATTATAAAGTCAACGCCACTACAAAGACTGATGCATATCCAATTTCACGGTTGGAGGACTGTGTTGAAAAAATGGGACAAGCAGCTTACATTTCTAAGTGGGACTTGCTCAGAGATTACTGGCAAGTATCTCCGTCAGAGAGAGCAAAGGCAATTTCGGCTTTCATAATGCCATATGGACTATATCAGTTCAAAGTCGTACTATTTGGTATGAATAATGCTCCAGCCACTTTTCAGATAGTGACTAATAAAATCATTGCAGGATTACCCAACTGTGTGATGTATTTTGATGACATGGTGATTTTTAGTCAATCATGGAAGGAACATTTACGGCATTTATCTGACTTATTTGATCGACACCAGAAGGCAGGCTTGGTGTTAAACCTGGCTAAAAGTGAATTTGCCAAAGTCATCTTCCTGGGCCATGTTATTGGACATGGGCAAATGACTCCATGGGATGCAAAAACGATAGTAATTGGGGAACTTCTCACATCACCGACGATAAAAACAATTCCTGGGATTGAGTGGATTTTACCAAACGTTTGTGCCGAACCTTAGCAGTATGGCTGCTCCACCCACCGAATTGTTAAAAAAGAACAAAAAGTTTCAGTGGACAGCGGTCTGTCAAAAGGCATTTAACAGGCTAAAAACTGTATTAGCCACTGTCCCAGTGTTAGCCAGACTAAATTACACGAAACCTTTCAAGGTGGCTATCGTGGCCATTGATGTGGGTGTCAGTGCGATGCTCCTGCAGAAGGATGACTAGGGAATAGAATGACCCAGCAGGTATTTTTCCAGGAAGTTGAACATTCCTCAACAGAAATATTCAACGATGGAGAAAGAGACTTTAAGCTTGATGTTGGTATTACAACAATTCGGTGTTTATATTACGAGCAATGCATCTGAGACAGTTGTATACACTGATCATAACCCATTGACATTTCTGGTCAAATTTAAGGGCAAAACTGACAGACTGTTTAGATGGGGGCAGGTCGTGAAAACATGATTGCCGATGTGTTATCGAGACTCGAGTGAGATACAGGAGCGTGCGGTGGTGGGTGTGCCACGGCCTGAATTTGCATGTGGTTGTGTATATTTGCATGTTTATAGTTAGTACAATGTATATGTGTCTTTACGCTACGTTTTTGAAGAGTTTTAAAGCCATCTTTTGATATTGGTGGTTCATTTTTTAAGGGGGAGGCGTCACATAGCTGGTTTCTTTTTCTAAAAGTTGTTCCTTTTCTCAAGTCTACTGTGTCTTTGGTTTTTGTCAGAGAGGTAATAAATCACTCTCAATTCCGATTAGACTGGTTTGGTACAGAGATTAAAGGGTGGTGAGAGGCCTTTTTGTTCATATGTAAATAGATGAGACTTCATGCCAAAGTGGTCTTGTTTTAGAAGTGACGTGTATAATGAAAGGGGAGTGGTCAGCTCTCTAGCTGAGCAGTTTAGTTCAGTCCCAAAATTCAGCAGTAGACTGTGTGAACAGGCCCTCTCTCTTTCTGACCTTCTAACTTCAACCTGTAAACATTTGTTCCATTTTTTATACTGTTTTTCAAGAGGATTTGCTTATTGGGACTGTTGTGCATATTCGGAACAGCGCAATTAAGTCTAGTTTGGATAGACTGAGTTCCCTAGGGGTTCTTTATTCTGTTTTTTGTGTTTCGTTGTGTAATCTTGTGAATACATTTTTGTCTGTTTTAAAACCTGGTAGTCAACCTAGCTACCTCACTCCAGATAATTTTCACTGTACACTTACCAAAACAAATTGCAAAGTTATGGTCTGGGCTACCTGCTGAAGAATGTTCTGAGTGGTCTGGCTTAGTCCATAACACTGGGACAATCAGGTTGGTAGTGGGTCACAAGGAAAGGAATTTGTGGAACGCCTGTTAGATGCTTTTTTGGGGGGGGAGCGGCTTGTGGTAGAACCCACTAGGGAACAGGTCAGTCTGGATTTGGTAATCTGTAATTTGGTAAACTGGCAGACTTGATTAGGGAGCTGAAGGTGAAGGAACTCTTGGTGGCAGTGACCATAATATGATAGAATTCAGTTTGAGAGGGAGAAGGTAGTAACAGATTTAATGTTACTATAATTGAGTAAAAGACATGAAGAAGGAGCTGGCAAGAGTTGATTGGAAGGGGAGCCCAGCAGGGAAGATAAAGGAGCAGCAAAGGCAGGAGTTTCTGGGGGTAATTCGGGAGGCACAGTAAAACTTCATTCCAAGGAAGGAAAAATATATTCAGGGGAGGATGAGGCAGCCATGACTGACAAGGGACATCAGGGACAGCATAAAAGGAAAAGAAAAAGTACACAATGTGGTGAAGGTTGATGGGAAGCCAGATGTTTGGGAAGCTTTTAAAAACAAGCAGAGGACAACTTGAAAAGGATTAAAGGGGAAGAAAAAGGAAAAAGAGAGTAAGCTAACTAATAATATAAAAGAGGATTACAAGAGTTTTTTTTAGATATATAAAAGGTGAGAGAGAGGCAAGAGTGGACATTGGACTGCTGGTAAATGAAGTTGGAGAAGTAGTAATGGGCAACAAAGAAATAGCAGAGGAACTGAGTATGTACTTTGCATCAGTCTTCACAGTGGGAGACACCAGTAGCAGACCAGAACTTCAAGACAGTCAGGGGACAGAGCTAAGTATAATTGTCATCATTAAGGAGAAGATGCTGGGGAAGTGGATAAGTCACACAGACCAGATGGATGACACTCCCAAATTCGGAAGGGGATAGCTGAGGAGATTGCGGAGGCATTCGTGGTGATCCTTCAAGAATGAATGAAGTCAGGAAGGTTCCCAGAGGACTGGAAAATGGCTAATTAATACTGCACTTTAAGGAGAAAGGGAGGCAGAAGACAGGAAACTGTAGGCTGGTTAGCCTGACCTTGATCATTGGTAAGATTTTAAAGTCCTTTATTAAGGATGAGATTGTGGAGTACTTGGAATTACATGGTAAAATTCCTTCACCCAGAGGGAGGTGAACCTGTGGACCTCAGTGCACATGGGGCTGCGAAGGCCAAGTCATTGAGTATACTTAAGCCAGATATAGCTAGGTTTTTGATTAGTAAGCGAACCAATGATTACATGGAGGAGGCAGGAGAATGGGGTTGAGAAATGTGTCAGCCATGACCAAGTGGTGGAACAAACTCAATGGGCTGAATGGCCTACTTCCTCTGGTCTTATGATCTTTGAATTTATTTGTTGGTGCGTACTTCTGTGTGCATGCCCTTTCTGTCACTCTCTAGTTAGCGTTACCCAGCACTATTGTTTGTGCTTTTACTTTTCAAATCTCACCAGTATAAGCCCTTCCCACTGACTATTTGGTTTGAAGTCCTCTCTAAAGCATTCGTTCCTGGATTCATCAGGAGACTGGTGCAAGAGCAGTTTAAGTGATGACCATCCCAACATTACAGCTCCTTCGTTTCCCCACTACCAGTGACAGTGCCCCATCAATCAAGCCCATTTGTCTCACACCAATCTGCCTTCAGATCTTATTAACCCTATACTAGTTTGCTCAAGGCTCAGGTATTATCTCTTTGTGGTTTTGCTTTATAATTTTGTCTGTAGATGCTCATTTTCCTTCTTGCTCAACAGATCCTTTCTTAATCCTGTTTATGTCAGCAGTGCCATGTGAAGAATGACAACTGGAACTACCCCTTTACATTTCACGTTTCTCACCAGTTCTGAGGAGATATTTTTAAAATGGCACAAGGCATGCAACACAGCTTTCAGGACTCTCAGTCTCAGTATGTGTCCCCCATTTATACTGTTGCATTTTCCGGCAGAACTCCTTTTAAATCCTCACACTTGAATGGCTTCCTGCCCAAGGTGTATAAAAGTTGGATGTTTGCAAGGGCTGAAACTTCCCCATTACTGCTTTCTGAATCCCTATACCTGGCTCATTCGTATTCATTAGTTAGCCTATTGTGCCTAACTGTGACCAAATTCAAAGTACCTAGCTGAAGCAGTGTGTCTGTCTACTGAAACAAAATGCCCATGTAATTGTCCCCCTTCCAGATGCACTTCGGTGTCAGAAACTCAAGACTCCAGTTCCTTGACTCTTGAGCCAAAGTTCCTCAAATGGCAATGCAAACATTTAGCAGAGATCTGTGTTCTGTGGATCACACAAGTGTCCATCAGCTCCCACATGGTGCAGCTGCAACACATCATTTCATTTGAATAATTAAATTTATAAGTATCACTCAATGATTATCAATATCGAGTGGTCTTAACTATAAGATGACTATTAGTTAAGCTATAAATTCAAAATATAAATTCTGCCCCATTTGCAGGAAAACTAAAAACGTCAAACTCACCAACCACTCACCTATCTGCTTCCAGGCTTCGACTCTCACAGTCTGCTGCTGCATTTCTCAGACAATTCCATTAATGGAAAAGGTCACGGAATCACCTCTTCCTTCACTAAATTGAACTCTGTCACTCACAAATATCTAACTTTGTCTTGAGCTGCTATCTTGGTGCTTGCTTATTTTGTGCACTGTGTGCACGACCATCTGCATTTCTACCAGCTGAAATTCTACAGTAGGCAGCTTGTTTATGCCTGACTAAGACTGAAACTTGACATTAAAGTATAATTAAATACAAACATGGCTAGATTTTAGGGAAGGATTAACTCTTAAAAGGAACACTTAAAATTCCTTACTCAACTAATTCCCAAAGTCACGTTCTGTCTCAAGCTGCTATCTTCATGCTTGCATACTCTGCACAATATTAGAGCAGAAGGACCTGTTTAAGTGTGGCCCAAGTAAGCGTTCTTGTTCAAACACCGTTTAAGGAATAAATTAAATGACTTGCTGGTACAAATTTAATTTGGACAACATGACATAGTAACAGTACTGAGACATGGTGCAGACTTGTACTGGGAACTAAATATTGCAGGTTATTGGTTCAGCAGAAGATATGAAGTAGCAGGGGGTTCACTCGACTGCTTCTTGGAATGAAGGAGTTTTCTTGAGAAAATGTTGAACAGGTTGTGCATGCATCCATGCAGGTCATATAAATGAGAGATGATGTTGGTGAGACATATACGATCCTGAGAGGATGGACAGGATGGATAATGATAAGATGTGTGAGAAAGCCAGGAATCGAGGAACCAGTTTCAAAGTTAGGAGTAGGGTGACAGCCCCAATGAGATACAAACTGTCCACAGTAAAATAGATGCACCTGTTAATCCATAAAGTAACAAGATTTGTAGGGGGTGTTAAAAAGAACTGAATGTAATACAGACAGTGTTTATAGCCTTACCCGAATATTGTGCATGTTATTCTGCTATTTAATAAAGCAGATATTCATTCCTTCCACAAATCTAGTGTATCTGGATAACTAAGCAGATTTAACTCCTTCATGTCACAGTCATAGATTAGTCTTTCACTTATTCATATCCTGTGGCCTTGCACTATCTTTAAATATTTACTGACCAGAGTCCCAGTTGTAATAACTACAGAATTGTGCCCAATTTTGTTTTCATCTGCTTTATTGAAAATCTGTACTAGGACTAAATCATTAGGTTTTGCAGCAAGCTACACTTTGCACCTACCCTGACTGTTCAGGTGTGTCTTCTTTTGCTTTGTGGAGCAGAGAGGTCATAAATGTTGCAGTTTTCAGGATTTTGTGTCTTTCTGTCTGATTTTAATGCTTATGTTAGTGCCACCAGTACTAGTTGCCTCCACTAGTTGGTATGTGTGTATGTCAAATTTTGTATGTGTTTCTGCCTCCTATTATGTGGTTTACTGTGTGGCTCTGTATTCAGTTGTGTATCTGTCTATATATTTACATATCTATGTCTATCCATGTGGCATTGCATCATCTTCCCCTATCATTCAATGTAATGCTTTGTATGTGCCTTTGTTAAGAAGCTTGACTTTGTTCTGATTGTGTGGTGCTTGGTCATTTAGGAATCTGCCTGCAGATTGAAAATGATGTTATATTTGCCTTATAAAAGATAAGTCCCAAGGCGCCAAGTGTCTTTGTTTCCGGTGAGCCTATAGAAACTGTACTGTTCCAGAAATAAAACCTCAGAAAAACTGTGCTGACATTTAACAAGGAAAGAGACCTTTATTAAAATATTGACCTACTAATTCCGAAGATCAATTGATTTATTAAAACTACATGGTTTGCCCTTGAAACATAATGAAACATAACTGACTCTTCAAGAATTTGAGTTTAGTTTGGCCCAGCACCAAGGACAGAAATATTTCAAAAACAATCCTCATTGAAATCAAGTACCTGTGATTCTGAGTATGACTCAAATAGTTACATAACGCATTGACTATTTTATTTACAGCTCCCCTTAGAGGTCAGGGCCATAATTTCCATATTTGAGGCTAGAGTCAGGGCTGTACTTGAGTCATATTCCAACCTCTGTTTCTAGGTTGCTGGAGAGCACAATTTTGTGCTCTCCAGGGCCTTAATTGGCCCAGTGGTTAGTTGTCCATGAAATTGGACAGACCTGAGGCAGGAGTGAACTCACGCAGACTTCTGAAGGGCTGATTAGAAGGTCCACCTCCATTTACATAAATTCCAAAGTATATTACCTCGATCTTCCAATAGGCAGCATTTTTCCAAATCCCCCATTACTCAACCCACCCATCCTTAGCCGCATTATAAGTAGATGAGTTCTCAAGCCCTATTCAAAAGAGCTGACTTGCATGTAAGAGGCCATTAATTCCCCCAGATAAATAACTTGACTCTCAGAATTCAGTCACCGTCTAAACTGAACACTGAAAAGCACTGGGAACGCCTAGAGGTATGATTGCTCCATTATTAATCCAGTGATCCAGGTAAAGTTATGGGGATCTGGGTTCAAATCCTGCCATAGCAAATGTTAGAATTTGAATTCAAAAAATGTCTGTAATTAAGAGTTTAATGATGACCAGAAAGCCATTATTTATTATTTCAAAAATCCTGTCTGGTTCACTAATATCCTTTAGAGAATGAAACTGCCATCCTAACCTGGTCTGACCTACATGTGACTCCAGTCCTGCAAAATGTGGTTGACGTTGTGCCTATTCTAACTGATTGTTTTCTCGTTTTCTTTGTGGGTGTGGCTGACAAGGCCAGTGTTTGTAGCCTGTCTTGAGTTGCCCTTGAACAGAGTGACTTGCTTGGTTATTTCAAAGGATAGCTAAGAGTCAATCATATCTCTGGATCAGAAGATATGATTAGGGTAGACCAGATAAAGATGGTAGCTTCCTTTCCTCATTTATCCAATTCCTTTTTGAAAGTTACTACTGAAGTTACATCCACTACACTTTCAGATTATAACTTGCTGCATTAAAAAACATTTCATTTCAGTTCCAGTTCTTTTGCACTTAAATCTATGCAGACTGGTACCAACACTTCTGTTAGTGGAAAGTAGTTTCTTCCCATTTGCTTTGTTATAACCATTAATATATAGTTTGAACATACATTAAATCTATTAAATTTTCCCTTAATATTCTCTACTTGAAGGATGAAATTTTAAACTGAGTCTCCATATCTGTGTAATAGATCCCATAACACTAAACGAGAGCAAGAGGGTTCTGCTTGCTGTTCTGGCCAGTATTTATCCTTGAATCAGTATTGCTAAAGCAGTCACCCAATAGGTCATATCCCATTTCTGTTTATGGGAACTTATTGTGCAATGTGAAATGCACTTTATAAATGAAAGTTATTTATTTCAGGAGAGCTATTCCATTCTTGTCCATATGCCTATCGAATGACCATTTAAATGCCCTTAAAGTTGGCGAGTTTACTAGAGTTGCAGGCAGTGCATTCCATGCCCCTACTACTCTCTAAGTAAAGAAACTACCTCTGACATCTGTCCTATATCTATCATCCATCAATTTAAACCTATGTCCCCTCGTGCTAGCCATTGCCATCCAAGGAAAAAGGTTCTCACTGTCCAACCTATCTAACCCTCTGATTATCTTATATGTCTCAATTAAGTCACCCTCAACCTTCTTCTCTCGAATGAAAACAGCCTTAAGTCCCTCAGCCTTTCCTCATAAGACCTTCCCTCCATTCCAGGCAACATCCTAGTAAATCTCTTCTGAACCCTTTGCAAAGCTTCCACATCCTTCCTATAATACAGTGACCAGAACTGTATGCAACACTCCAAATGTGGCTGCACCAGGGTTTATACGGCTGCAGCATGATGTTATGGTTCCGAAACTCAATCCCTCTACCAATAAAAGCTAACATACCGTATGCCTTCTTAACAACCGTAACAGCCTGGGTGACAACTTCCAAGAATCTTTGTATCTGGACACCGAGATCTCTCTGCTCATCTACACTACCAAGAATTTTACCATTAGCCCAGTACTCTGCATTCCTGTTACTCCTTCCAAAGTGAATCACCTCACACTTTTCTGTATTAATCTCCATTTGCCAACTCTCAGCCCAGCTCTGCAGCTTATCTATGTCCCTCTGTAACCTACAACATCCTTCGTCACTGTCCACAACTCTACTGACCTTACTAATCCATCCTTCTATGCCCTCAGCCAGGTCTTTTATAAAAATGACAAACAACAGTGGCCCCAAAACAGATCCTTGCAGTATACCACTAATAACTGAACTCCAGGATGAATATTTCCCATTAACCACCACCCTCTGTCTTCTTTCAGCTAGCCAATTTCTGATCCAAACTGCTAAATCACTCGCAATCCCATGCCTCCGTATTTTGTGCAATAGCCTACTGTGGGGAATCTTACCAAATGCCTTGCTGAAATCCATATACACCACATCAACTGCTTTACCTTCATCCACCTGTTTGGTCACCTTCTGAAAGAACTCAATAAGTTTGTGAGGCACAACCTATCCTTTACAAAACCGTGTTGACTATCCCTAATCAACTTATTCCTTTCTAGATGATTATCAATCCAACCTCTTGTAACTCTTTCCAACACTTTACCCACAACTAAAGTAAGGCTCACAGGTTTATAATTTCCAGGTTGTCTCTACTCCCCTTCTTGAACAAGGGAACAACATTTGCTATCCTCCAGTCTTCTGGTACTATTTGTGTAGACAATGACGACATAAAGGTCAAAGCCAAAGGCTCTGCAATCTCCTTCCTGGCTTCCCAGAGAATCCTAGGATAAATTCCATCTGGCCCAGGGGACATTTTTTTTTTCAGATTCCAGGATGCTCCTAGGCAATCCAGGATCACTGGCATTTGTGTGTGCATGCGGGTTATATGATGACAATATATATTCAATGATTGAGAAGAGGCTTGTGGAAGATACAAAATCTTAAATCACAACTTGGGGGTGCCGGCGTTGGACTGAGGTGGAACAAAGTTAAAAATCACACAACACCAGGTTATGGTCCAACAGGTTTAAGTGAAAGCACTAGCTTTTGGAGCACTGTTCCCTCATCAGGTGGTTGTGGAGTATAAGATCGGAAGACATAGAATTTATAGCAAAACTTTACAGTGTGATGTAACTGAAATTATATATCTAAAAAGACCTGGACTGTTTGTTAAGTCTCTCATCATTTAGAATGGGCATGTTGGTTTCAGTTCTTTCTTTGTAAATTCTAGAGCTTTCTTAAAGTCACATTCTCAAGTGAACTTTACCAGTAAGTGCCATTTTGGCCCAGAAAATGCATTGAAGGTGTGAGGTGCCCTGTGTGAGGCTGTCTGTGCCCCAATGTTCAGACTGATTCTAATCTAAAAAAGGGATTTACAAAATCTTACATGGATTCATGCAGTTTTTGAGCAAAATAAAATGTAATTCTGCAAGTACAAATTCACCCCACAAACTTATGTGTGTGTGTGTGGGGGGGGGGGGGGGGGGGGGGGGGGGTTTGGGATATGAGTGTCCATGAGAGAGTGTGTGTATGTGTGTGAATGTGAGTTTAAAGGGGTATATATCTGTGAGAGGCTGCATGTGTGAGTGTAGGAATGTACATGTGAGTGTATCAGAGAGAGAGCTTGTGTATGAGAGAAGGTCTGTAGGAGTTTTTGTGTGTGTGTGTCTGTCTGTGAGAGTGTTTGTGTGGGTGTGTGTAGTGCAGTGGGGTCACCTGTAGTGTGAAATGAACCCAAGGTCCTGGTTGGGGCCATCCTCATGGGTACCGAACTTGGCTATCAGCCTCTGCTCGACTACTTTGTGTTGTTGTCTGTCCCAAAGTCCACCTTGGAGGATGGTCACTCGAAGGTCCAAGGTTGAATGCCCCGGACCGCTGAAGTGTTCTCTGACTAGGGGGGAGCACCCTGTCTGTTGATTGCTATGCGGTGTCCATTCATCCGTTGCTGTAGTCTCACCAATGTACCATGCCTCAGGGCATCCTTGTCTGCAGCGTATGAGATAGACAACGTTAGTTGAGTCACAAGTACTTGCTTGCCACGTACATGGTGGAAGGTGTCCCCACGTATAATGGTGGTGTCCATGTCGACACTCTGACATGTCTTGCAGCGTCTACCGTGACAAGGCTTTATGGTGTTTTTCTGAACAACAACCTGGCCTGTTTCCACACTGTAGGGATTCTAATTCCAAACATTCTAATTCTAATTCTAAGCATTCTAATTCTAGTAGAGGCTGTTCCAAATGGTGCCTCGAGGTCATGTAGCCCAATGTCAGATCGGCAGGAAATGACTTTAAAACTTACTTTTTAACACTAAACACACAAACATGTGAAGTAGGAGTAGGGATAGACTATTCAGCCCCTTAGGACCTGTTCTCCATTTGGTAAAAGAAAGCATATTCTAGAATGTAGCCCCCATTAACTGACCAAAAAGTGAAATACTATAACGTGGAGATGCCGGTGTTGGACTGGGTTGGGCAAAGTCAAAAATCACACGACACCAGGTTATAGTCCAACATTAGTCACTAGCACCTGATGAAAGAGCAGCGCTCCGAAAGCTAATGTTTTCAAGTGAACCCGTTGGACTATAACTTGGTGTTGAGCGATTTTTGACCTTGAAATAACATAGAACAGGGCAACAATAAATAGAGACTTGCTGTTGTGTGTTACTTATCCAGGATGAATCTTTGTTAGTTTTTGGCAACAACATGCTGACATGTATCTGTAAGAGTTAACAACGAACTGTGAACTGGAGGGAGTTTAATTTTTGGATATGATAATGCTTTTGATTAGTTCTTCGTGTTGTGTAATGTCAGCAAGTTTCCCAGCTCTTTGACTCAGTCTAGTTGACAGCAAAGAGTAGCACTCTGAAATATATTCTGTCTCCCTGAAAACTGTTTGCTTTGTTATTTTCTGGAATTGCCAATTAATCCCATTGATTCCTTTGATATGAAAACCTATAAACATATAAAGAATTCAGGTCAAATTGGAGTCTCGACTTGCGACAAATTTGTGAAAGACTTGGATTTGCAAAATGTCCTTTCCCCTCTTGGACCTCAGTTTGATTGAAATTCAGTGATGTCATCATTCACTCTTCATAATGTGAGGTTGGTGTGGAAATAACAATAAAAACAACTTGAATTTATATAACACCATTAACAAAGTAAAGTGACTCAGTGGTTTCACAAAACATTTTGAAATGACTATATCAGGAGAATTTACTGAAAGTAACCAAAAACCTAGTTATTGAGGTAGGTTTTAAGAAGGATCTCAAAAGAGGAAAGAGAGATAAATTTGGAATGGTTTAGAGGGGAGAATTCTAGATCTCCCAGGCACTGCACTGAAGGCACAGTCACTAATGGGAAACAGTGGATATTGGACTTGTGAAATAGGCCAGAATTAATACAGCACAGAAATTTTGGAGGTTTATAGGTCTGGAGAAGGTTACAGAGATGGGTGGTGCAAGATGCCTAAGGGATTTGAAAACCAGGCTGAACATTTTAAAATTGAGTTGTTGCTGGACTGGGAACCACTGTAGACCAAAGAGCACAGTACTTGGTGTAAGTTAAAATACACGGAAAATGGTTTTGGGTGACCTCAAGTTGCAAGAGTGTGAAAATGGGAGACTTGCCAGGAAATTACTGTGTATTCAAGAGGCAACAAAGGCAAAGATGAGAGTTCCCAAAGCTGAGCTGAGGTAAGACAACATTTAAATGGCATCGGGATGTGTATATGAATAGGAAGGATTTAGAGAGATATGGGCCAAATGCTGGCAAATGGGACGACATTAAGATATCTGGTTGGCATGGACGAGTTAGACTGAAGGGTCTGTTTCTATGACTATGAGTCTTAAGTGTGGATATGAATGAAATTATGGAGGTGGAAGTAGGTGTTAGATGGTCTGTTTGGTTGGAAGTTCATCCCAAAGTGTCTTGGCTATTGAGGTTGCAAATGGTCTGCTACAACCTCAGATAATGACCAGGGACAGAGGCAGATTCAGGTTGATGGGGTTATAAGATGATAGCCTAGACTTCCAAGTATATAAAAGAAATTTAATCTTGTCCAATACGGAATATCAGACAACCCCTGTCTGACAATTAGCAGACAATGGACGGTTGAGAAAGGAGGGGATGAGGTAGAGTTCGGTATCTTCAATGTTACATGGATGTAATGTGTTTTGGCAGGATATCACAAAGGGGCAGTATACATATGAGAAATAGAAAGAAGCCAAGGATTCTTTGGGGTCTTTGGAGACAATGAGGGATTGGAAAGATAAATTATTGTCTCTAGCTATGACAGGATAGATAGGAATGAAAGAAGGTGAGTGGAGTCCCTAGACAACTGGAGGGTGTTGGAGATAGATGACAAAGTCAACTGTGTTAAAGTGTTAAAGGTTACATACAGAACTGTTTCAGTCAGCATCTGTAACAATGACTCACATGTTAAACGGAAAGAGCATACTGCTGTAATCAGTGATTAGCCCACGAGGTCACTCACAAGATCAAAGAATGATGTTAAAGGAGATATTTGGAGATTACAGTTGACCACTTGGTGCTTAGTGGCCACAAAAGAAATTGCAACATTATTTTCAAGGTGTGCCTGCACACTTTGAATATGGAAAATACAAGGTAGTATCTTGAGAAATGGCTTTGGCAGCATTCATCTAATGAGCATCACCAAGGTGTAGAGCAATGAGATGATGCTGCAAACTAGTTTGCATCACTGAGTTGCAAATCCACAAGCAAGTCAATGCCTTGTCTGAACCTTGTCTGATACCATACTCCCCCAAAAGCACTAATCAAGTGTGTCATGATGTGTTTCTTCTACCTTTGTGCTTTTGGAGCTTTCATATACAGGTAATCCTTGTTTTACATTGCCCTGCAAAATATTCATTTCAACCTTGTTTTATTTTTAGGACCTATTTCTCTGGATTATGTAGTAATTTCTGGTTTAATATCTTGCATGTGCATTTAGTGTCGTGGTGTGTTGGTTTCACCCGGTGTTGGGCCTTAGTTGGCTCCATATTGGGGTATCTCAAAGGAACATCAGGACACAATATGTTTTCAAGAAGACTGGCTTAATCTCCTAGCATTGTTAAAAATCACACAACACAAGGTTATAGTCTAACAGGGGGAAAGTGAGGATTGCAGATGCTGGAAATTAGAGTCGAGAGTGTGGTGCTGGAAAAGCACAGCAGGTCAGGCAGCATTGGAAGAGCAAGAGCCCTTCATCTGGAATGAATGACCACCTGATGAAGGAGCAGCGCTTCGAAAGCTAGTACTTCCATATAAACCTGTTGGACTATAACCTGGTGTTGTGTGGTTTTTAACTTTGTACACCCCAGTCCAACATTGGCACCTCCAAATCTCCTAGCATTGCTTCCCACCTGATCCTAGTGTCGCATTTCTCCACCCTTGCCCTAGCCTTGTGGCTCATTCACTGTTCTTAGGAACTGGGATATACCTTAGGCCTTGGGATCTGTTTGTAGAGTCTCCTTTTCTTCTGGTTCCTTTACAGGATTGGCACTCATGGGCTCCATCTAGTGGCAGTAGTTGGTCATTGCTGGAACCCAGCAATTTCATACATTGACCATTTTTTACTGGAGCTCAATTCTTTAAGACATCATATACTATTGCATTTCTTTTATATTTCTGATGTGTTTTATTTTAAAAGTTATTCAGCTAGGAATGAACAGTGCTGGGACTTTAGCTTGCATGTTTTTTCCAGATGGAAATTTCCAGTTAGAGTCAAACTCAGGCTTTAGCTTTGATTCCTATGGGAACCTATGATTTGCTTAAAGTTGTTTCACTTAAAGTCATGATTTCCAGGAGCACAATTAGAACTTTCAACGAAGACTCTATGCTTGATTAGAGTTTGAACAGTTAGCAAGGTGCGATCAGACTGGTGTTCAGGTCATTGTTATGGTCACTTAAGATCTTGTGCTGAAAGAAGCTATTTACAGATATGAGTGATCTGTGAGGGTTTATCTGGCAATGGAATGTGACGAGACCATGGACTACCTGCTACATGAGAGAACTGGAGAAGGGCACCCAGCAGGTGGCCATATCAACTCAGAATCTTAAAGGAGCAATTCTATTATTCCAATTTTGTGTCAGTGTTTAATGCTGCTGTCTTATTCAAAATAGTCAGTTCCTCAAAAAAAGTTTTACAGACATGAGAAGATATATTCCACATGCCTTGGGTATGAGTGTTTGAAGTTAGTCAGCAATAGAATTACCTGGAGGAAGGTGTTTATTGGATAATAGGTTATCGAAGTGGTGCTTCCATGAGAAGGACGAAGGACAATTTAAAACAAATTTGTAAACAGAGCTGATTGGGAAATGTTTCCTAAAAGTCAGGGTGGGAAATGATTGGAAAATGAGGGAATGTTTACTAAAAGTGTTTTGGAATCCTGACACAAGAGAATTAGCAAGAGAAAAGATTCTGTTCATACAACCAGAGATTGATGGGACTAGTTTAGTTTGAAACATGGTTGCCATGGATGAGTTGAACTGAAGGGTCTATTTCCATGCTGTATGACTCTGCGACTCTATAACTTCAACAAGGACCGATCCATGAGATGTCTTCGCATCATGAAAAAAGTCATGATTGAAATATGCCCGTTGCTGCAACAGCAAACTGTAACCACAGAAGTACAAGGATAGCATTACCTGTCATTGTCAAAGTGACTCTCCACTTTTATGTGTCAGGCTCCTTTCAGTCGGCTGCTTCTGAATAAGCAGCATCTCTCAGTTTGTAACACATTTCTGTTCTTAGGAGGTAACAGGGACTCTGTCTACAAATAGAAACATGCTATTCAGAATCAACATGACATTTTACATACATTATTTATGTAGATTATACTCTAAAATAATTGCTTGTACGTTATGTTGTACATGCCTCATCTGAACTTGGCTATTATCATCACCCAAAAGGAATTTCACTTGTTCAGTGTGCAGATAATGTTTGCCAACAGTACCCACTATCCTGGCAATAGTTATAATTCCCACATTCTACGATAGTGTTCTGTTTCACTTGTATTTGATAAGGTAAAGGCTGGTTGATGGGTAACAAGGCCAGTCCACTCATGACATGACTCTTGACTCCAGCTAGGAAATCATGCAGATGTGGACAGCAATAAGAATCATGCTGCCACAAAGAATGTTTTACAGCACACCATCAGTTTCCTCACGAAGCACATCTGCTACCAGGATCACTCAGGAGGAATGTTACATAACATAGCATCAATGAACACTATACAGCATTAGAGTGTTGCTTCTGCTACTACCACCATTTAGGAGTTGACCTGCGGTTTACAGCTAAATAATATCAAGATTTGTTGTTACTATGTTGTCATATGCTTAGCCTTTGCTGAGGAGAATGAGGAAGAAGAGGACGAATGCAACACAAAGTTGAGGAAGAGAAGGAGAAAGGGAAGCTACTAGCACCTCTCTTCCTGGATTCTACATGTATCGTAAGATCAGCACCTGCAAGGACCCTCAAAGTCCCCATTCCTTCACTGTCATTGGGTCAAAACCTTGGAACACTCTCTGAACCAGCATTATGGGAGTGTCTTTACTATGTGATGGTTCATTACCACTTTCTCAAGGTCACTCAATAGCAATAAGTGCTGGCCTTTTCAGAAATGTTCACACCCCATGAATGAACAAAAGAAATGGATTATATCATAAACAATACCAGAAACCTCAAACACACCTTCCCATTTACCAGTGGTTTCATACTCTTTACCTTTTCCCTTTTGTGGTCATTGCATCTTCCTCTTTCTGATAACCCAAAGTAAACATCACAGTAGATGCACATTTCCATTCCAGGTTTATTCATACATAATGCACACAAAATGACAGGAATTACCTTGATACATTTCCTTAGTGCCTGTCCTCCATGTGCCTTTGTTTGACCTAGTGCTGTGTCAACAGTACTGGTGGTTTGCTGCTGATCTTCAACTGAGCACTATAGGTGACCTCAGAGAATGACCTTGAGGAGCTGACACCATTCCAATTGCCACCTCTGCCGTCCTACCCATAACTTGTCTCCTGGTCTTTAAAGTATACAATATATTTGACTGCTGAAGGAGATGTTAATCTAGGAGGCAGGCTGATGCCAACAGCTAACATTCAACAGTAAAAGAGGCTGGTGTTTCAGGACATCATATAATTGTAACATGATTGGGGTTGTTCTAAGATTGTAACCTGGGCTGGTGTAAGATATTGTCACATTAAGTGCAAGCTTTAACATACAGGATTGGATTGGTGTTGAAGTTGCTGCTAACCCTGTAAGGGAGAGAAATCAAAGGATTTGTATCTGATGCCCTTTATTTTCGGGCATCTTGATTTTCAAATTGGATATTCAATTGGGACAATGAACCAGAAAACTCAAATATCTCAGTGTTGGTTGCATCTTGTATAACCTTCCTTTTTTGATTATTCTCACCTGGAATATTGATTTTACATAAGGATGTTATTACAGTTCCAATCTGGACTTTCAAATTTTGTTATGCACCTGGATGAAATTCACAAATTTTGTTATGATCCAGTTAGTGACGAGTAGCCTTAGTTTTGAAGTAGTCAAAATTAGAAATTGCAGTAACTCACTAAGAGGAAACAGCCTCAAGATTCTATTATTTTAAGCAAACCAAAGAAATTTGACTATACTTGAGTTAACAACCAGTCAATACTACTCCTTCCAATCTAGCATCCAGAATTAACAGGAAGGAAATTGTAGACAATACCTTCCAAGTCTACAAACTCTACCGTCTGGCAGCAGGTAAATGGGAACAACATCATGTGCTAGTTTTCTCCAGACTGCACACCTTCCTGACATGGAACTGCACACACATGCATGCATGCACACCCCTTCACTCGTGCTGTGTCAAAATCCTGGAATACACTCCCTAAATGCACAAAGGGCTTCAATTCAAAAAGGCAGCTCACGACCACCTTTTTGAGGAGAACTGGGGATGGACATTAAATGCTGGTCTAGCTGGTGTGCCCACAGCCCATGATTGAATTTTAAACAAATCTCTTCTGCAAACAGCAATTGACAAAGTGCTAATTTTAAAAATGATATTGATACCAAAGGATTTAAGAAATGTGGGGCAAAGGTGGGCATACAGAATTAGGTCACAGGTTAAACATTGTATGGTGGAACAGATTGAGGTTCTAAATTTTTGTTCCTGTTCTGTGGCTGGGCAAACCACATTTATAATAATAACACTGACGACGAGTTCAAGGAATGCATTCAAGATCAAGATTCTGGATCAGTATTTTGAGGAACCATCAAGGTTTCAGGCTATGTAGATCTGATACTGTGAAATGAAATCTGGTTAATGAGCATTTTTTGGAAGGGTGATTGTAACATGACAGAACTTGTAGTTAAGGCAAAACTAACTAAATATCTGAACAAAGCAAACTTAAGTCAGTATGAGGGACAGGTTGACTAAGTTGAATTGGGAAACCAGATTTAAAAAGTAAAAGATGATAAAGGCAGTTTAAAGAATTAATTAACAATGAATGTACATTTCCATTTGTCCTCTGGATTGGAAAGTGTAAACATAACACCGTTACTCAAGAAAAAAAAGAGACAAAGCAGGGAACAAGAAATTCTGAATTTATTCCTTAAAATTCAGCTGCTCATCTCTTCACATCATTAGTGGGATTGTTAGCATGTGATAGATAACAGGACTTGGAGAAACTTGTGAAAGAGAAGTCATGCTTCTCAAGTCAATCTTTTTGGAGTTGTATTCAATAAGGCGATGTACATAAGTTTGAGGCTAATGGAATTGGGAATACAGTAATTATGTTAGTATGGATTGAGACTGACTAATGAACAGAAAACAGAGGAGCAACAAAGTGTTTGGGATTGCAGGCTGTAACTAGTGGGTCACTACAAGAATTCAGTGCTCGAACCTCAGCTTTTTACCAAATATAACAGTAGCTGAGGTGAGATCAGAAGACAGAGTTTGTAATGTACCCATGTTTGCTGATGATGCAAAGTTAAGGAGGGAAAGTGAGATGTAGGAGGAGCAAAAAAGGACGCAAAGGGATTTAAAATTGCTAATTGGCCAAGAACATGGTGATGCCATGGAACGTGAAGAAGTTAAGTGACTAAGGCTGTCATTTTAGTAAGAAATAAAGAAAAGTAATATATTTTTAAAAGGTGAGAAACTGGGAATTGATGACATTCGGAGGAAATTGACCTTATACTTTAATCACAAAGTTAATATCCAGATACAGCAAGCAATTAAGAAAGCAAATAGTGTGTTAGACTGTATTGTGAAGGGTTTGGAATACAATGATGAGGAATTCTTAACAGCATTCATAAGGAGCTTGGTGAGTTCACAACAGAAGCACTGTATTTGATTTGGTCTTCTTAACTAAAGAATGACGTCCTATTCAAGAAATGAAGATTCTGTACAATTTCTGGGATGGGAGCATTGTTGTATTAGAAGAATTTAAATAGCCCAAGCCCCAGAATTTGGAAAAAAAAATCCTTTGAAATATAGTGTTTTTAAGGAGCTTTACAGGGGAGGTGAAAAGATGTAGTGTTCTGTACCCTAGAGAGTGATGGATGCTGACCTGTTAAGTATATTCAGGATGGAGATCAACAGATTTTTGGACCCCAAGGGAATCAAGGAAGATGGAGTTGAGATTTTTTTAAAAATCAGCCATGATCTTAGTGAATGGCAGAGAAGGCTGGCAGATCCAAACGACCTATTTGTTAATTTTAGCAGAATCCACTGAAATTTTGCAATAATGTTCTCTCAAATTTCTGTTTTCCATTGTGCACCCTCAGAGGTCTATGCACAGCAAAGCTTCTGTACATAGAAGTCAATGCATTGGCATGTGTGAAACTCACAGCTGCGGTGCAGTTTAAAGGGAACATTATTTAGCAGAATTTTAACAGACTGTCGTTTTCCTCATTGTTAAAAGGTGATCCATTTGGAATTTGCCTTCAGATTTTGTATCGATGTAACTGTAACCAACAACTGCCTCAATCAGAGGAAGAGGTCATCCAAAAGTGAGATCTAAGGATCCCTTCTCTTGTTTACTGGTGGCACTAGGGAAATATGGAGAGGTGGGTAAATGAGGGGAAGAAGTTGAACTCTGCCCTGAGCTTTCCAATGAACCAAATATCCCACCAGAGGGCGAAATTACTATATCTTCCAACATCTTAATTCAGCTGTGGAGAGCTATTGGTTTGGATTTGAAATGGTTATGGCCAGATCTGATCCACCTAATGGTGTTTTAAGTTGTTGCAGGACAAAATGTTCTGGCTATCTGAAGAATGCCATCTACACAAGGCCATTTTTCATTTTCCCAGTTACCATATTATTGTCCTCTGCCCTCCTGCAGGGACCTGCTCGAAACTCTATGGTCAATGGGAGATCTTACCCAGCCAGTGTCAGAGCTCCACGAGCAGGCTCGGTGCCACCAGTGAAGCGTAGGCGATTAAACTGGATCGATGCCCCAGGCGACGTCTTTTTCATGGCAACTGATGAAACCAGGTAAGATTGCGAAAGGTTTCCAGCCCTAAGCAGAGCAATGTTGACTCTTGGCACCTTAAGTTATACAAGAGTCTCAGCACCAAGTCATCAATGCCATCATACCCTCCTCCCCAAAAGAAATCATTTGTTCATGAAGAAAGCAAGGTGAAGCCATCATTAAGAATGAAAAGATGAGGGAATTCTGAAAAAGCAGTAATATCCCACTATGTACTCACTACTGTCATTACATTGATTTCAAGTCTAGTACTTATAAAGGGTGCAACTCCTTCCCTTTCTCTGCCCTCCTTCCTACTACGGACTTCTGCTACTAGACCTATGAACAGTAACTTGAAACTCCCACAATTATGGTTGGGCAGGCTGAAGGTATCTCTCTTCTAGTCACTCGGGTTTGTTTGAGTTATTGTGGTACTTCCAGATTGGGACAGGAGGCCAGTACTCTCTTCATGTTGTAACCCACTTCAAAGTGTAACCACATCACAGAATTGTAAGTAAATAATTTGATAAGTACATGAGTAAGAAATGATCGCGGTGGGGAGGGGCACGGGGAGGGAAGGAATATGGGCAAAGCGCAGGCAGGTGAGATTAGTTTAGTTTGGGATGATGGTCGACATGGACTGGTTGGATCTAAAGGTCTGTTTCTTTGCTGTATGAGTCTAAATGATGTTCAGATGTCTTGGAATTTTTCAGTTGGTGGAGTTGTAACAGAATTAGAGCCCTCTACTAATATAATATCGTTGTTATCAGCTGTAATGTCTGCATCACTAAAAAGGCCATCTTGCTCCTTGCCAGTCATTGGCCAATTGTCACAAGGAGCTTGAACCACTTTATACTATTTCTATACTAGCAGTAGTCCAATGAAATTCTTCTCCAAGCTTTCATGGGCAGTGATGTGAGATCCACTTGGTGGGGGTGACCGTAATCAGAGGCCAGTGGTGGAGGCTGAGGAAAGTCTCTGACAGATTCTGAATTGCAGTGGCTGAGAAACCAACTTCCAATTTTTTTGAAATTACAAGTCATTTTGGTTTTGAGCATTAGAATATTTTGAATCACGGGAATTTGACCAATGTAATAGATGTATATATACAAAGCAGTGAGAGTTACTGCTGCAAAGGCATGAAGAGTGTGGGTCAACATGTACAAGCAGTGAGAATGGTAGTGTCGCATAGAGGAGCACTGTGTATAGATATATTATTTTTAAAAACTCAAACATAAGCTGAGTGTATCAGTGGCGAAGGCAGCATTTAATATCCATCCCAAAATGAATTGAATTGCAAGGCCATTTCAGAGACCAAATAAGATAAAAGATGGGTGCGATTACACAATGCGTTGCAAAGACTTGTTGATTTACATCATGTGATGGGTATTTTGTTGAGTTTACAAAGCATGATACATGATTTGGTGGGTTTAGAAAGCATGGCATGTGGTTCAATGAATTCTTGATTCGGTGTGTTTACACATTGTGATTACACAGGGGGTTGTGCAATTCAGTGTGATTGCCCAGTGTGGCACATGGTTTGGTGTGTTCACACATTGTGATTACATAGTGGGCTTCAAAATTCAGTGTGATTACACAGCACAGTAAGCAAGCTGGTGCAGTTACAGCTGGTTTTCCAACAAGAGTGATCCTGTTTGCTTTCTCGTGTGTCTATCAGCCGGAAATGTCGGGTAAGCATTTGTGACTGGACTACTGGGGCCTCTTGATCCAAATTGGTCTCACTCAGATTGAGGCCTACAGCAACAACAATGAGCCTGCAGGATATGCAGGGTTTCAGGGAGTCCCTGCCTTTTGTAGGAGAAGAATGACACTTGGTGTCAATGAACAGATGGATGAGAATGAGGTTTGGATTGTAGCGTAGGCTAATGAATGAGGCTGGAGGAATGAAAGTCAGCCGTGCTATTAGAGTGGGAATCAAGGCAGAGGTGAGGGAACTGTCAGCTAGACTATTAGGGCTGGGGAGTGGAGAGGATCAGTAATTGATCAAGAGACTTGTTTTCTCTGTTAGGGATCTGCTATATACCTTCTCTGCAATCTGATAATTTACATATGTCTATTGATCTTGTTGTAACTGTACAATCATCTGAAATATCTCCTTGCAGTGATTGGGACCAGGTGGACCTCATTGACTATGAGGCTCTTGACTGAGATCGTTAAGCTGGGCCAACCAGGAAAGCCATGGACACCAAAAGATTGGAATCTCTTCAGTTGAGGACTGACTCTGAGCTAGCTGGCCACAGCTGTTGTACTGTGCACTAGTAAATAAAGGGTGACTTGGTGTCAGGATACAATCTCGGTGCAATTATTTCACTCCTGCAGCTCCCACATGGTTATATCTGAATCTTTCTGATACCTTTTCATGGCCATCTCCTACTTGCTGCCTATCAGCAACCTCTTCCAACAATGTACATTAATGATGACCAGCTCTCTCCACAATATCTCTCAAGTCCCCTATTGCCATTGACCTGTCACATTCTTTGTTCTACTTCCTTGTAGGCTGAGCTGAAATTTCTGCAATGAAATATTGGGGATACTGAAGCCATTTCTGTGGTGTTATTGCAAACTCTTCTTTCCTAACCACTGACTGCATTCTGACCATTGTATGAGGCTGAACCAGACCAGAGTAATCTCAAAGTCCTACTTGAATCTGAGTTGAGTTTCCAACACTATATCTTCCAAATCACCAAAACTGCCTACTTGTATCTCCATTCCAGTGCATCTTTCCAGTTCTACCTCAGTTCATCTACTGTCAAAACCTCCACTCTGTGCCTTTATTACATATAACTGTGGGTGGCATGGTGGCACAGTGGTTAGCACTGCTGCCTCACAGCGCCAGAGACCCGGGTTCAATTCCCACCTCAGGCGACTGACTGTGTGGAGTTTGCATGTTCTCCCCGTGTCTGTGTGGGTTTCCTCCGGGTGCTCTGGTTTCCTCCCACAGTCCAAAGATGTGCAGGTCAGGTGAATTGGCCTTGCTAAATTGCCCGTAGTGTTAGGTAAGGGGAAAATGTAGGGGTATGGGTGGGTTGCGCTTCGGCGGGCCGAAGGGCCTGTTTCCACACTGTAATGTAAAGTAATAACGTTGATAATTCCAAATCGCTGCTAGAAAGGTTAGAGAGCATCCAAAACTCTGGTGCCAATATTCTTATTCATCAATATCTTTTATTTATCCCTCATGGGCAGGCTGACACGATGATACATTTGGCATGCTTCAAATTTAAGATTTTCCTCTACGACCTCACCCCTTCACTGTCAATTAACATCTAGGCCTGTTGGTGGAACAGAACTCAAGGTATTTTTCCTTGTGAATATAGTTTATTGAGCACTCAGTCATAGATATTGTGTTGCAGTTATAAAATAATCTGAAAGCAGAGCTCATTTCTTGCTTCTTTCAAGATATTTTCTAATCAAACCCATACCACCTGAGCAGATGGGACCAGAAGCCAGGTCTCCTGGTTAAAAGATAGGGACAGTACCACTGTGCCACAAAAGCCCCACACTCAGTCACACAGCTCATTTCAGGTTCAGCACTTGTTACCCCCTTCGTCTTCATTAATCAATTAATGCTAATGCTTCATATAGTGATATTCCTGTTCGGACTCTTGTGTTGCTATGGTAGTGCCTTAACCTTGTGTACCTAAGTACAGTGAAAAGCTTTATATGCCCTCTGCAAAGACACACAGTACATAGGGTGAGAAAAAATCTTAGACAGAGGCATACAGGTTTCACCGCACAGAATGTGCACTGGCAAGATCAACATTGACAAGACCTACATTAGTTGAAGTTAAAGAGTCCATTCATCAGTCTAACAATGGCAGGGAGTCTGTTCATGAAACTGCTGGTGCATGTGTTCAAGCTTCTGTATCTCCTGCCTGATGGAAGAGGTTGTAAGAGAGCATAACCAGGAGGGATGGGTCTTTGATGATGTTGGCAACCTTTCCACAGCAACAAGCTGTGAAAGTGGAGTCCATGGATGGAAGGTTGGTTTTTGTGATGGTCTGGGCTGTGCACACAATCTTTTGTAGTTTCTTATGGATCTAGGCAGAGCAGTTGCTATGCCAGGCCATTATGCACCTGGACAGTTTGCTTTCTATGATGCGTCTGTAAAAGTCTGTGAGGGTCCTTATGGACATGCCAAATTTCCTGAGCCGCCTACAGAACAAGAGGCATTATTGTATCTTCTTGGTTGTTGCATCTCTGTGGGGAGTCCAGGACAGATTGTTGGTTATCGTCACTTCGACGAACTTGACGCTGTCAACCCTCCCATCCTCTGCTCTGTTGATGTAGATGGGGGTAGTGTTCACCTCCTTTCTTTCTGAAGTTGATTAGTTTTGCTGACACTGAGAGTGAGGTTGTTCTCATTACACTACATCACCAAGCCCTCTATCTCCTTGCTGTACTCTGACTCATTGATGTTTCAATTCTGTCCTGCCACGGTGATGTCATCAACAAACTTGTAGATGCCGTTTGTTCCGAATTTGGCAGCACAGTCATGGGTGTACAAGGAGTACAATAGGGGCTAAGAACACTTCCTTAGGGGGCTCCAGTGTTGAGGGTTATTGTGGAGGAGATGCAGTTGTCAATCTTCACTAATTGCAGTCTGTAGGTCAGGAAGCTGAGGATCCAGTTGTAGAGATCGGAGCTGAGACCTAGGTCTTGGAGTTTTGAGATCAACCTGGACATTGTCAAGGTCTTGCTGCATGTGGACGCAACTACTTTAGTCCTTAAGGAATTTTGAATGGTGATGAATATCGCACGATTAGATTAGATTCCCTACAGTATGGAACCAGGCCCTTCAGCCCAACCAGTCCACACTGACCGTCCGAAGAGTAACCTACCCAGACCCATTTCCCTCTGACAGATGTACCTAACACTATGGGCAATTTAGCATGGCCAATTCATCTGACCTACACATCTTTGGACTGTGGGAGGAAACTGGAGCAACCAGAGGAAACCCACACAAGGGAAGAACGTGCAAACTCCACACAGACAGTCATCCGAGGCTGGAATCGAACCTGGAACCCTGGTGCTGTGAGGCAGCAGTGTTAACCACTGAGCCACCGTTCCGCCCCCAATTATCAGTGAACATCCTCACTTCTGACCTTCTGATGGAGGGAAAATCATTGATGAAGTAGCTGAAGATGGTCCTAGGGCATTAACCCAACGTACTTTGGTTGTTTAGATGTTGTAGATGTGTCCCTACCTTTGAGTCAGGAATCCCAAGTCCCACCTGCTCCAAATGTGTGTAGTAGCTTTTCTGAGCAGGGTGATTAGAAAATATCTATACTGACATTCCTGGAGGGGTCTTGTGCAGTGTTAGCAGCTTTACCTATAGCCAGACGTTTTGGATTGAACCCCCACCTATTGTGTCATTGCATTGAGTAAAAATATTACATAAGTAGCTGGTAATGTGAACAGGAGGGAGCAGCAAGTCTGTAAAGTGATATAGACAGGTTAAGTCATTGGTTAATAAGGTAGCAGATGAACTATAATGGGGAGAAATGAGAAATCATTGACTTTTGTAGTATGAATTGGAAATAAAAATTACATGGTGAGAAAATTTAAGATGGCTCTTGGAATGCGTCATAGCATATCTGAACAGATTACATAAAATACCTATATTGACATTCTTACCTGTGCAAGCTCAGCTTGCCTTACAACCTTCAGACAAATCTGCAGTCACCTAATTCTAGCCCCTTGAAACGTGTGTTTTCCAGTTTCTTGGAGGATCTGTGATTGGTCTCCTTGGAGCAGAGGAGGGTAACGGGAGATTCAGTAGAGGTGCTCAAAACCATGAGGGTTTGATAGACTAAATAAAGAAGAACAGTTTCTGGTATCAGTGAAATGTAAGATTACTGGCAAAACATTCAAATATAAAATGAGTAGAGTTTTCTTTTATATGGTTTCGTTATAATCTGGATTATAGTACTTGTAATGGTGGTGAAAACGTCCAAAACTAATCTTGAAGAGTGTTTGAAGGAATATATATTCCAGGTCTGTTGAGAAAAAGTATTGATTAGATCATACTCTGAAGGAACTGGCATGGGTAGTATGGACCAAATGATCCCTTTCTGTGATAGATCATTCTGTAAATCTCACCATCAGTAATTTTAATCATTCTTCTGTTGCAGATGTAGGTCTGCTCGCTGAGCTGGAGGGTTTGGTTTCAATCAACTGAAACTGAACCTCCCAGCTCAGTGAGCAAAACCTACATCCAGAACTTCAACCTGAGCTACAAATCTTCTCAAAACTCGCTAAAGTTCTGTTGCCTTTTACTGCATGCATCCTAAGGTTTGAAATTATCTCTTCTGCTCTATTTTTTATTCCTCTGTTAAGACACTCCTTAAATGTTATCTCACCAAGAATGTGACCACCTGTTCTAATATCTCTTGTTATGATTCGATGTCAGATTATATTCACTTAACAACCCTGTGAACCACCTTGGGATATCTTACAGTGTTACAAATAAATACAAGTTGTAATCATATCTAATACTTGCTCATGTCTGAAAGAGATGAATCATTATCAGTTGAGTCAGTGTGAGGCTCCTGTTTTGATACCACTCTCTCCCTTCCCCTTTTGTTGGTCTCACTCTGTGCACCTGTCCAATCAGTTAATTGGAGAATGAGCAGACTTCACATCATGAAGCAAAAAGACCTTGTGCACAGGTAATTCCTTGGAAGCGACAGTAGCTGAGGCTGCACTTCCATTTTTAACCCCCACCAACTCACAGATCCACACTATATTTAAATTTTGCCAGACGGGGAGCGTAATGTACACAAACTATAATTTCATACAACCCCACTGAGTGATAGGCTGCTAATTAATTATAGCCTGTCCTGCACAGACACAGACAACAGCCTCTCATCTTTCATCAGAACAAAATAAACAATAAATCAGCACATTCCTTTCCAATGTCCAATGTCCGCAGTTGTAGAACAATTCATTCCATCACCAAGGTTGAGACCATAAAACCAGCTGCCTCTTCCCTTCCTCTAGCCCATAACTCCACTCTGTCTTCTGATTTCCTGCCTCGTCTCCTGCTCTCTCTCAGCTCATTTTGTCAATGACTAATCACGACTCAAACTTATTCCCATTAAACTGTTGACCATCCAGTTTCCCTTCCTGATTTTCATGTTACATGATGTTGTGATTATTTCAGTCTCCTCAAATCTGCTGAGATCGCCACTCGCCATCCTCATTAAAACAAAAAGCTTGACAATCTGACTGTGAAAACTGTAAAGGATGGTGTGTGGCTTGGAAGGGAATTTGCAAGTGCTGGCCTTCCCTCTCATCTGCTCATTCTAGAAGGTAGAAGTTGTGGATTTGGAAAGTGCTGTCAAAGGATCCTTGTAGAGTTACTGTAATGCGTCATGTACTTTGTTGCTATTGTGCATTCGTGGTGAAGGAAGTGAATGTTGAAGGCATTAGGTGGCTTGCCAATAAAGCAGTCTACTTTGACCTGGTTAGGATTGAGATTCTTGATTGTTTTTGGAACTGCACCCATTCACGCAAGTGAAGAGAATTCAGTCATAATCCCGCCTTGTGTCTTAGGCAGGCATTAGAGAGGTAATGGTGAGTTATTCACTACTGAATTCCTGTTAATAACTGACTCTGCTGATAATGATTCTGATTTGCTGTTATAGCCACAGTATTTTTATGGGTTGTCCATTGACGTTTCTGTCATTGGCAAGCCTGCAGGATGCTGGTAGTGGGCGATTCAGTGATGATAATAGGGTAACAGTTAAATTCTCTTTTGTGGAGATGATCATTGCCGAACACATTCAAGCCAAGAATGGATGCAAATCTTGCCGAATATGGACATGGACTGCTTCAGCATCTGAGTCATTGTGAATCATGCTAAACATGTTCTGGACATGAAATGATTGACCACAATTATCTTCCCTTGTATAGGTATGACTGTAACCAGATGAGAATTTTTAACTGAATTCCTATTGACTCCAGTTTTGCAAAGGCTTCCAGATGACACATTCAGTCATGTGCTGCCTTAATGCCAAGGGCAGTCAGTCTCAGCTCACCTCTGGAATTCAGCTCTTTTACTTGTGTTTGAATCAAAACTTTAATGATGTTAGGAGCTTAGTGGCCCTCAAACTGAGCATCAGTGAGTAGATTATTCCTGATGTAGAGATCCTGGTGTTGCACTGGGATGGACAAAGTTAAAAATCACACAACGCCAGGTTATAATCCAACAGGTCTATTTAGAAGTACAAGCTTTTGGAGCACTGCTTCTTCATCAAGGTAGCTAGTGGGGCAGCATCGTAGGACACTCTCTATTCCTATGCCCCACTAGCTACCTGATAAAGGAACAGCGCTCTGAAAGTTTGTACAGTACTTCCAAATAAACCTGTTGGACTACAACCTGGTGTTGTGTTATTTTTAACTAGATTATTATATGCAGCTATTGCTTATTAGCACTGTTACATTTTATCATTTTGTTGACAATCAAGAGTACACTATTAGGGCAATACTGGCTAGATTGGATGGTTTTTGTAGACTTGACATTACCTGCATTGTTTTCCACATTGTGAGGTGGATGCCAATGTTGTCGCGGTACTGGACCAGCTTGACTCAGGACAAGTTCTGGAGCACACCTTCAATACAATTGCCGGAATGTTGTCAGGGCTCGTGTCCTTCACAATGTGAAGAGCCCACAGCTACTTCTTGACATCAATTTGAGTGATCTGTAGACCTCTGGCTGATGAATAATGTAAATGCTTCAGCATTATCTTTTGCACTAATGAATTGGGCTGCCCCATTGTTGAGGATGGCCAAATTTGCAGAATGCCCGCTTTCTGTTGTTTCACTGTTCATGATCAAGTGAGGCAGGACTACCAAGTTTACATCTGAGAAAAGAAAAAACTGCAGATAATGGAAATCAGAAACAAAAACAGAAATTGCAAGAAAAACTCAGCAAGTTTGGCAGCAAGTTAATGTTTCTGAAAAAGGGTCACAGGACCTGAAACGTTAGCTCTGCTTTCTCTCCACAGATGCTGCCAGTCCTGCTGAGTTTTTCCGGCACTTTCTGATTTTGTTTTAGAGCTGAACTCTGTCACTTGTGGCATTGCTTAGCTATGTCTTTTGCATGATGCTTTGCTGTTTAATGTGTAAATTATCCGGTGTTGTAGCTTCACCAGTTTGACCCTTAATTTTTAGATATGCGTGGTGCTGCCTCTACTATGCTCTGCTACATTTCTCATTGGATCAGGGTTGACCTGCTGGCTTGATGTTATTATTGAGTGGGGGAAATGCCAGGGCATAAGGTTACAATTTGAGCTTGAACATATTTCTGCTGCTAATGACCCATAACACCTCATGGATCACATAGTTTGAGTTGCAATATGTGTTAAAATCTATTGTTTAGCAAGGTGTTACTGCCACACTACCCAATGTGTTCTCAATGTGAAGAAAGATTATTTCCACATTGAATGTGCACTGGTCACTTTGACTGATACTGTTATAGACAGACACCTCTGCAATAGGTGAATTGGTAAAGATGAGGTCAAATAGGCTTCTTTCCTTTCTTGTTGATCCCCAGATCACCTACTACACATTGCCCTTTTGGACTCAATCAGTCGTCCGTGATATCAAGTCAATGACGGATGTTGAATTCTCTTACTCTAAATGCTACCCTTACCACCTCAGTACTTTCTCCAAGTGTTAAACATGGAGGAATACTGATTCATCAGCAAACAGGGTTGCAGAAATGATAATTAGGAGGCGGTTAACAATGCTGTGAGAATTCACAGGCTTTGGAGTTGATTTTGAGGACTCCCAGGACAACTCCCAAATATACCACCATCTGTGGTGAGTTTTATCTTGCTGGTGAGACAAGAAATAGTGAGGGATGCTGACGGTGTTCTGGGATACAGTCATATTCATGGAATCGTAGCTTCTACAGCATCAAACTGTTGACCGACTTGTCCAAGGGACGGCTCACATTAAAATGGCACAAGCCTCTAAATGTTAATCAGGAGCACTTTGCAGGGTTGGCAGGGCTGATCTGCCCTTGTCGTTTCCAATGTCCAGATTAATTCCAGGTGATTCACCCACTTTCAGTTTTTTCTTAGGCTTCATCGTGGTTTGTAGAGGGCATTTTAAGAGTCTGGAGTTACATGTGGACCACAGTATAGACTGCAGATATTTCTTCTGTAACAGATCAGTGGTATTTTTGTGGCAATTGACTATGTTTACATGATTGCTATTAGACTCACTTTTAATTGCAGTTTTTCTTATTGAATTCAAATTCCAATATCTACCGTGATGGAATTAGAACCCATGACCTGGGGCTCTGAATTACTCTTGCAAAGACATTACCACTTGCCTGCCCCTGCTTGCTGACCTATATGGTCAAAAAATTTTATGATCTTAAAATACTTATCTTCATTTGCTCACACCTCCCTATGTTTGTATTCTCTTCTAGTTTTTTTCAGTCATTTAATTCTGGCGTGTTTAGTATCTCTGACTTTAATTAATAACTGAGATTTGACCAAACGACCCAAGCTCTGAATTCCCTCCCTGATATGAAGCAGCAGGAAGTGGTTAAAGACAATAGTGAGCATTCAGTGTGCACAATTACCCACACCACCAGAATTATTTGGAAAACCTAGGCTCCATTTGCCCTGTCAGTGGGTCATAACAAATCACGTGGTAACATTCAAAGAAAAGCAAAGAAGTTCGCTCATGGTCTTCGTCAATTTATTCCAGTCCAACAGCCCTGAAACAAACAGTAAATTTTCTAGGTGACTGCGGTGACTACATTTCAAATGAAAAGTGCAAGTTCTTCTCAATTCTTCTGGTTTGGTGTTTACTGGCACTTGCTATGCAGACATTGGCAACTGTGTTTTCATACAACGCAACAATGACTTTGTTTCAAACTATCAAGAAAGGCTGAACAGGTTGGTTTTCTTTTTTCCTGGAAGAAGGAAGGTTGTGGGGGTGGGGGGAGCATGTTACAGTGGTCTTTCAAAATATGAAGGCCTTTGATTTAGTCAGATAAAGTGGGATGGAGCATGACCACCTGCACTAATAAGTTCAAGCATGGTGTGAACATAAGATGTCATTGTACAAACAGGTCAGTCAGCCCATCAGGTCTCCTCTGCCATTTCTTGAGATCATAGCTGATCTGATAAACCTCAACTCCACTCTTTTGCCTTTCTCCTATAACCATTTATTCCCTTATTGATTGATGGTGGTGGAGGGGGGTGGCAATGATTAGTGGAAAGTCACTCACTCTCACATATTAAATGGGAGGAAATGGTTAAGAGTTGCTCCTCCTATCAAAGAGACAGTTCTGCCTTGAAATCAGCAGCAAACCCAGGAGAGAAGCAGCTCGTCATCAGAAGAGCAGCAAGCCAATATGAAAGTCATGCTGATGTTGAGTGGTTCGCAGAGGAGTAGCTATTACTGTGAGCAGGGTCTGGGGAAGGTAAAGCAAGCACAAGAGCTGGCAGCATGGAGTGACGTCTAGGTATGCAGGCTACCTGGAACTGAGGATGTTGAAAGGACATAGAGAGTCAGTATTGGCAAAAGACTGAGGCCAGAATTTAAATCTGAGATTGAGATCTGAAATGCAGTAAATACAGTTGCAACTGTCTGGTTAAAATGTTCTTGCTTTTTGCATATTTCGTGGAAGCACTTGAGCTATTTTCTTACCAGTCTTTGGGAGATGTGTTTAAGGTGATGAATTTTAATGTGCAGAAATGTATTAGTTATTTTGAAAAATACTTTAAAATTATGCCTGTTGTCGCATATTAATTTAAATAGCAATTTATTGTCATGTGTATTTTTACAAAAAATACAATAAAAAGTTTTATAAGTCGTCATACCACAACACGTAAATTAATGACAGAAGAAGGAAAAAGAGTAAAGGTTTATCACAGTTCAATTAACGGCTCCTGGGTTCAGGGTACGCTGGAAAACTGGGCTGAGACCGCTCCACTCCACCACACTGGGACTGGACCTCCATACTGGTCCACTGGAAGATCCCAAAGCTGCCCCCAAATTAAGGATGAGACCTCCATGCAAAGATGAGACCTCCTCATTGTGACCAGACCTTCATGCTGGGCTACTGGAATACCTGTCTCTGCCAAAAATCCCTCCTTGCCAGGTCGAGACTGCCCCTCCTGGACAAGATCGCCACACCAGGAGACCATCCTACCAGCTGGCTTTTGCCCAAAATATTGATTCTTCTGCTTCTCGGATGCTGCCTGACCTGCTGTGCTTTTCCAGCACCACACACTTGACACCAAGCCTATACTCCCATTCTGGACCGGTGGAAGCCACCTCATGGCTGGGCCAGGGTCTGGGCCGAGAGAAGACTCCTTCCGACAAAGTTGTTTTAAGAAGATAAGGTACCATAATGAATGGAAACATTTTTTAAAAAGAGAGGAAGAAGTGAAATTGATAAGCTCTGGCCTCTTGGGCGGAGGAACCCACATGTTGCGTTGCTACTCTGCCATCATAATGTGGTGCCTGGAAATTAATGTTTTCCTTCTATGTTATGGCTTTATGTTTGATAGAGAATAAATAATTATTGAGGATACTGTTGAATTACCTTTTCTATCTGGATTTTTGACTTCCTGACCAACAGACCACAGTCAGTAAGGACAGGCGACACCACCACCTCCATGATAATTGCCAACACTGATGCCCCAAAAGGCTGCGTACTCAGCACTCTACTGTATTTTTTATCCAAATTTTGGCCAAATTCCACAACAACTCCATTTACATGTTTGTTGGCTACACCACTATTGTAGGTTGGATCTCAAACAATGATGAGAAAGCATACAGGAAGAAGATGGTGCTTAACGGCATGGTGTAAAGACAACAATCTCTCCATTAATGTCAGCAAAATGAAGGAGCTGCTCATTGACTTCAAGGAGTGGAGTGGGGAGCACGCCCCTGTCTGCATCAGTGGTGCTAAGGTGGTCATGGTTGAAAATGTCATGTTTCTGGGACTGACAATCGCCAACGATCTGTCCTGTTCCACCCCCGTGACACTACAATCAAGGAAGCACAGCAACACTTCTGATTCTTCAAAGGCTATAGAAATTTGACATTTCCATAAAGAATCTGACAAATGTTTATAGATGCACCTTAGAAAGCATCACAGTGTGGTATGGCAATTGCTTTTCCCAAGACTGAAAGAAACTGTGAAGATTGTAAACACAGCCCAGTCCATCATGCAAACCAGCCTCCCATCCATTGACTTTACCCATATGTCCTGCTGCGTCGGGAAAGCAATCAACACAATCAAGAGCCTTTCCACCCTCTTCCATCAGGCAGAAAACAATTTATGTACATATGTGTCAACAGATTCAAGAAGAGCTTGTTTCTACTGTTATCAGACTTTTGAATGGACCTCTTTAATGTTGACCTCTCTCTGCACCTTCTCAGCAGCTGTAACATTGTGTCCCGCACTCTGTTCTGTTACTTGTACAGTATGATCTGCCTGTAAAGCACGTAAAACAACAATGGTACAGGTGACAGTAATAAATCAAATAAATTATTCTAATTCTATTTGTGAGAGAGTCCAAATATCCCTTGTTAGCACAAATACAGAAGGTATTGTTACTATATGACAGCATCACCTTCCAAATGAGTTACAAAGAATCAAAAAATAACCCTCAAGAAAATCTCAAGAACAGCTCTCAAAACTGAAAATTATTTTGACCCCGAATTGACAGTCTTCATTACAGCAGAATCTTTGTTTTTCCCAAGTGATGTAGTTCCTACTTATGCATCTCTAAATTAGACATTCCACATTCAATTTGCAAATAATTCATTACTTCAAGTGATGTGATGTTTTCTTGGATCCCAGTGAGCTGAGTAATTCTTTGTTGACAGGATTTAAACTCTTTACTTTTCTGTGGCAGCTGACAACTCCCCCGCAACTTCATGATGCAGCCGTCCATTTTGTAGCATCATTCTCCCTCCTTGTATCTTGTACAACTTCCTTCCCACGTACTCCTCAGAAGCCTACATTCCTCCCTAAACCCTTCTGGAATCAGCTCCTCCTTTAACTGTAGTGTTCCCCGGCAAAGACTCTGACTCTGGATTCAGCAGATGGCACTTTTGAATTCATCAAAATGTACCTTGTGGCTGTGGCAATTAGCTTGCATCCCAGCCAATACCAGCACCCCCACCCCCAGTTTTCTGAATGGTGAAGTAACAAGCCAATCAGAGGCTGCTTCTCTCCCAAGTTTGTTACTGATAGGTTTATAAGTGACCTGTGATGTCTGGCACACAAAGCTATAAAACTAAGAAAGCATCAAAGTTTAATGGAGAGTTGATAATTATTGAAGATACTGTGTGAGAGCACAAATACAGAAGGTAATGACACCAACACTGATTCACTGAGTTAGTGAGAACCATAAAGTAGCACTCGGTTGGGGGGGGGTGGAATTATTTTGACTCCTGGTGCTATATAAATGCAAGTTTTTCTTTGCTTGAACTTGCATCACAGTTCAAGTGTGGTAAGAATTAACTAACTGACATCCTGACAACACACACAATTTAACTTTCAGCATGACTTGGTCTCAATAGGCATATTGATGAGCACCTGTATTGTATATTGTTTTGCAGGAAGATCCGCAAGTTGCTTACTTCCTTTGAGAGGAGACGTAGTGGGAGGAGGCCCCAGGCTCAGATTGCCATTGAACAGTGCCAACCAGACCCAGCAAAAGGACCAAGGCCTCCCCTCAGTGATGAGCCCATTGTGATTGAAGATTAATGGAGAAAGTCGACATTGTTCATCTGCCTGTATTTCACCCTGACAATGTTGGTTTCGCCCAGAGGAAAGGGAACTGTATTTGTTTTCTTTTTAAAAAATATTTAAAACAATCTTTATCTTTGTAACAGTGCTCTCATCTGAAACTGAGACATCAGGTTGGTTATCTGCCCTTCCCGTCATTTGTTTTCTGTCATTGGACTTACAGAAGGAAAGATTTACATTGATGTAAAATTCACAAACCTCAGGACATCTGAAAGTGTTTTACAGCCAATGATGTAATTCTTGAAGTGTAGTCACTGCTGTGTGTATGGAAGTGTGGCAATCAAATTGAGGTCAGATCCCACAAAGCAAACTGAAATGAATAGCCAGATAATCAGTTTTATGATGTTTGTTGAGAGATAAATGTTGGCCAGTCTGGAACAAATTCCCAGTACCTGTTCACCAGCTCAAAAGTCAATTTAAATTATTAAGGTACAAGAGAGAAAAGAACATTTTATTTTCAGATTTGGTTTGGTGAAGATCAGAATTTGGGTCCAATTGGAGATCTTATGGTTCTGCAGTGAGCCCTTTGAATCCACCACACTGTGTGAATTAATCTTCATTATGAAGTTTTAGATTCTTGAAAATGTTAGCTGGTCAAAGCTTGCTGCTTCATTCAAAAGGGGAAGCCAAGGATTTATTTCCTCCTTTCCTCCCCACTGGTGGTGCCTTGCAGTTATAGGATGCACTAACCAAAGTCACCTACTCCGTGCCCATACCCCTCCATCACATCACAATCGAGGTGCAATGAAGGATCCTATCTGAAACAGTAATGCACTTTCCTGTTCCACACAGTGACTAACTTGGCTGTTTTCAACATTAGTGGTGGGGAGTTGGTATTTAGAACTCCTATCTTATCCCCTTCTTCAGAAAGTGCTAATCTCTTCAAGGTATACAGTTCTGCAGAAGCCAGTACCTCTTGAGTGTCTCACACAAATCGTGTGTGTGTTTGGTTAATGAATGGTAGCTGACTGTCTGACCATGGGATGAATAATGGCTGAACCTGATCCCATCTTGAATGACAATACTTTCACTTTTTCATAGGATAATGATCAATAGTAGGAAGACAGGGTGGTAATTTTCCACATCACAATCTGGGACTTAGTCAGTAGCAGTCCTCTGAGATTAAAGCACACCTAGGAATTTAATCCTCTGCTAAAAAAAATCCTTTTCCCCCAAGATATTTGTTGAGTTAGTGATAGTACAGAAATAGAGGCAGATGGAGTTTTAACAAAAAGAAATTGTCATTTCTGTTCTCTTTCACATGGCCAAATTTAGTTCTCTTCTATCTATCTGTTTCTTCTCTGTTCACCTGCCAGCATTTCTTAGATGTTCTTGATGACTGTTCCAAGATCAGGTCCAGTGAAGCTTCAGTGTGAGTCTAACTGGGAGAAAGGACATAGGATAAGTCTATTATGCGTTGCTTTCTCACTCTGTTCAATAAGTTCCGCATATACTAACCTACCTTCCTCCTTGGCTAAATTTAATTTCTCTCTTCCCTTCTCAGTGAGTTTATCACCTTGTTTGATCTTTTAAATCCTAAACCTCATCCCTAATCTTTCCCTGGATCAGAGGATGGTTATGAACTTAAGCGTGGGGCGGGCATGTAATTAGGCAGGATGGGAGTGTACCTGAACACTGCCACCTTCTTGTCTCCATCAGAATTAACTTCTGGGCAAGAAGACCCTGGGTCAATCTTGTGTCCTGCTGCTAATTGAGGCTCCTAAATGACCAGTTAATGATTATTGAAGGCCCTCATCTGCAATCACTGGGATTAACCCAACTGCAGGTGGGCTTCCTACCAGGTAGTACGTACAGCCAGCTAGAACTGTGCAGCCAACTTGTCCTCTGATGGGAGACAGGGATCTCTCCTTAATCAAATGCACTCAGTGCCTGATAAAAGAATTGGACATTATGAAGATGGGTCCCAGTGACACCCGTCCCTGTCTGCTGTTGAACTCTCTTTGCCCTTTTCCAAAATCCTCTTTCCCCAACCCCTCTTTGTCCTTGGCTGCTTGCGATCCTGGGGCTCTGGAACCTGCCTTTCCTGCAGCAGTCACAGCCTCCCCAATAGTGTTGCTGGCCTACAGCTTTCAGTAAGTGAAACTTCCATCCCTAGGGACTTGGTTCCCAGAGTAAAAATTGCCACTCGACTCCCCACTGGCTGACTGACTTATGGTTGAGAGGACCACTTTAAAAAGAGGCTGTGCTCTCACACCAGCTATCCAGCCATGGCAGGATACCCACTTCATCAACAAGCTTCTCTGCTCTCTATCTCTAACGACATGGTTGCTTGTAAAAAGATCCTGAAAATTTGACAGAACTCATTAGCACAACACAATAACTCCCAACCAACCAAGTGTCTTTATACTTTGAGGATGGAGTTTTTTTTAAATGTATTTTTTTTTAAAGAAGGTTTTTGTTTGAACACAACAAAGTAACTGCATAACTTCCTGTTTGTGAATAAAGATTAAGTTTAAGTTAAGTATGAGTTGCCTCAGTTACTGTGTGGCACCTTTCACCGAAACTAATACTGTGATAAGATGTAACTCATTTTATCAGAGATGGTGATATTAGTTAAATAATTTAAATCCCCAAACCTTGACACCCTCCTCATCTGAAACCCTTACCTTTCAAAGACCAAGCTTTCTTACTGGTTACTTCTTTGCTGGATTTGAAAGGCCACAGTTTTCCATTGTAGTGGAAGAAATGAAATTGTCATCGTAATAGTGAGCCACATGGACTTGGAATATTCAACAGTCAATCCTCAATCTGTATTTAGATAGTTAGTTCTAGCCAAGGGAATGCTTGTGGTTACACAATTAACCTCAGTCAGTGCCCCATGCTGGCAAGAGAAAAGCAAATCAAGTGTTTCCACTTCTCATCTTCTTTTTCAAAAATACACCTGTGAAATTTGTGAAAGTACACTGCATAATAGTTCAAATTTGACTAATACTGTACAATACAGTTCACCTCCTTTCAGTTCCTTATATGACTATCTTAAGTGTGGTAAGGCAACTCATTTACTGGCCATACCTACAACATATATTTCATGTCAAATACAGCCCAAAGGACTTTATAGAAGTTCTAGCCTCTCGTCTACTACAGCAAAAAAGGCCTTAAGCAGTCAACCATTGTCTAGTCATCCAAACCTTTAGTGTGTTCTACAGCATGTAGTCCTGGAGTTGGGAATGTGTCAGTCTATAACACTCGGTCACTTTGCTCTGCAAGGCCAACAAGTTACAGGCAGATCAAAGCCTTTCATTGAGTTGATCAGTCTCCAACAGCAGTTATAGTTTGATTTGACATGCATTTATGGAAACAGCCCATAGAGCATAGTGTCCTGTATTACAGTGCTGACCAGAATGAATTTGGCTTTAAAAAACCTGCAGATTTTTCCTGACCTTCTCTGCAAAACTGCTCCTGAACGTTTTTGAGCAATATGTGTTTGCATTGAGTTATATATTTTACTAATCTGATTTAGCTCAGAGCAATGCAGAAATAATGCTAATTTTAAATTGAAAATGTTCAGTTACATGACTTCATGGAACATCTTGAACTTTACAGAGCATTTGATATACAGATAGGTCCCAAGGGAGCCAGGAAGCTTGGGTAGAGTTGAGGAGGCTGCCAATTTGCGAGACTGGGCTGTTTGGAAGGCCTGCCTCTGAGCTCCAGCACTGAGTCCAAAAATGAAAACAAAAGAATAAAACATAACCTGTCCTCCAGCACTCATACCCCTTTTGCCATTTGATGGTTTTCTACCAATCTTCACTGTTAATCATATTCCCATACCCTGTTACCAATCTCCATGGTCTCACATCAACTTAATGCCTACTTCAACTGACCTTCCTTCCCCTTCACCTACCATATTAACTCATCTAGTATCCACAAGTTCTCATGCACAGGGGAGAAATAAAAAGTTACCTCATTAAAGTTAAATATGGCAGGCTATACTATTGATTAAAAAAAACTTCAATTTATTTAAAAAATGCACAATAGGGAGCTTTGAAACTGCTTTGACGGTTCTTTAAGGGGTTGATACTTTTTTACAGATCTTGCTAGTTCTTGATTGGGTTGACAGGTTCTGACAGTACTTGACAAGTGTGACTGACCGTTCTTGACATGCCTGACCCTTTTAGACAGATCTTGATAGTTCTGGATAAATTTGCCAGTTATTGACAGGCCTTGACACTTCTGGATTGTTCTTTCACAGATTATGATAGTTCCAACAGTTTACATACTCTTTTACACATAATCTCCTTTACAATTAACAATCCCAAATTGATTTAACTCCCACAAAGCATATCTGACGACCCCTCCCAAAAGGTGCCAGAACTCCCTCCTCCAAAGGAAACTGAACTACAATGTCCACATATCTTGGGAATATATCCATTGGTATTTCAGCTCTACGAGGCAACTTAAAAAAAATCATACTATCTTTTACCTTTTTTAATCTCTATAGTTCAGGTTCTAAAAAGCAGAAAAGTTCTGACTTGATCATTTAAGTGGCTGTCTGCCACTGTGAACCACAACCTGGCTCAATCCTGCCTCTGCTAAAATGGGAAATGCCAGGTTCGAGGCATGACTTGAGATTTCTGAGTTTTTTTTCACATTTTATGATGGAATCTGACAATGCAAAAACCTGGGATGTAGTCAGGGTCTGGGATGTAGTTACAGTCGGGATGGAAAGGGAACCGGCAGACAGTGCAGGGATCCCCTGTGGTCGTTCCCCTCAACAAGTATACCATTTTGGATACTTTTGGGAGGGACTTATCAGGAGTATGTCATGGAGTACAGGTCTCTGGCACACAGTCTGGCACAGAAGAAGGATGTGTATTTAAGGCAGAAATTCAAGGAGCAAGAATGGAAGCTTGGAGCTAGAACAAACAGAGTTGTTATCTCTGGTTTGCTGCCTGTGCCATGTGCTTGTGAGGTGAGGAATAGGGAGAGAGAGGAGTTGAACACATGGCTACAGGGATGGTGCAGGAGGGAGGGTTTCGGATACCTGGATAATTGGGGCTCAGTCTGAGGTAGGTGAGACCTCTACAAACAGGATGGTCTACACCTGAACCAGAGGCATACCAATATCCTGGGGGGGGGGACATTTGCTAATGCTCTTCAAGAGGGTTTAAACTAATTCAGCAGCAGGATGGGAACCTAAATTGTAGTTCCAGTGTCCAGGAGGCTGAGCAAACTGAGGTCAGAAATATGGTTTCAAGTTTGCAAGAGTGCACCGGCAAGCAGGAAGGTGGTTTGAAGTGTGTCTACTTCAATGCCAGGAGCATCCAGAATAAGGTGTGAATTTGCAGCATGGGTGGTACCTGGGACTTCGATGTTGTGGCCATTTCAGATACATGGATAAAGCAGGAACAGGAATGGTTGTAGCAGGTTCTGGGATTTAGATGTTTCAGTAAGAACAGAAAAGAGGAGATGTGGCATTGTTAGTCAAGGACAGTGTTACGGTGGCAGAAAGGATGTTTGAGGACTCGTCTACTGAGGTAGTAGGGGCAGAGGTTAGAAACAGGAGAGGAGAGGTAACCCTGTTGGGGGTTTTTCTACAGGCCTCCAAATAGTTCCAGAGATTGCAAAGATTCTGGATAAGAGTGAGAGTAATAGGGTATGGGGAACTTTAACTTTCCAAATATTGACTGGAAATACTATTGTTCAAGTACTTTAGATGGATCAGTTTTTGTCCAATGTGTGCAGGAGGGTTTCCTGAAACAGTACGTAGACAGGTCAACAAGGGGTGAGGTCACATTAGATTTGGTACTGGGTAATGAACCCAGCCAAGTGTTAGATTTGGAGGTAGGTGAGCACTTTGGTGATAGTGACCACAATTTGGTTACGTTTACTTCTGGGCACAGAGGGACATTGATAAGCTGCAGAGCTGGGCTGAGAGGTGGCAAATGGAGTTTAATGTGGAAAAGTTGTGAGGTGATTCACTTTGAAAGGAGCAACAGGAATGCAGAGTACTGGGTTAATGGTAAGATTCTTGGCAATGTAGATGAGCAGAGAGATCTCAGTGTTCATGTACATGGATCCCTGAAAGTTTCCACCCAGGTTGATAGGGTTGTTGAGAAAGCATACGGTGTGTTAGCTTTTATTGGTAGAGGGATTGAGTTTTGGAGCCATGAGGTCAGGTTGCAGCTGTACAGAACTCTGGTGTGACTGCACTTGGGAGTATTGCATACAGTTCTGGTCACCGCATTAAAGGAAGGATGTGGAAGCTTTGGAAAGGGTTTGGAGGTGATGTACTAGGATGTTGCCGAGTATGGTGGGAAGGTCTTACGATGAAAGGCTGAGGGACTTGAGGATGTTTTCGTTAGAGAGAAGGAGGTTGAGAGGTGATTTAATTGAGACATGTAAGATAATCAGAGAGTTAGATAGGATGGACATTAAGAGCCTTTTTCTTCGGATGGTGTTGTCTAGGATGAGGGGGCATTACTTTAAGTTGAGGGGTGATAGATATAGGACAGATGTCAGAAGTGTTTTTTTTCACTCAGTAGTAGGAGTGTGGAACAGCGTGCCTGTAACTGTAGTAAACTCATCAACTTTAAGGGCATTTAAATGGTCATTGGATAAACATACGATGAAAATGGAAAAATGTAGGTTAGATGGGCTTCAGGTTAGTTCCACGGATTGGCACAACATCGAGGGTTGAAGGGCCTGTACTGCACTGTAATGTTCTATGTTCTAGTCTTGGTAAAGAGCCTAGATCTTCCAGAATCTTCTCACAAGTAGAGTTATTCAGGCTTAAACAATCAAATATAAATACAAGGATCTGTGAACAGACCAACACAATCAAATCTAGAATTATCATTTAACACTAAAGGTGACCCTGAAGTAAACTGGGATACAACAGTTTATAATCATATTGTCAGTTCATGCCTATTATCTAAACATATCTAAACAAAAAATTGTTTGTGTGTACTGGTGGAACTATACACTGGCGAAATTTAACTTTCAAGTGACGAATAGGAATAATATCTGGCACTGCAAATCATAGATTAAATTACAGAATTACTCTTAGAAACTTGATTCTACATTTCACTATTTTGATTCTAGAAACAGGTAATGTTTCTATAGAATACCATCCATTTTATCAACATTCCAGTTGAAATCCAACCTGTCGATAGCCTCTAGGGACAATAAAGCAGGAAATTGCAGATATCACCATTTATCAAATTAAATCTATGATTAAATGGATAGGATTCAGCTTGCTCTGCATTGCATCCAAAAGCCCTGGATAAAATTGCTGCTCATTGTTGAATTTTGATTGATTCAACATCCTTTGGTAGAGAGGGGTAGACCAACTAGAAATCCTGTCCACTTTACATTAGCTAGTGACCTTTGCGAGAAAATACACAGCTTGAAGACACATCAGAAATGATCAAGCTTGACTGTGAAGCTCCAAGTATCTGACATCTCGGTGTTCATATGTGCAGAATAGCCAGCACTTGAAGTATCAATAATTCAGGAGGGAACATCTGACATCTGGCAAGTTGAAGGCAATGGACTGTTGATTAAACAGCCTGTGGCAATTCATCTTTCTTTTTCAATATTTCTAACTGATCTTTACAATGGTAAGATTGAGTTTCCAGTGTGTTTTGAACATTCCAATTTCAATCTCCTGTTATTCCAAAAAAGGTGCTATCACACTATTAAACTATTGAATTTGACTTAAAGGTGAGTTACTTGTATTCAAAAATTATGGGTGAAACAAAGGAATACAGCAAAAATAACAGCACAGTATTCGAAACAAAAACAAATTTATGGAAATTTGTTAATTTCCTCAGAATTCCAGGATCACTGGACCTGAAAGGTTAGCTCTGATTTCTCCCCACAGATGCTACCAGACCTGCTGAGCTTTTCTAGCAACTTGTTTTTGTTTGATTTCCAGCTTCTGCAATTCTTTCCGTTTCTACTTAGTACAGTAACTGACTTCCAAAAATCATAAAGAGTTTGAAAACAATATAAAGTACTAAATCATTGGTGCTCGAAGTAGCTTGTGAGTGAATTTTTCTGAGGAAATATTCCGTAGAGAATCATAGAATCCCGACAATGCAGAAAGAGGCCATTTGATCCATTGAGTCCACACTGACCCTCTGAAGAGCATCTCAACCAGACCCGATCCCTTACCCTATCCCTGTAACCCTGCATATACCCACCTCGCCTGCACATCTCTGGACACTACAGGACAATGCAGCATAATCAATCAACCTAACCTGCGCATCTTTGGATTGTGGGAGGGAACCAGAGCAGCTGGAGACACCTATGCAGATACAGGGATACAGATTCCACAGTCACTGAAGGCTGGAATCAAACTTGGGTCCCTAGCGCTGTGAAAGCCTTCGCTAAAGCCCATTGTTAATCCACAGAGAGAACTGTGTTAAGAAGACACATGGCCTGAATCCTTTGAGCAGCTGCAGCTAACTAATGGGAATACACAAGTGTCCCATGGGCAACACCCAGCTCTCTTCATCAGATTCAACCTCTAGCATACTTGATCCAGTGTCAGTAACCCTCAATGCTCTAACTCTCATCGTCAATCTTCCCTGTCTTAGCTTGCACCTACCTGTCATTATCTTTGAAATTCTCTCCATCCTCCATGCTGTATTGACCCAACCACCATGACCCTATCCTCCTCACTCCACCTTGCCTCTACCAGGCTGTCTAACGCCCCTCCCTTATGCTGGTGAGCTACACATACATGACACCTCACCTCAGATACAAAGAATAAATAAACTGACCTCATACACACTATCTTTAAGCTTTTGCAAAACAATTAACACTGGTTTACCTTCCACCAATGACTTAATTTTAAAGTTACAACTTGATTTTTAATATGTATTCATTGTATACAAATGTACAGAGAGAAGACTGACCCCAGTGTATGCACAGTGTTTGCTCCACCACTACAATTCGCTGAAAAGTGACCTGATAACTTGGCATTGCCTTGAAAATGGAAGTTAGATAATCCAAATAGAAGCTAATTGGAAGCATCCAGTTTCAGCATTTTGTGAAAAACAAGCATTGAACCTTTGGTGTTCAGAAGCAAACACACTTCCCTGAGAAAAGGGGCAGTTTCTGTTCAGCAGAAAAGTAGACAAATACAAACTCTTGCTGTTTTGAATACAAAGTCACCAGACCGTGAATCAAGGTACTATTGATTGTTCAGTTGAATAGGAAGCCTGGAAAACTATGCCATATGGACAGCTCTCTGATGTAGGACTCAGAGGGGGAGAATGGAACATAAATAAGCAACCATATATATATGGTTGAATATATAAATGCTTCTCTACCTATTTGCATAACAACTTCAATTATAATTTATCAGGGATGTACCAAAGAAAATTTGATAGTCAATTTGGATGGCAGACCAGGTGACAAAACCTTTGGTCAAAGAAGAATGTTTTAAGGAGAGTCTTAAAGGACAGAGGTGGACAGATTTAAAGAGGTTGTTTCAGAGCTTAGAACCTTGGCAGCTGAAGATATATCCTTCAGTGATAGAGCAATGAAATATGAGGATGCGCAAAGCAACAGGATTGGGAGAATTTGAGGGTTGTGGAATTAAAGTTACAAAGATAAGGATGAGTTAATTGAGAGATTTGAAAACAAGAATGATGATTGTTGAAACTATGGCATTGTTGGAAAAGAGTCATTGTAGGTCAGCAAACAACAGGGGTGCTGGTGAATGGGACTCTGTGTGAATTAGGACTGGTAAGGACTACATAGGGTTCAATGTGCAGCAGTTGGAAAGAAATGGAAATCATAGGGATCTTGATCAGTTGTGCCAATGGGACGTGAAGTGGCAGATGGATTTTAATTTAGATAAATATGAAGTGCTACATTTTGGAAAGGCAAATCAGGATTAGACTTATACACTTAACAGTAAGGTCCTGGGGAATGTTGCTGAACAACACGACCTTGGAGTGCAGGTTCATCGTTCCTTGAAAGTGGAGTTGCAGGTATCATACAATTCCTACATTGTGCAAACAGGCCATTTGGCTCAACAAGTCCACACCGACCCTCCGAACAGTAACCCACCCAAACCCATTCCCCCACCCTATTATTTTACATTTACCCCTGATTAATGCATCTAACCTATATATCCCCGAACACTATGGGCAACTTAGCACGGCCAATTCACCTAATCTGTACATCTTTGGATTGTGGGAGGAAACCAGAGCAATCAAAGGAAACCCACGCAGACATGGGGAGAATGTGTAAATTCCACAGTCGCCTGAGGCTAGAATTGATCCCTAGGTCCCTGGCGCTGTGAGGCAGCAGTACTAACCACTGAGCCACCATAACAGGACAGTGAAGAAGGCATTTGGTATGCTAACCTTTATGTGTAGTGCATTTATAATAGGAGTTGGGGGATCATGTTGCAGTTGTACATTTGTTTAGGCCACTTTTGGAATACTGCGTTCAACTCTGGGCTCCCTTGTATAGAATGTTATGAAACCCTTTACATCAATGTTGCCATGGTTGGTGGGTTTGAGCTACAGGTAGAGGCTAAATTGGCTGGGGCTTTTTTCCCTGCAGCGTCAGAGGCTGAGGGGTAACCTTATAAAAGTTTATAAAATCATGAGGGACATAGATAGGGTGAACAGCTAAGGTTTATTCCCAGGGTAGCAGAGTCCAAAACTAGAGGGCAGAGGTTTAAAGTGAAAGGGGAAAAGATTTAAAAGGAACCTAAGGGGCAACGTTTTCATGCAGAGGGTGGTGCGTGAATGGAATGAGCTACCAGAGGAAGTGTGGAGGCTTACACAATTATAACATTTAAAAGGCATCTAGATGGGTACATGAATAGGGAGGGTTTAGAAGGATATGGACCAAATGCTGGCAAATGGGACTAGATTAATTTAGGATATCTGGTTGGCATGGACAAGTTGGACCAAGTCTCTGTTTCTATGCTGCACTGTTCTGCGATTCTACATGTTTCATGAGGCAAGAGCTCCCCTTGCTGATAGTTGGCTACACAGTGGCAACCATAACATTTTGCTGCGAGTGACACTTTTCTCATATATGAGAAGATGATGACGAGGGTTTGGCATTGCCTTGTTTATTTATTTCAAAGTCTTGGCTTCTTCATAAGACAGAATTGTGTGTAAATTCTGTCAGTACACATACACGTATGTACATATTTGCATATTAAATGATTCTACACACTCTTCCAGGATGTGTCTATTTATTTAAAGTAGACAAACAGGAGGCTGGAAGAACACATCAAGCCAGGCAGCAATTGGAGGTGGAGAAGTCAACATTTCAGGTTGAGACTCTTCATCAGGACTTCTCCATCTCCTGATGTTGCCAGGCTTGCTGTATTTCTCCAGCATCCTGTTTTTCTAATTTGGATTGTGGCAGTTTTAAAAAAATCTCTAACCATGTCTATTTATTTGTCTGGTTTCCATCCAGCCCTTATGCTGTAGATTGAATTTAGCTCCAGTGCCTCAATGTTAGAAGACTGCAGCATGCTTGGCTAATATCTGCCCCTGGCATCACAGAAATTTAAACGAATTCATATCATAATATCTGTGTTGCTTTGTGAACTTATTTGAGCCCTCCGTTCTCAGCTGTCTTCTAAGAGCACTGAGTTGCAGGGATGCTCCATTGATGTCTGATGCTGTTCCCCATTCAGATCTGTGCAGTGGTACTTCCCGCATTATGCTTCTGCTACTTCCCCATTATCTCTCTCGCCCGATGCAGAACCATTTGTATGTGACTGCCGAGTACTGACTAATGAGGGGACAAGAGTACTGCAGGTCGGTATCCGTTTTAAAATACTGCATTTCCAAAGAGTGCTTAATGCTTTACGCTTTACCGTCGTCAGCCTGTTTCATGTAACTGTTACATCTTTGCAGCTTTCTCTCTCTATCTCTCTGCCTCCACTGACTGGGGATGGCTGTAGCAGAGCCTCTGAGTGCCCTTTCCCGCTGGTATCTCTATGCCATTCACGGCTACTTCTGCGAGGTGATGTTCACAGCAGCCTGGGATTTTGTGGTGCACTTCAACTGGAAATTTCCCGGGGTCACCAGCGTCTGGGCCCTGTTCATCTACGGCACATCCATGCTGATAGTGGAGAGGATGTACCTCCACCTCAGGGACAAGTGCTGCACCGCTGCCCGGTGCCTCATCTACACCGTCTGGACGTACATCTGGGAGTTCTGCACGGGCTACATCCTGCGGCAGTTCGACGCCTGCCCGTGGGACTACTCGCAGTTCGAGTTTGACTTCATGGGGCTGATCACCCTGGAGTACGCCATTCCGTGGCTCTGCGGCTCCTTCCTCATGGAGAAGCTGGTCATCAGGAACACACTGCGCCTGAGGTTCGACCGTCCCCGGGACACGGCGGCGGCGGCGGCGGCGGGAGCAGCGCCGACAGCCTGGTGCCCCAGCGCCCTGACCAACGGACACATCAAGACCGACTGACCCTCCCCTCTCCTCCGAACCGATCTGTGGCGGGGCGGGAGATGAGGACAGAAATGACGGCGTGACGAGGATGGGTGAAGGAGCTACATTTCGGCGTCCACAGACGATGGAGGAAAGGCAGACTTAACGGGCGAACAGTGCCGCTTGGAGCAATTCCCCGCCCCCGCGTTGACGTCATGCGGCCAGTTCTGGATGTTGATTGGCCGGGACAGCTGTCACTCAGGCCATTTGAATCCTGCGGCACGAGCTCGAACCGTTGCTTCCCGCTCGCTCATGGTAACGGCTCAATTACCAAAAACAAGACAGTGACTTTAGTCATATATATGTACACATACTTAGTCTGCTTTGCATTTTCTTTCTTTTGAGTTGTCGATTCTATTTGTGCCCGATGCCCACTGTGTTGTGCTACCCCCACACAAGCCAATCCAGCTTCTTGAAAAGGGGAACTTCCATTAGTCATTATTAGATTCCCAATTCCAGGTATTTTACTGAATTCAATTCCACCATTTGCAAAGGCAGGATTTGAACCCAGGTCCCTAGATTAATAGTCTAGCAATAATACCACTAAGCCATCACCTCTCCTATTCTCCAAGTCCACCGAAGAAACTTATCTGGAATGTTAATCAGAGTACGCCCTGCCTTCTTGGGACCCACAGGTTGTTAAAGTACTCTTATTGAGAAGGTTCAGTGCTCTGCAGCTGGTTTTGTTTTTGAACCGTTATCACAGAATGCCAGAGTTGACTCAGCTGATCATGTCACTGAGCTGGCACACTCTCCAGAACTGAAGAAACATCCACAAGAAACATGCCTCTATAACGTTTTAAATGGACAGTTAAATATTTCTAAGTACCATAGTAGCAAGCCCACAAATAATCGAGATCGAAGAGTTTACAACCAACATGTTTCCCTCTGCTAGGACAATTCAGAGCTGAAACAACTTTGCACAAACTTTGCATGCCATCCAAGGATTAATTATCTGTACTCATTGGGCATATATTGTGAAAATGTCCCAGTTGAAGGCTGCAGAAGGAAAAACTACCAAATGCTGAGTTACATGAGTTGAAAGGATTGTTTCTGAGAGATCTGCAAGTTGTTGTTTATGTTTTATGTTTATTTATTGCATTTTTATTGTTCCATGTGAGAGGGGAAAGATAACCATTTAAACGTGCATTTAGAACTACTTCAAAATTGCGAACAAGGAATTGGGAACTCAAAGCCTTGAGCATTCATCTGTTAATATTAAAGCCAGTATGTTAACAGACTTCTTTGGGTTAAAAAAGCAAAGATTATAGAATGTGGAAACACGCCAGATGGCCCAACAAGTCCGCACCAACCATCCAAAGAGTATCCCAACCATTCCATTACCCAATTACTTTACATTTCCCCTGGCTCATGCACCTGTTACATGGGCATGTTCATTTTGTGGAAACTTAGCAGTGCATCAACTCTGCAGCAAGAAATAATGAACAGTTGCCCCTTGCTAGCATTACTACCTGATATTTTTTCAAGACATGTCAATTATTTGACCATTATATGACAAAAAAATGTTTTCACCCAATAAGCAGTTTGATGGAGGCAGATTCAATTGTGATTTTAAAATGGGAATTGGACAGCCATCTACAGAGAAACAAGTTGCAAGGCAACCAGGAAATCCATGCTGGGGTCTAGGTGAGTTGTTGTTGCAGAGAATTGGCATGAACATGATGAGCTGAATGGTCTTCTGTGTCCCATGATTCATCAGACTTTCGTTTTAAACACACTAAGTTTCACTCAACTTTCTTTCTCAACAGTCAGGTGGTACAGTGGCTAATGAGACCTTTTAAATGGATGTTGACAGTTCTTTACTAGAAAATGTGCCATGTTAAATTGTTGATATTGTTGCAATTTCATCACTTAACTAATCTCATTCTGATCAAACCACAAAGTCTTTGTCAAAATTTTGGTTGAGATTCCAAAGGTAGCAGCATGGGCACATTCACTTTATGGAAACTTAGCAGTGCGGCAACTCAGCAGCAATAAATAATGAACAATTGCCTCTCTCTAGCATTACTACCTGATATTTATTCAGGACAGTCTGTCATGTCAATTATATGCCATGCAGTTGTGTGCCCATGTGCATCTTAACACCCGGCATCACCATCTCTGATTGGAATGTAGGAAGGATTCTGAAGTTAGATTCCCTCCTCCCCAATCTCCTGAAGAGACACTGATTTTAATTGGGTTACTTTTCCAGAATACTCGCTAGTCAGCAGCACTTTAGCTAAATGGCCTTTGTAACAGATGATTTGTTCAAAGTAATATTCAGACCTAAGTCCCCATCACCATCAGAACATGTGCATTCTCAGGGTTGAGATCTGCAACATATGTTGTTTTGTCAGTGCCCAGAAGAGCAGGACTGAAACAAACTGGAATGAACTGGGATCCAAGCTGTGACCTGCTCAATTTGATATGGCATGTACTTTTAATAACCAGACTATGCTCAATCCTTTGAAAATGGAATGTTACATTTTAATCTGTGTAATCAACAACTTTTATAATTGTTACAAAATCAAATGGACTGAAAGGATTGTCCTCACCTTCGCTGCTTTTTGGTCAACTTTTATTTAAACAACCTGAGAAATGCCCAGTCAATGGCACCGATTGTGGCCTCAGTGCCCTGTGGACTAAATAGGGAAAAGTTGTTACCCACTGATCTCCTGCTGGTAAATGCACATCAGGGTGCTGTGAGGTCTACTGGTGGAAAATTCAGACTCAATTTGAACCATTGCTTGGGGTATGAGGGAGAAGAGTTGAGTGGTTCAAAGCTGTGGTAGTGTCTTAGGAAAGAAGAAAGGTGTGAAGAGAACTTCTTTGGCGGAGGGAGGAATTTTGTTTCAAAGGAATGTTAAGTCTGAAATTATAAGAGCACTGGATTAAAGAGACTACTATGAAGAAACAGTGTGTTATGAACTCTCGACCTATGATAGACAGTCTCCAATTTAACAAAATTATTTCAATGTGAGCAGAAATGGACAGATGAAGGACTATAATGTTAATTAATTCTTTGTAACAGCAAACAGTATTTCTATTTTAACTATTTCAGGTAAATACCCAGTGCATGGAGGATCGCAATTACCTTAAAGTAGAAGTCCATTAGAAGTGTTAGAGACAAACTTAAACATACATAGCTCCTACTTTGCAATATTACCGACTATTAATGAGTTCCTTCAGCCTGACAGTGCACATGTCAAAAAGGTATTACATCAGTTGTTCATTGGTGCGACTTGATTTGCAAAAGTCCCACTGATATATACTGACAAAACTAGAAATCCAATGATAATTTCAAAAATGCTGCACATCAGAAATAAATGTTGGAAACAAGTAACAGGTCTCTGTGTAGTGCCTAAGTACATTAAAGTCTGTTGTTATAGCTTGTTATAGCTTGATTAGTCAAAGTGCTTTTCCTATAAATGAAAGAACTTGAACCTGAATCCCAGTGATTAGTTATTATTTAGAGTCATAGAGATGTACAGCACAGAAAGAGACCCGTCGGTCCAACCCATGCTGACCAGATATCCTCTGTTCTATAGCTTTCTGCAGTCTTTCTCCACTTAATTAATATTCACCTCCTCTACTCTTCCTGCCAAAGTGCATAATTTCATATTTTCCCACATGATGTGAGATGATACACTTTGGCATGAAGAATATTGTTTGACCCTTGTTACCCTTGAGAAGGCAATGGTGAGTTGTCGTCTTGAATTGTTGCAGTCTATTTGGCGTAGGTACAACCAACAGTGATGTTAGGGGTGGAATTCCAGGATTTTGATCTAGTGACAAGAAGAAACATTGGTGTGTTTCCAAATCAGGATGTAAGTGGCTTAGAAGGGAACTTGCAGATGTTTCTGTTCCCATATATCTGTCATCTTTGTCTTTGATGGTAATGTTTGGAAGGTGCTGTGAATCTTTCAGATAACATATGCTCATATTACTGTCAGTCAGCAGTGAAGGGTGTGAATGCTTAAAGATGTGACGCCAATCAAGCAGTTTCTACTATTAAGCTTCTTGTGTGCTGTTGCAGTTGCACTGTGCCTGGCAAATAAGGACTTTTCGAATACACGCCTAGCTTGTGCTGTATATGGTGGACAGGTTTTGAGGAGACAGGAGGTATGTTAATTGTTATTTGATTCCCAGTGTCTGACCTGCTCTTATAGATACAGTATTTATATGATGAGACCAGTCGAGAATCTGGTAGATGGTTACCCTCGGGATGTTAATAGTAGGGGATTCAATGCCATTGAGTGTCAAGAGTTGATTTCCTCTTTTTGGGTATGGTCGTTGCCTAGTACTTGTAAAGCATGAATGTTACTTGTCACTTGTCATCCCAAGCCTAGATATTTTCCAGGTCTTGCTGCATTTGGCTACGGACTCTTCAGCATCAGAGGAGACGTGAATGGTGCTGAATATTGTGCTATCATCTGCAAACATCCCCACTTCTGACCTTATGATTAAAGTAGTATCATTGATGAAGCAACTAAAGATGGTTGGGCAAAGGACAGGACCCTGATGAATTCCTGCAAAGATGTCCTGGAGCTGAGATAATTGACCTCCAACAAACATAACTATCTTCCTTTGTGCTAATTTTGACTGCAACTTACTAAGTGTTTTTAACCAATTCCCATTGTTGATAATTTTGCTACGGCTCTTTGATGCCACACTTGAGCAAATGTGATCTTGATGTCAATGGTTGAACCAAAGCTGTAAGGGCAGGAGCTGAGTGGTCCTGTTGGAACCCAAACTAATCTTCAGTGAGAGGTTACTGCTAAACAAGTACTGCTTACGACCCCCTCTATCACTTTACTGATGATCAAGAGTACACTGGTTGGTTCTAATTGTTGGATTATTTTTAGTATAGGACATACCTATACACAAAGAAAGTGGCAGCCATCCAAATGATTGATACTGTTCCAAACTATTAAGTAAGTCTCCCTGATTGGCCAGAGCTATAGAAAGTTCCAGAAAACAATCTAAAAAGGTATAAAAACAGGGTTCACCAACAGACCTCCATCTCTTGGACTCTCTTGAATCTTCTAGAGGCCTTCTGAGGAAACTCGCATGGCAAGGACAGAGACCAGTTGACCATCCAGAGAGGGAAAGAGAGAGAGACAAAGAAAGCTTCATAGAGACAGTGCCTGAAAGAGAGTGACTGCGTAAATCTACAAGCGATCGACAAGTACTGTAATCTTAGGGGGCCAATATAATTAGAGATAGGATGTTCAGCCTTAAAGGTTATTGTAATTTGTTTTCTAATAATGATGGGACTGTTTTGCATTGGTACCAGCTCGTGTTCGTAGTGATTCGACTATTTCAGTTTTATGGGACACCGGGGTAAACTCATTCATAACATTCTGGTTGTAGTTGTCTATGTTATTTTAAGGAGGAAAGAGACAACGTTTGGCGTCCCTGTGTGGTCTTCAGTAAGAATTGACCATCAGGTCCTCCAAAGTCAAACCACCAGCCTGGTATCCTCAGAATTCAGCCTGAGCTGTAATTAAGAGGGTAAATATCCTACATGAAAGCCAGAATTCAGTTGAGTAACTGAGGATTATAGACATTCTGGAATTAAGAATCTAATAATGACTATGAATCAATTGTTGATTGTTGGAAAAACCCATCTGGTTCACTGAGAAGTGGCAGATGGAGTTTAATTCGGATAAATGCGAGGTGCCGCATTTTGGGAAAGCAAATCTTAGCAGGACTTATACACTTAATGGAAGGTCCTAGGGAGTGTTGCTGAACAAAGATACCTTGGATTGCAGCTCCTTGAAAGTGGAGTTGCAGGTAGATAGGATAGTGAAGAAGGCATTTGGTATGCTTTCCTTTATTGGTCAGAGTACTGAGTACAGGAGTTGGGAGGTCATGTTGCGGCTGTACAGGACATTGGTTAAGCCACTGTTGGAATATAGTGTGCAATTCTGGTCTCCTTCCTATTGGAAAGATGTTGTGAAACTTGAAAGGATTCAGAAAAGATTACAAGGATGTTGCTAGGTTTGGAGGATTTGAGCTATAGGGAGAGGCTGAACAGGCTGGGACTGTTTTCCCTGGAGTGTCGGAGGCTGAGGAGTGACCTTATAGAGGTTTACAAAATCATGAGGGGCGTGGATAGGGTAAATAGACAAAGTCTTTTCCCTGGGGTCAGGGAGTCCAGAACTAGAGGGCATAAGTTTAGGGTGAGAGGGGAAAGACATAAAAGAGACCTAAGGGACAACTTTTTCACGCAGAGGATGGTACGTGTATGGAATGAGTTGCCAGAGGAAGTGGTGGAGGCTGGTACAACTGCAAAACTTAAGAGGCATTTGGATGGGTATATGAATAGGAAGGGTTTGGAGGGATATGGGCCGGATGCTGGCAGGTGGGACTAGATTGGGTTGGGATATCTGGTCGGCATGGATGAGTTGGACTGAAGGATCTGTTTCCATGCTGTACATCTCTATGACTCTAGTGAAGGAAATCTGCCATCCTTACCTGATCTGACCTACATGTGACTCCAGATCCACAGCAAAGGAGTTTGACTCTTAACTGCCCTCTGGACAATTAGGGATGGACAATCAAAGTTGGTCCAGACAGCAATGCCCTCGCCCTGCGAAAAACACACAACAAATTAGGAAAGAAGGTCACTAAGATAACTGCAGCAATAGTATGTAGCCTAGAAGATTCCTGTGGCTGACTAGTTGAGATTAGATAACTGTGGGAGTGATTAAAAATCACTACTGATGAATTGGAAAAGTTAAAACTTGTAATTAAAGAGCAGGACACCAGAATACAGGAAAATCTGATCCATATGGGACAGTTCCAGCCACAATTTGTAAGAGCCTGTTCTAGTAAGAGAAGGACTGCTGGGTAGAGGGAGACAGCTCTAGTATACATTGGCAAGTTGGAATAACAGTGTAGGGAGCTCCAATCAGCTGTACAGGTTGTCAAAGCCCGTAATGCACATGGGCCCTAGTATGGACCATTCAAGTACCAGGAACAAATATGATCTCTAGCAAAGCAGATCCCTGCCCAGAATGGGATAATGTGTGTTTCTGTGGTCCAATCTCCCCACGGAGATAAGAGGCAACAGACTGACACATCTGCACCTAATCTGCCTTTGCCCCACAGAGGGGGTCCCTGCCATCTTTCTTGCAGATGACTGCACCTACAATCCCTATCCCTGACCCACAGCCAAAACCCAGAGCCCATGCACATAAGCGCAGTCCAGACTTCTTATAGCCACCGCACCCTCCCCCAACTTGGAGGAAATGAAAGGGGCAGGAATACATCAAGGAGTCCCAGGCAGACTCCCACTCCAAACAAGTTCCCTGTCCCCAGAAGAAGGGAATTCCCACAAACGAACAGCAAACTCAATCTGTGCTATAACTGTGACCAGATAGTCCATTTCATTTGGGACTGCCAGGCACCTAAGATTCCAACCAGATAATGGGAAGTCCACAAGAAGGGGCCAACATCTAGGGTACCATCCTGGCAATATCAGTTGGGGTGAAAACAGGCTGTAAGTTATACATTGAGGTTGACAGGGGCAACCCAGTAATGGAAATAGCTTTAAAGCTCACCAGCCACATAAGTGTACAAGATGCCATATGGTAGCTCATCAGGAACAGCTCCCTTCTCTGCTAAACATCTATTGGCACACTGGGCGATAACCCATCTCTCCACACTACATTCTGCAGACACAGCACATTTCTGTTGTCCCTTTTGCTTCTTTTAAAAAAAAGGGAGCCAGGAATGGATGACGATTGGACAATTTTAAAATGTTATCTAGAAGACGGTGTCAGATATTGGACCAAGATATTTACATAAATTATCTTCTTCTCTTTCAGAAAGTGCACTAGAGTGGCTACTCCAAGACAACGATGCAATCCTTAGAGGATTTATTGTATATTATATTATATAATATATATTATATATATTATTATAGTTACTGTATGCAAAAATGTAGCACGGATACAAGGAAAATGATGTACCTAGGATACCTGTAATACAATGCACCAGATACCGCAGTGTTTGTAGATGGGATCCTCTTGGTCTACCTTGGGAACTGGGAGGTATTTGGGTGTAACCATTTGCTCATGATGTACAGGAAACCCAAAGGGAGTTCCACATTATGTTATATGAGCATGAGGATCGGAGACAATTAGTGGGGTTTCTCCGAGAATGGGTGCATGGTAGTGGGTTGCTTAGCACACAGTCTGGAAAAGGGGTCAGAGTTAGAAAACTGATGCCCAGATAGCCTCACCATGGAGAATTCCTTGTATACGAAATTAAAAACAAGCTAAGATCAGTAGAGAAGGCTCCTCCCCTCGCTTGGTGAAAGTGAGGACTGCAGATGCTGGAGATTAGAGTCGAGAGTGTGATGCTGGAAAAGCACAGCAGGTCAAGCAGCATCCGAGGAGCAGGAAAATCGGCATTTCGGACTAAACTGATGAAGGGCTTTTGCCGAAACGTTGATTTTCCTGCTCCTCAGATGCGGCCTGACTGGCTGTGCTTTTCCAGCACACTCTCGACTTCTCCCCTAGTCATCCGCCGTCATTTCCGCCACCTCCAAACGGACCCCACCACCAGGGATATATTTCCCTCCCCTCCCCTATCAGCGTTCCGAAAAGACCACTCCCTCCGTGACTCCCTCGTCAGGTCCACACTCCCTACCAACCCAACCTCCATTCCCGGCACCTTCCCCTACAACCGCAAGAAATGCAAAACTTGCGCCCACACCTCCCCCCTTACTTCCCTCCAAGGGCCCAAGGGATACTTCCATATCCACCACAAATTCACCTGCACCTCCACACACATCATTTATTGCATCTGCTGCACCCGATGTGGCCTCCTCTATATTGGGGAGACAGGCCGCCTACTTGTGGAACGTTTCAGAGAACACCTCTGGGACACCCGGACCAACCAACCCAACCACCCCGTGGCTCAACACTTCAACTCCCCCCTCCCACTCCACCAAGGACATGCAGGTCCTTGGACTCCTCCATCGCCAGACCATAGTAGCATGACGGTTGGAGGAAGAGCGCCTCATCTTCCGCCTAGGAACCCTCCAACTACAAGGGATGAACTCAGATTTCTCCAGTTTCATTTCCCCTTCCCCCACCTTGTCTCAGTCAAATCCCTCGAACTCAGCACTGCCTTCCTAACCTGCAATCTTCTTCCTGACCTCCCCGCCTCCACCCCACTCCGGCCTATCACCCTCACCTTAACCTCCTTCCACCTATAGCATATCCAATGCCCCTCCCCCAAGTTCCTCCTCCCTACCTTTTATCTTAGCCTGCTGGACACACTTTTCTCGTTCCTGAAGAAGGGCTTATGCCCGAAACGTCGATTCTCCTGTTTCTTGGATGCTACCTGACCTGCTGCGCTTTTCCAGCAACACATTTTCAGCTCCTCCCCTAGTCTGTCCAACACACACACCAGACTCACAATAGACTAGTAATTAAACCTAAGGCAAGATATTATTTGACAATATTCACCTTGAGCTAATGCAGTCATAAGCCCTGAAGAAGGGCTTATGCCCGAAATGTCGATTTGCCTGCTCCTCGGATGCTGCCTGGCCTGCTGTGTTTTTCCAGCACCAGATTTTTCAACTAATGCAGTCATAATAGACATATCAAGGATACAATTACTGCAGTGGTCTTCTTCCCCATTAAAATGATTTATATTTCCAACTGGACTGCAGAATAATGGGATGAGGGACAGGGAAATATAAGGAAAACCCAGACCAGCAGTTAATAGACGGAAGAAAAGGGAACTCCTTAAATGATCTAGCCACAGCATATGGGGTAAGAGTGTCAACGGTCAATACCCTTGATTTGGCTAATTTGGAGAATAAACTCAGGACCTTGACCCCGTTAGTCAAACAAACCCTAGAAGGACTGAATACAGACAATCAACAAGAAATCACAGGACACTCAGTGGAGAATCAGGCTTCTTAGTGATCATACTAGAGGGACATGTCAAGATGATTAACCATAGAACATAGAACATAGAACACAGAAAAATACAGCGCAGTACAGGCCCTTTGGCCCTCAATGTTGCGCCGATCCAAGCCCACCTAACCTACACTAGCCCACTATCCTCCATATGCCTATCCAATGCCCGTTTAAATGCCCATAAAGAGGGAGAGTCCACCACTGCTACTGGCAGGGCATTCCATGAACTCACGACTTGCTGAGTAAAGAATCTACCCCTAACATCTGTCCTATACCTACCACCCCTTAATTTAAAGCTATGCTCCCTCGTAATAGCTGACTCCATACGTGGAAAAAGGTTCTCATGGTCAACCCTATCTCAACCCCTAATCATCTTGTACACCTCTATCAAGTCACCCCTAAACCTTCTTTTCTCCACTGAAAACAGCCCCAAGTGCCTCAGCCTTTCCTCATTCAATCTTCCTACCATACCAGACAACATCCTGGTAAACCTCCTCTGCACCCGTTCTAGTGCCTCCACATCCTTCCTATAGTGTGGCGATGAAAACTGCACACAATACTCCAGATGCGGCCACACCAGAGTCTTATACAACTGCAACATGACCTCAGGACTCCGGAACTCAATTCCTCTACCAATAAAAGCCAGTACGCCATATGCCCTCTTCACCGCACTATTTACCTGGGTGGCAATTTTCAGAAATCTGTGCACATGGACAACAAGATCCCTCTGCTCATCCACACTACCAAGTATACGACCATTAGCCCAGTACCCCATCTTTTTGTTACTCATACCAAAGTGAATCACCTCACACTTACCCACATTGAACTCCTTTTGCCACCTTTCTGCCCAGCTCTGCAGCTTATCTATATCCCGCTGTAACCTGACACATCCTTCCTCACTGTCAACAACTCCACCGACTTTCGTATCATCCGCAAACTTGCTCATTTATAAAAATGACAAACAGCAATGGTCCCAAAACAGATCCTTGCAGAACACCGCTAGTAACTGCACTCCAAGATGAACCTTTACCATCAACTACTACCCTCTGTCTTCTTCCAGCCAGCCAATTCCTAATCCAAACCTCCAACTCATCCTCAATGCCATACCTCCATATGTTTTGCAGTAGCCTACCATGGGGAACCTTATAAAACGCCTTACTAAAATCCATATACACCACATCTACTGCTTTACCCTCGTTCACCTCTTTAGTGACCTTCTCAAAGAATTCAATAAGGTTTGTGAGGCATGATCTGCCCTTCACAAAACCATGCTGACTATCCTTGATCACATTATTCCTATCCAGATGTTCATAAATCCTATCCCTTACAATTCTCTCTTAGACTTTGCCCACAACAGAAGTGAGGCTCACTGGCCTATAGTTACTAGGGTTATCCCTACTCCCCTTCTTGAACAAGGGAACCACATTTGCTATCCTCCAGTCTTCTGGCACTATTCCTGTAGACAACGAGGACATAAAAATCAAGGCCAATGGCTCTGCAATCTCCTCCCTTGCTTCCCAGAGAATTCTAGGATAAATGCCATCAGGCCCAGGGGACTTATCTATTTTCACCCTTTCCAGAATTTCCAACACCAGTTCCCTACATATCTCAAAGCCGTCCATTCTAATTAATTGTGACTCAGTATTCACATTGGCAACAATGTCCTGTTCCTGAGTGAATACTGACGAAAAGTATTCATTCAGTCCCTCAACCAGATCATCTATGGCAAAATCAAGGATGATGGTGAGCAGCAAAACCACACTCTGTGCAGCATCTTTGATAACTGGATGATTGAACAGCTGAGGGAGGAAAAAGGCTCCCCCTGTCCACCCTATCTAACCCTTGATTATCTTATATGTCTCTATTAAGTCACCTCCCAACCATCTTCTCTCTAACGAAAACAGCCTCAAGTCCCTCAGCCTTTCCTCATAAGACATTCCCTCCATACCAGGCAACATCCTAGTAAATCTCCTCTGCACCCTTTCCAAAGCTTCCACATCCTTCTTATAATGCGGTGACCAGAACTGTACACAATACTTCAAGTGTGGCTGCACCAGAGTTTTGTACAGGTGTAGCATAACCACGTGGTTCTGGAACTTGATCCCACTATTAATAAAACACTGTATGCCTTCTTAACAACCCTGTCAACCTGGGTGGAAACTTTCAAGGATCTGTGTACCTGGACACCGAGATCTCTCTGCTCATCTACACTACCAACAATCTTACCATTAGCCCAGTACTTTGCATTCCGGTTACTCCGGTCAAAGTGAATCACCTCACACTTGTCCTCATTAAACTCAATTTGCCACCTGTCAGCCCAGCTCTGTAGCTTATCTATCTCTCTCTGTAACCTACAACATCCTTTGTCACTATCCACAACTCCTTAGTGTCGTCTGCAAATTTACTAACCCACCCTCATCCAGGTCATTTCTAAAAATGACGAACAGCAGTGGACCCCACACTGACCCTTGCGGTACACCACTAGTAAATGCAATCCAGGATGAACATTTCCCATCAACCACCATCCTCTGTCTTCTTTCAGCAAGCCAATTACTGATCCAAACTGCTATATCTCCCACAATCCCATTCCTCCGCGTTGTGAACAATAGCATACTATGGGGAACCTTATCGAACGCCTTGCTGAAATCCAGATACACCATATCAACCAATTTACTCTTATCTACCTGTTTGGTCACCTTCTCAAAGAACTCAATAAGTTTTGTGAGGCACAACCTACCCTTCACAAAACCGTGCTGACTATCCCTAATCAAATTATTCTTTTCTAGATGATTATAAATCCTATCTCTTATAACCTTTTCCAACACTGGCAGCTCATTCCATACACACATCATCATGTGAAAAAGTTGCCCCTTTGGTCCCTTTTATATCCTTCCCCTCTCACCTTAAACCTACATCCTCAAGCTCTGGACTCCTCCGCTCCAGGGAAAAGACCTTCGCTAATTACCACATCCATGCCCCACATGATTTTATAAACCTCTATAAGGTTACCCCTCAGCTTCTAATGCTCCAGGGAAAAAAAAACAAGTCTACTCAGGCTTTTTCCTTAGCTAAAACCCTCTAACCCTGGTAACATTCTCGTAAATCTTTTCTGAAACCTTTCAAGTTTTACAATATCCTTCCTATAGACCCGAATTGAACACAGTATTCCAATGCCCAACCAATGTCCTGTAAAGCCACAACATGACCTCCCAACTCCTATACTCAATGGAGTAGAGTGGTGCTGGAAAAGCACAGCAGTTCAGGCAGCATCCGAGGAATGCACTGATCAATAAAAGCAAGCATATCAAAGGCCTTTTCATTATCCTATCTGCCTGAGACTCCACTTCGATGAACTATGAACTTGCTTTCCAAGGTCTCTGTTTGGCAATTCTCACCAGGACCTTACCATTAAGTGTATAAGTCCTGCTGTGATTTGCCCTACCAAAATACAGCACCTCAAAATTATCTAAATTAAACTTCAAGTGCCATTCCTCAACCCATGTGCTCTGAGGTAACCTTCTTTGCTGTCCACTACACCACCAATTTTGGTGTCATCTGCAAACTTACTAAGTATCCCTCCTATGTTCACATCCAAATCATTTATACAATTGACAAAAAAAAGCAGTGGACCCAGCACCGATCCTTGTGGCACACCACAGGTCACAGGCCTCCAGTCTAAAAAGCAACCCTCCACTCTTTCAAATTAAAGATGGAAACAGGAAAACACAAGTTCCCTGCCATTGCCCCCATCAGACAATTCTGTGGCAGGGTCAGAACTGGGTAAAACACAGAGTAAAGCCACACTCTAAACAGAAGATAAAGCTGCCTTGACTGTTTAACAAAAATAAAGACACTATTACTCTGGTGAAAAATGAAAACAAATAAACAAACAAAAACTGGCTCTCTTTTGACTCTGTCCCAACCAACCTTCTTTTGAGCAGGGACCACAAGGGGCCAAAGTAAACAAAAACTCAAGAAAAATCAAAGAAAACAAGTAAATAAGCAAATAAACAAATGAATAAATAAATTTCCTCTGTTCCAACCTAATCGAATACTCCTGGTATGGGAAATAATGGTTTAAAATCCGAATTAAGTTCCCCTGCTCACTTAACTAAAAATAAAAATCCCCTCACACCGATTCCATCAAGTACATCTAGGACAGTGATAGTACAGGGTTAAAATAAAAGCCCCCTTGACTCTTCCAAGGGGTCCAAAATAAGACAGCTCTCCTCCCTGGGCAACACACTGAAAACAAATGCAAACTCAAAGACGAAACAGAAACTTACATTACAGAGACAACCAAATCAGAATTTCATTATCTAGGCCGATCATGCACTCTAGCCCTGTGGCGGCCATTAGTTTTGAAAGGCCTCGACAGCACCAATGAGTACCACATGCTCCCCACCGCGTCCTCCCACAGGACATCACCCCCAACCACAGAACCCACCCCACATCGAGAGCTGGGGGAGGGGATTGTCCAGGGTCATCGATCGGACACACCCCTACCTCAACCCCACCCCCAAGGCTCAACAGCAGGAGGTCCCTGCATGCTCCCCACGCGTCCTCCCCCAGGTCATCACCTCCAACCCCTGAGCCTACCCCACATTGAGAGCGGGGGATTGTCCAGGGTCATCGGTCAGACACAATCCTGTCTCAAACCCACCCCCAAGGGTCAAAAGCAGGAGGATCCTTTGCAGGCACCTCCAAGTCTCAGATTACGCCAGACACAATTGAAATGTTGACTAAAATGTTGGGCCTTCTGGGTGGCAGCAGTTCAAAAATCTGCTCCACTCCTGGGTCACCCTTCTTATTTGCTTAGTAAGAGTAGAGGTGCCCTACATACAGGCCTGGGATGGAGCGAGGAGGTAACCAGGGTAATTAACCAGGGTCATTGCTGCCAACCAGGGTAATTATCCCCATTGCAGTCCCCACCCAGCATAGAAAGTACCCCTAGGCCTTCCAGATTTTGTGGTGTGGGCAAGACCTCAGCGGCCACGCCCACCTCAGCCTTGGAGATGCCTGGTCCAGTTGCAGTGGACTGCGGGGGTGGGTACATGTCCCTCTTCCCCAGCGAGGAGGGAAAGAGGTTTCTTGGGATGCTGTTCCCTCATCCCTGGGGGAGGTGTTGTTAGTACTGGACTTCTCCTGTACCTCCAACCCCAAGGAGTGGCGCCTTTTTGCAAGGAATGGATAACAAGAGATACCTCCATTTCTCCACTGTCCTGATGCCCCCACCGCCATGTTCTCCCCTAGTCCCTCATGGGTTTTGGTGCACGTGGGAGCCAGGGGAAACTGGAGGGAACCACCTGCTCACTCACATTTTCATCATCGAAGGGTTCCAGGCTGGCTGCAAATCCCACGCTTTCCTGACGGTTCCAGGACTGCTATCTTTTGTGAGGGATATCTCCCTAGGCTGGGGGCCTATAGCCTCAGGGTCATCTGGCGAATATTCCTGGGAGGCTGCTCCCAAATGCTGAGTCTTCTTTCAGGCTTTCCTTCCCTATAGATGCTCTCTTCTCATCCCTCACTAGTGTCCATAAGCAAGATAGCTCCCTTCTGTGGAGGCCAGGTGAGGTGGCCTTAAGGGGAGGGGTGACAATGCCAGCTGCTGCTGCTTGGGTGTTGGCAATGGCCTTCGAGGCAGAGCAGTTCCTCTGGAGGTGCCCTACCTTCTTTCAGTCATGACAGTGCACACACCTCCCCTCTTCCCGCCGACCAGAACACCCGATGAGCAGCACTTTAATTGCTCAACCGTGAAGGTGCTGTCTGTGACCTCCTCTCAGGCTAGGAAGATGAAAATCTGTCACTGGAAGGAGAAAACGTGTCTCAGGCAGGCTTCCTTCAGACCTAGCAGTAGTAGCGCCATACCCAACCTCACCTCCCCAAGCTGGTAGCAGTGGAGGAAGAAGAACCTCAGGTGGAACAAAGGGTGGGACATTTGATAAAATGACCATCTGAGAAATTATTTCCAGAGGGTCGACAGGCAAGGATATCCCCTAAGCCCCTTCTCTAGGGCAAGGTCCACCACCTGCTCAGGAAGAACACCACATTCCTGTACATCTTTGATACAGCGACCACGGCGGGGGTGCCGACCATCCCCGTCAAGGTTGCTGCGTGTGCCTCAATGGTCATGCTGGGGTGAATCCAACATTTCAACCTGAGCTGTTTTGTTAAATAAGTAAAGGTGATGAGGTCCTCTAGGTAGGGTGTGCGCAATGCAGAGGACCCCCATGCAGGAATGACTGGGTCCCACCCCGGATGTTGTTTTAGAGTGCCCCGTGGTTGCCATTGCTCCCCGCAACCCCCCCCCCACCCCCAAAACCAGGACCACCACCACCTCTCACACAAAATACAGAAAAAGGACCTGACATTGTCTTGTTTAGCCTTGGCATCTAGCAGAGTCCCTAAGGTTACCACATCACAAACAATAGTTCCCCAAAACCCAAAGGCAAGTCACTTGCAAATAATATTCTGTAGAACACAGTCTGGAAGTACTAACAGGGAGAGGGCTCAGGCTTCTAACAGTTCCAGGCCCCAGATTCAAGAATGTAAATAAGTGTTCAGGTCCTAAGCTGTTAGTGTTCAGGCCTGAATCACCCAACTGAAGAAAAATATCCAGGCTTCAGGAACACGCCTCCTCAGCAGCAGACAGAATAGAAAAGTCATGAACCAATGCTTCAAGGTACTTACTAGGTTAAAATATAGACCACCAGACTCCTCAGAGAAGCAACAGCAGCTGGGTCCCAGTTGTGAGTTCATCCAGACAGGCAGGCAGGAAGGCTGCAGTGCCCGGGCTCCTGGGCTCCAGGCTCAAAGCAGCAGCAGCAGCTTCTCCGCAATGCAGTAGGTCTTATTACAGCAGTCTTCAACTCACTGAGGAGAAATGCAGGCAATCAGGCTTCCAAAAGCAGCAGCAATGGAGAATCCCAGATTTGAGTCTCTCCAGGCAGGCAGGTTGGCTACAACACCAGAGGCTCCAAACTCTCTGCCTCAATCAGCTCCAGGTCTTCTCAGCTGCAACACGTGTTCCAATGACAACAGCAGCAGAGTACAGACTTCCAACACAATGCCCTCTTCAGGGAAAACAATCCTCCTCCTCCATCATCTTTTGTCTCCTACCTTCAAGCTAGTTCTGTATTCAAATGGCTAGTTCTTCCTGTATTTTATGTGATCTAACCCTGCTAACCAGTCTACCATGCGGAACCTTGTTTTACGCCTAACTAAAACCCATGTAGATCACGTCCACAGCTGTGCCTTCATTAATCCTCTCCATTATACATGATTTCCCACTCACATAGCCATGTTGACTATCCCTAATCAGTCCCTGCTTTTCCAAATACATGTACATTCTGTCCCTCAGGATTCCCTCCAACAACTTGCCTACCACTGACATCAGGCTCACTGGTCTATAGTTGCCTGGATTTTCCTTACCACCTTTCTTAAATAGTGGCACCATGTTAGCCAACTCCAGTCTTCTGGCAACTCACTTGGGGCTATTGATGATACAAATATCAGCAAGAGGCTCAGCAATCACTTCCCTAGCTTCTCACAGAGTTCTCAGGTGCATTTGATCAGGTCCTGGGGATTTACATGTTTTAAGTGGTCCAGCACCTCCTCCTCTATAATGTGGCCAATTTCCAAAAGGTTGCAATTATTTCTTCAAGTTCTCTATTTTCCATATTGTTATGAAGGTATTGTTGTGTACTATACCTTTAAGAGCGAGTGAAAGCTGGCAAGGACTGACTGCAAGCACAGAATGTACTGAACAATTTAAAAATGTAACATTTGGCTGTGAAACAAATAGCTGGAGCTGAGCTGCCAAGGTACACAACAAATTTGAATTCAGCCAGCCATCTTAAATTATGCCCCAAGATACCAAAATCCATTCAAATTTGAATTTTAATGTTTTGATGATATCAAACCAATGAGATGATCTGATGTTTTGGGGTATAAAAATTGGGTATTTTGAAAAGTTAGCCAGAATGGCAAACAGCACCAACAGATTGTGCCCACAGAATTGCTCTCTGAAATCTGTGAAGCAGAAGACCGAAGAAAAGAAGATAGAAAAATACTGCAGAGTCAACACAGCTGACTGGTTTTGAAATCTGAATTTTTGTAAAACTTAATCGGGAGTTTTATCGGATCAGTATATTGTTGCAGAGTGGGAGATAGGTAAATTGATCAGACAAAGGAGGTTTACAGTGTAGATAGTTGTTTAATTTTTTTTCTTGGAATTAAAGAATAAATTGTTAATTTTTTCTTGAAATAGTGGGATTTGGTAGTTTTTTGTAACTGCATAGAATACAGATTGCGAGATGAGGTGAGCTTTCCTGCATGTTTGGTTTAAATTAGCAGAAGGGTTTAGCAGAAGTGTGTTGTAACAGTTTGGGGGCTCATGCCCGTGACTTGAACTGTTTAGACTGATCCAGATTTGTGGTATGAGAAAGCCCAGTACATTTATACACTTGCCAGTTAGTCTCCTAGCTCTTTAAATAAAATGTAGGTGAGACAACTTGTTTAATTTCAGTGACTTGTAGTTGGCAAATTAAAAGTGAGAGAAGTGGCTCTTAAAATTGCTAAAGAGGTTCTGGGATTTGAAGATGATTCCCAAATTTGCCAAGAAAGTTTATAAGGAAAGAAAAAGAGCTTACTTTTAGAATTAGCAAAGGTTAGAATTGGGTTTAAATGAAGGACAAAAGTACAACTGAAATTGTAAGGGAATTACTCAAACACCTAGGTGTGTCAGAGAAACAGACAAGTGCAGTAGAGTTAGAAAAAAACTTAAATTACAATTGAGGAAAATCGAATTAGAAGATAAACAAAGAAAGAGGGAGAGAGAAAGAGAATAAGAGAGAGAGAGGAAAAAGAGAGAGAAGGTTCTTAGTTGAGCAAAGAGAGAGAGAGGAAAAAGAGAGTGAAGGCACTTCGCTGAGCAACGAGAGAGAGAGAGAGAGAGAGAGAGAGAGAGAGAGAATTTGAACTTGAAAAATTGCGACTTAGTCTGCAAAGTCAAGTTAACAAACAGATATATACAAATATGTCAAAACTCTGCCACACTATGATGAGAAAGATGTTGACGCCTTCTCGATTTCATTTGAAAAATTGGTTAGGCATATGAGTGGTCCGAGGACTTGTGGGTAATGCTTGTGGTTCAGACTAAACTGATAGGCAGAGCTAGTAAGGTATTTGCAGCACTGTCAGATGAGGAGTCAAGAGATGTTGATGCGTACTTCATAAAGGGGGCTGAGGATATTCCTGAGGGTTATTATCTGAAAGAACTGGAGAAATAGGTATTAGTTACTGCCCTTCAGAATGAGGAGTCAAATCTAGATGTTGTGGCATTTGATGTGCCCCAAAATATTTTAAACAATGAGGAAGTCCTTGAAGAGTGGGATAGTTTAGTTAACTATCTGTCTCAGGAGCAAAGGACACAGTTAAAAGCAGTATGAGGACATATGCAGGAATAAGATGGGGAGGACTAATGCTATTGTGCATGAGGTAGATGTAGGGAATGCTTTTCTGATAAAACAACACCCCTATCAGCTTAATACTTTCACAGGTCCAGAAAGAAGTGGAGGCCATGCTCAACGAAGATATCATCAAACTGAGTCAGAGCGAGTGAAGTTTGCCGATCATCTTAGTTCCCAAACCTGATGGGACTTAACAATTCTGCATGGATTATCGGAAGGTCAATGCCATAATGAAATCGGACTCATACCCAATACTGAGATTAGAGGACTTAATCGAGAAAGTTACACAAGCCAGTTACATCACAAAGTTGGACTTACTGCGTGGTTATTGCAGGTACTTTTATCAGAGACGGCAAGAAATCTCTGCGTTTGTAACCCCAAATGGGCTATATTATTCAAAGTGATGCCCTTTGGAATGAAGAATGCACCCATCACATTCCAAAGGCACATAAACAGAGTTGTGGCTGGGTTAGGGTGGCAAGGTGGCTCAATGGTTAGCACTGCAGCCTCAAAGCGCCAGGAACCAGGGTTCGTTTCCAGCCACGGGCAACTGTCTGTGTGGAGTTTGCATATTCTCCCTATGTCTGCGTGGGTTTCCTCCCGCAATCCAAAGATGTCCAGGTTAGGTGAATTGGTTGTGCTAAATTTTCTATAGGGTTCAGGGATGTGTAGGTTACACACAGGGGCAAATATGGCATAGGGAATGGGTCTCAGTGGGTTACTCTTCGGTGTGGACTTGTTGTGCCGAAGGGCCTGTTTCCACACTGGAGGGATTCTAATTTTAATTCTTAACAAACCATGCAGTCTATTTGGACGATGTAGTGATCTTTAGTGTGTCCTGGGAAGATCACATGGTACAGTTGGCAATGCTCTTTGACTGATTAAGAGAAGCAAAACTGGTAATAAACAAAACTGAATTCGCGAAAGCAGAGGTGACAAAAGTTGACCCCAAGGAACACAAAGACGAAGACCATTGAGGAATTTCTATGACCAATCTCAAAGAAAGAGGTGCTTTGATCTTTGGGACTAAGCAGATTCTATCAGAGGTTTGTTCCAAACTTCAGCAGCGTAGTGGCCCATTAACAGATTTTCTGAAGAAGAACACAAACTTTCGGCATTTACCAATTTAAAAGCAATATTAACCACTGCACCAGTTTTAGCTACACCAAACGTTTTGAAACTCTTCAAAGTTGCAATCAACTTGTGACATAGAAGCTAGAGCTACAGGAAGATGATGTTATGAAGGTGTAAGGGGTACTGTACATTTAAGAAAGTTGAAAGCTAGCAAGAACTTAGAGAAGCATATAGAGTGCAGGAGAATGTACAATGTAACTTTTGGTTCAGAACAGCCAACACTGGCTGGGTTGCCTAGAAATGAAAACAAATTCAAATTCAGTTGAGACAATCAGTTTAAATTATACCCCAAAATACCAACCTCCAATCAAATTTGAATTTAGGATATTGACAATATTAAAAATGAATGAAACGATCTGATGCTTTAGGGTATAAGACCGGGGAAAATTGAACAGTTGGAGGAGAACTGCTAAGCCACCAACATCTGCAGACTGCCTGTAGAATAGCTCTCACCAAGGTACCTTTATCTATCAATGACCTGTGGAACAAAAATCCCTAAGAAGATGAAAAGAAGACAGAGGAAGATACAAAGAAAATATTCAACAGTTGGCTGGTTTTGAATTTTGAATTTTTTGGTAAATCTTAATTGGGGGCTTGATTGGACTAGTATTGTAGAGGGGGTGGTACAACATAGGTTAGAGAAAGGACTTGTAAATAATTGTTAATTAATTATTCTCTGTTAGACTTTAAAAACAGTTAATTTTTACTTGAAAATCGTGACTTTTGGGATAGTTCTTTGCCTCTCATGTTTTCACAGATTGCTGCGTGGGGTAAATCTTTTCTGCATTGCTGGTTTAAATTACTGGGGGGTGGGGTGGGGGGGGAGTGGGTTACCCCGTGTTGTAACATTTTGGGGGCTCGTACGGGATTTGAACTGGTTTAGACAGATTTGAATAGATTTGGGGGTGTGAAAAAAATCCCAGCAGATTTAAACACTTGCTGGTTAGTGTCCTAGATCTTTAAATAAAACGTAGGTGAGACAATTTGTTTAATTTTGGTGACTTGTGGTTGACTAAATTAAAAGTGAGAGAAATGGCTCTTGAGATTGCTAAAGAGGTTTTGGGATTTAAAGATGATTCTGAAATTTTCCCAGAAAGCTTAGAAGGAAAGAAAAAGGCTATACTTTTAGGACTAGCAAAGAAATTAGATTTGGGTTTAACCAAGGACAGAAGTAAAGCTGCAATTGTAAGGGAATTATTCAAACATTTAGGTGTGTCAGAGAAACAGACAAATGCAGTGGAGGTTAAAAAAAACTTAAATTACAATTGAGGAAAATGGAGTTAGAAGTTAAACAAAGAGAGAGAGAAAAAAGGTTCTTACTTGAGCAAAGAGAGAGAGAAAGAAGAAAGGGAGAGAGAGGAAAAAGAGAGAAAGTTCTGAGCTGAGCAAAACGAGAGAAAATTTGAACTTGAGAATTAGTCAACAAAGTCAAGTTAACAAGATGGAGATTAAAAGATAGTGATATATACAAATATGTCAAAACTCTGCCACATTTTGAGAAAGATGTTGAAGCCTTCTTTATTTCATTTGAAAAATTGGCTAGGCAGTGGTGCGAGGATTTACGGGCGATGCTAGTTCAGACTAAACTGGTAGGCAGAGCTAGTGAGGTATTTACAGCGCTGTCAGATGAGGAACCATGAGATTACGAAGAGGTTAAACAGGCTATTTTAAGTGCTTATGAATTGGTACCAGAAGCATATAGACTGTGATTCAGAAACTTAAAGAAGGAACCAAGTCAGACTTGTGTTTGACATGTTTGTACTGTTACCAGTGATAGAAAATTCCTTCAAAGCTAGGTTTAGTGGTCCCTATCAAATTGAGAAAATGTTGAGTCAGGTGAACTATCTAGTAAAGATGGCAGATAGACAAAAAAAGTATCAGGTCTGTCACGTGAACATGTTGTAACCGTATATTAGAGAGAAAGAACTAGTGAAACAGGTGTTAGTTACTGCCCTGCAGAGTGAGGAATTAAATCCAGATGATGTGGATTCTGATGTGCCTCAAAATAGATTAAAAAATGAAGAAGTCTTGAGAAGTGAGACAGGTTACTAAACTATTTGTCTTATGAGCAGAGAACGCAGTTGAAAGATTTGTTTCTGCAGTATATGAACATATGTAAGAATCAGATGGGGAGGACTAATGCTATTGTACATGAAGTAGATGTAGGGAATACTGTTCCAATAAAACAACACCCCTATCGGCTTAATTGTTTCAAAGCTAGACAGGTCCAGATGGAGGTGGAGGCCATGCTCAACGAGGATATCATCGAACCAAACCAGCGCGAGTGGAGTTCACTGATCGTCTTAGTTCTGAAAATGGGCGGGTCTTAACAATTCTGCATGGATTATTGGAAGGTCAATACCGTTACAAAATTGGACTCCTATCCAATTCCTAGTTTGGATGAGACTGTATCGACAAAGTTGGACTGACTGCATGGTTACTGGCAGGGACATTTATCAGAGATGGCAAAAGAAATGTCTGCATCTGTAATCCCAAATGGGTTCTATCAATTTAAAGTTATGCCCTTTGGAATGAAGAACGCACCCGCCACATTCCAAAGGCTCATGAACAGAGTTGTGGCTGGGTTAACAAACTGTGCAGTGTGTTTAGATGATGTAGTGATCTTTAGTAAGTTCTGGAAAGATCACATGGTACAGTTGGCAGAGCTCTTTGAACAACTACGTGAAGCAAAACTGGTGATAAACTTAAACAAAACTGAATTCACAAAAGCAGAGGTGACGTTCTCGGAACATTACATCGGTTATGGGAGGTTGATCCCATGGAACGCAAAGATGAAGGCCATTGAGGAATTTCCATGACCAACCTCGAAGAAAGAGGTGCTTCAATTCTTAGGACTCAGCGGATTCTATAGTAAAAGATAGGTTAGAGAAAGGAGTTGTAAATAATTGTTAGTTAATTATTCTCTATTAGATTTTTAAAAATAAAGTTGTTAATTTTTATTTTAAAATAGTGACTTTTGGGATAGTTCTTTGCCTCTTGAGTTTTCACAGATTACCGCACAGGGTCAATCTTTTCTGTGTTGCTAGTTTAAATTAGCTAGTGGGGGGGGGGGGGGGGGGGTTATCCTGTGTTGTAACAACGATGATGGAGTTAAACTGCCAGTTGCTTACTTTTTAAAGAAATTCAACACCCACCAGAGAAAAACATCGAAAAAGAACTACTGAGTTTGTTATTGGCCTTACAACATTTTCATGTTTATACCACGAACAATGTGTCAGAGACGGTTGTGTGCACAGATCATAATCCTCTTACATTCTCAGAACACTTTAAAGACAAGAATATAAGACTTTTTTCGGAGTCTTATGTTATAGATTTTTAATTTACAAATTGATCATCTTGCAGGTCGTCAGAATGTAATAGCAGATGCGCTATTGCAGATTTAACTGACAAAGTATAGATGGTTAAAAATCACACAACACCAGGTTATAGTCCAACAGGTTTAATTGGAAGCACACTAGTTTTCGGAGCGATGCTCCAGAAGCGTCGCTCCGAAAACTAGTGTGCTTCCAATTAAACCTGTTGGACTATAACCTGGTGTTGTGTGATTTTTAACTTTGTACACTCCAGTCCAACACCGGCATCTCCAAATCAAAAGTATAGATGAGATTAGTATCTATTCAATGTCTTATAAATATGTTTGGGAAGAAGTTAATATGAACTTAGATTAAAGTCATATATATGTCATGGTAATGTGGTTAGGAATAGATAAAATGAAGCCATTTTTTCAGTATGATGGTTTTTTTTTCTTAAGGGGGGAGGTGTTATGAAGGTGTAGGTGTATATTGTACCTTTAAGAGACAGTGAAAGCTGGCAAGGACTGACTGCAAGCACAGGGTGTGCTGAACAATTTAAAAATGTAACATCTGGCTGTAAAACAAATAGCTGATGCCGAGTTGCAATGGTACACAACAAATTCGAATTCGGCCAATCAGCTTAAATTATGCCCCAAGATACCAAACACCAATCGCATTTGAATTTTAATGCTTCAATGACATCAAACCAATGGGACGATCCAATGTTTTGGGGTATAAAAATTGGGTATTTTGAACAGTTAGCCAGAGCAGCAAAGAGCACCAACAGACTGCGCCTGCAGAATTGCTCTCTGAAAGGTACCTTTTCATATGAAATTTGTGAAGCAGAAGACCGAAGACAGAAAGATACTGCAGAATCGACAGCTGACTGGTTTTGAAATTTGAAGTTTTGTAAAACTTAATTGGGGTTTTTCTTTTCGGATCACTATATTGTTGTAAAGTGGGAGGTAGGTAAATTGATCAGACAAAGGAGATTTACAGCGGAGATAGTTGTTGTTTACTTTTTTTAAACTTGGAGTTAAAGAATAAACTGTTATTTTTTTCTTTAAGTAGTGGGATTTGGCAGTTCTTTGTTACTCATACTTAAACAGATTATGAGACAATGTGAGCTTTTCTGTGTGTCTGGTTAAATTAGCAGAAAGGTTTACCCCCGTGTTGTAACAATATCCTTCTCCACAGTAAACACTGATGCAAAAAACTTGTTTAGCAGTTCCCCCATTTCCTGCAGTTCCACACACCGGTGGCCTTGTTGATCTTTAATGGGCCCTATTTTTTGCTTAGTTACCCTTTTGTCCTTAATGTATTTATAAAATCCCTTTGTATTCTCCTTAGCCCTATTTGTCAAAGCTATCTCACGTCCTCTTTTTAGCCCTCCTGATTCTCCTCTTAAGTGTACTCCTACTGCCTTTATACTCTCCTAAGGATTCACTCAATCCCTGCTGTCGATACCTGGCATTTGCTTCCTTCTTTTTCTTGACCAAAACCTCAATTTCTTTAGTCATCCAGCATTCCCTATACCTACCAGCTTGCCCTTCACCCTAACAGGAACATACTAACTCTAGACTCTTGTTAACCATTTTTGAAGGCTTCCCATTTTCCAGCTGTCCCTTTACCTGCGGACCTCTACCGCATCTAATACTGTCAAAATTGGCCTTCTTCCAGTTTTTTTAGATCTTGTCTATCCTTTTCCATCACTATTTTAAAACTAATAGAATTATGATGACTGGCCCCAAAGTGCTCCCCCATTGACACCTCAGTCACCTGCCCTGCCTTATTTCCCAAGAGCAGGTCACATTTTGCACCTTCTCTAGTAGGTACATCCACATACTGAACCAGAAAATTTTCTTAACAAATTCCTCTCCATCCAAGCCTTTAACACTTTGGCAGTCCCAGTCTATGTTTAGAAAGTTACACCCTATTATTCTTACAAATAACTGAGAGCTCCTTATAAATGTTCCCACTATTAGGGAGTTTATCGTACAATCCCATTAAGGTGATCATCGCTTTCTTATTTCTCAGTTCTACACCAACAACTTCTCTGGACATACTCTCAGTAATATCCTCTCTAACTACAGCCATAATGTTATCCCTATCAAAAGCTTTTGTCCCTCCTCCCGCTCCTCTCCTTATTATAGCATCTAACCCTGGAACATTAAGCTGCCAGTCCTGTCCATCCCTGAGCCACATCTCTGTAATTGCTATGATATCCCAGTCCCATGTTCCCAATCAAGCCCTAAGCTCATCTGCTTTACCTGTTAGGACTCTTGCATTGAAATAATGTTCGAGCAAAAGATTATTCTAGCAAAAAGGGTGGATAGAGTGGTCAACAGGACTTCAAATTAGAAAGTTGGGGGGGGGGGGGGCAGGAATGATAAAACTCCAAGAAGTATAATAACCAATAGGAAGCAAAACTTCAAGTTAGCATCTATGGGAGTGGATTCTGCATTGAACAATATGAAAAGCATGAAAAGAAAGGAGAACTCAGGAAAGGTCATTAAAGTCTCCAGCACACAAAATGGGACACAATGTTTGGAAAGATAAGGAGTCAAACTTAAAATATATTGGATAAATGAATAACAATGAGAAGAGGGATGGTCAATACAGGACTGAAGGTGTTGGTATCTGAATGCGTGCAGTATAAGGAATAAGGTAAATGAGCTGGTGGCGCAGATCAAAATTGGCAGGTATAGTGTGGTGGGCATCACGGAGACGTGGCTACAAGGGGAATTGGATTGGGAGCTAATTATCCAAAGATATATGTCCCATCAAAAAGACAGACAGGTGGGCAGAAGGGGTGGGGTTGCCTTCTTAGTAAAAAAAAGAAATTAAATCAATAGCAATAAATGAAATAGGGTCACATGGTGTGGGTAGAGTTGAGGAACCGCAAAGCTAAAAAGAAATGGGAGTTATCTACAGGTTTCCAAACAGTAGTCAGGATTGGAGAAAAAGATATACCAAGAGATAGAAAAGGCTTGGAAGAAAGGCAAGTTTAGAGTGACGATGGGGGAATTCAATATGCAGGTGGACTGGGTAAATCAAGTTTGTAGTGGAATGCAAGAAAAGGAATTTGTGAAATGTCTACTAGATGGCTTTTTGGAGCAGCTTGTGGTGGAGCTCTCTAGGGAACTGGATTTACTATTGGACAATGAGATAGACTTGATAAGGGTGCTTAAGGTGAAGGAACACTTAGGAGGCAGTGACCACAATATGATAGAATTTATTCTGCAATTTGAGAGGGAGGACGTGGAATCAAATGTAACTGTATTGCAGTTGAATAAAGGCAAGTACAGAGGCATGAGGGAGGAGCTGACCAAAACTGACTGGGAGATGAACCGAGCAGGAAAGACAATAGAACAACAATGGCAGGAGTTTCTGGGAGTAATTCAGCAGATGCAGCAAAAATTCATCCTGTAGAAAAAGAAGCATATCAAAGTGAGATGAGCCAACCATGGCTCACCAGGGAGGTCGGGGCAGTATAAAAGCAAAATAGATAATGTGATGAAGGGCATTGGGAAGTCAGAGGACTGGGAAGCCTTCGAAGACCAACAGAGGACAATGAAGAAAGAAATAAGGAGACAGAAGGTTAAATATTAGGGTAAACTAGCTAGTAGTATTAGAGAAGATTGCAAGAGTTTCTTTAGATATATTGTTAGGACATGGCAGTGATCTTCTCTGTTAATTAAACCAAACACCCAGAAAAGCTCACCTCACCTCGTAATCTGTTAAAATATGTGGGCGACAGAGAACTTGCAAATTCCACTATTTAAAGAAAATAATCTCAATTTATTCTTTAACTCCAAAAGTGAATATTAAGCAACTATTCACAACTCTAAGCCTCCCTTTCTCTTAACTGCTTATTACCTGCCTCCAACTCTATAACAATATACTGTTCCAATAAAACCCTTACTAAAATTACATCAACTTAATTTCAAAACCGTACAGCGGCTGTCGTCTGCGGTGTCTGTCATCTTCCAACTGAAGTTCTCCCTAGGTTGTCTTCTTTCTTTTTACTGTGAAGATGTTTTGTATGAAAGCATACCTTTCATAGAGAGTATTCCAACCTTTTGGGACTGTTTCTCTTGATGGCAGTTACACTGTCGATGGCAGTTACTCAGTTACTTTCAAAATGCCTTTTTTTTTATGCCCCCAACATCGGATCGTGTCATTTGTTCAATGATGGCAAAAACAATAAATTCAAACTCGATTGGGTTTTAGTATCCTGTGGCATAATTTAAAGTAATTGGTTAAATTCAAATTGTTGTCAAAACAGCAACCAACTCAGGTATCTACTTCACAGCCAAATATTACATTTTTTAAAATTTTCCAGTACACTCTGGGACTGCTAGTTAGTTATATGACAGGTGTTTATAAGCTTTCACTGCAGAACAGTATTCACTCTCACTTAAAGGTATAGTACGTGCTTTCAACTTCATAACAATATAAAGGGTAGAAGAGAGGTAAAAGTGGACATTGGGTAGTGGAAAATGATGCTGGAGAAATGGTAATGGGGAACAAAGAAATGGCTGAGGAATTGAATGAGTACTTTGCATCAGTCTTCATGGTGGAAGACACAACTAATATTCTAAAAATTCAAGAGAGTTGGAGGCCAGAAATGACTATGGTGGTTATCACCCAGGAGAAGGTGCAAGAAAAACTGAAAGGTCTGAACGTGGACAAACCACCTGGATCAGATGGGCTACACTCTGGAGTTCTAAAGGAGATAGCTGAAAAGGATTAGAAGAGTCTTTAGTAGTGATCTTCCTGGTATCAATGAAGTCAGGGCGGGTCCCAGAGCTCTGGAAAATTGTTTCAGAAGGGAGGAAGGCAAAAGGCGGGACATTACAGGCCGATTAGCCTGACCTGTCATTGTTAAGATTTTGGAGTCCATTCTGAAGGATGAGATTTCTGCATACTTGCAAGTGCACAGCAAGATCGGGCAAAGTCAGCATCGGGTTTCATCTGGGGAGGTCATGCTTTACAAATCTGTTAGAGTTCTTTGAGGAGGTAACTAGTAGGTTAGATCAAGGAGAGCCAATGGATGTTCTCTATCTAGACCTATCTATTAAGGTTCCACACAGAAGGCTGCTGAGTAAGATAAAGGCCCATAGTGCCAGAGGCAACTTACTAGCATGGATTGAAGATTGGCTCTCTGGCAAAAAGGCAGAGAGTGGGGATAAAAGAGTCCTTCTTAGGATGGAAGCCGGTGACAAGTGGTATATTCCACAAGGGTCAGTGTTGGGAATCACAACTTTTCACTTTATACATTAATGATTTGGTTGAAGGAATTGAGGGCATTCTGGCTAAATTTGCAGATGATACAAACATAGGTGTAGGTGTAGGGGTAGGTAGTATTGAGGAGGCAGGGAGGCTGCAGAAATATTTTAACAGGTGAGGAGAGTTGGCTAAGAAGTGGTAGATGAAATACAATGTGGGAAAGTGTGAGATCATGCATTTTGGTGGGAAGAAGAGAGGCATGGACTATTTTTAAAATATGGACAAAATTTAGAAATCTGGAGTACAATGGGATTTGGGAGTCCTAGTCCAGGATGCTTTTAAGGTAAACATGCAGATTGAGTCGTTAATTACGAAGGCAAATACAAATATTGTCATTCACCTCAAGAGGATACAATATAAAAACAGGGATGTACTTCTGAGGCTTTATAAGGCTTTGGTCAGACCATATTTAGAGTATTATGAGCAAATTTGGGCCCCATAACTATTGAAGGATGTACTGGCCCTGGAGGGGGTCCAGATGAGGTTCACAAGAATGATCTCAGGAATGAAAAGCTTAACAAATCAGGTATGTTTGAGGACTCTGGAATTATACTAGAAGTTCAGAAGGATGACCGGGGATCTCACTGAAACTTACAGAATACTGAACGGTCTGAGCAGAGTGGACATTAATAAGATGTATTCATTGGCAGGAGAGACAAGGACCCGAGCTCACAGCCTTAGAGTAAAGGGAAGACCCTTTAGAATGGAGATAAGGAGAAACTTCTTTAGCCAGGGAGTGGCGAATCTGTGGAATTCATTGCTACAGAGGACTGTGGACACCAGGCCACTGAATATATTTTAAGACAGAGATAGATAATTTCTTAATTGCAAAGGAAATCAAAGGTTATGGGAAGAAAGTGGGAAAATGGGCTTAAAAAACCTATAGCCATGATCAAATGGCAGAGCAGACGTGATGGGCTAAATGGCCTAATTTCTGCTCCTACGGTCTTATGGAAATCCAGCACGAACACATCAGTAGTAAGTGTTTGCAACTTGAGGAACTTCGGATCTGAGTTGAGATAGAATCCAAGCTACAAACCATATCGGGGCAGGGAGAGCGGTCACACTCATCAGACTAGATCACTTGAAATTGGTTTGTGATTGTGGCAATAGGCTATGATTGCAGGTGAGGCAGGTATAAGGACCTGGGGATTGCAGCTGAGGATCCTCAGCTCCTACAATTGTTGAACAGTTGTAAAGTTTTTGCAAGCTGTGCAGGCAAGATTGGAGACTTTAGGGAGGATGAATGAACTAACCATGGCACTTTGGTACAAAACCATTAGAGGAAGCACTAAGGATGGCAAGGGCACAAAATGAACTCTGGGAAGGGGATATGAATTTCCATCACCAAGAGTGGCTTGGCAGTGGAACTACTGATTGAGCAGGTTGGGTCTTAAGGATGAGGGAACCAACAAGACGGTAAAACATATTTGAACTCATCCTTACCAATCTGCCAGCTGCAGGTATATATCTGTCCATGACCACTGCATAGTCCTCGTGGAGATGATATCCCACCTTCTAATTCAGAATACCCTCCATCGTGTTGTGTAGTGGATCGAACAGCTCAAAACTGGGCATCCATGAGATGCTAGGAGAAAGTGAGGACTGCAGACGCTGGAGATCAGAGCTGAAAAATGTGAAGTCGCAGCATGGAGGATTTGGTCGTGTCTTCTCTTCTTTCAATTCCAAAAGTAAAGGTGTGGCCAAAGGAACCTCCCATTCCAGGTAGTAGAACAAATCAAGGATGAAACTGGGTAGTTCATCAATCTCAAGGCCTGAATGCATGGGGAAGAGTATGACATCCTGAATGTCTATTGTCCCCCGGCGCACCCTCTTAAATTCTAAAATAATCCTGGATCCTTGCGCATCCAGTCACCCACATACGACAATTTCTAAATTAATGGCTTTTGGAGCGTGCCGTACACTCATAGGAGTAGATTTTAACTGTCTCATGGACTCTGAGGTAGACAGGACACCAAGGGGTCTCTTGAGTATCTTCCTGCAATCTAAACAGCTAGCGGACTTGTGCGGGGTTTGGGCCTGTTGGATGTGTGGAGATGTCTCTGTCCTGGGAATTTTATCTTTGACTCCAAACCGCACAAATGCCACACGAGAATTGATCTTTCTTTTCCACTGCTCTGTTTGGATTTGGCGTTGTCTTGCAGGATTGGGAACATAGCTATGCGGCAGTGTACTTGGATGTCAAGATGAAGGATAATGGCATAGACACGCAACACTGGTGCATGGACCCATTTCTTTTGAAGGAAAGTAAATTTATAGAATATCTCAAAAGGGAGCTCGGGGCCTTCTGGGACATCAATTCGGGTCCGGCTAGTAATCCGTCGGTGCTTTGGGAGACCGCCGAGGCATACTGAAGAGGTTTGATTATCTCATATTTAGCAACTAGGAAAAGGCAGAGAGAGGAACAGCAACGGATGCTTGAGGCCTGGCTAAAAGCAGCCGAATTGGCATATTATGACAGAGCTGAAAAATGTGTTGCTGGAAAAGCGCAGGTCAGGCAGCATCCAAGGAGCAGGAGAATCGACATTTCGGGCATAAGCCCTTCTTCAGGAATGAGGAAGGTGTGCCAAGCAGGCTAAGATAAAAGGTAGGGAGGAGCGTTGGGAATGCGATAGGTGGAAGGAGGTTAAGGTGAGGGTGATAGGCCAGGAAGAAGATTGCAGGTCAAGAAAGCAGTGCTGAGTCTGACGGTTGGGACTGAGATAAGGTGGGGGGAGGGGAAATGAGGAAGCTGGAGAAATCTTCATTCATCCCTTGTGGTTGGATTCCTGAAGAAGGGTTTATGCCCGAAACGTCGATTCTCCTGCTCCTTGGATGCTGCCTGACTTGCTGCGCTTTTCCAGCAACACATTTTCAGCTCTGATCTCCAGCATCTGCAGTCCTCACTTTCTCCTGGCGATGGAGGAGGCCAAGGACCTGCATGTCCTTGGTGGAGTGGGAGGGGGAGTTAAAGTGTTCAGCCACGAGGCAGTTGGGTTGGTTGGTGCAGGTGGAGGCCAAGGACCTGCATGTCCTTGGTGGAGTGGGAGGGGGAGTTAAAGTGTTCAGCCACGAGGCAGTTGGGTTGGTTGGTGCAGGTGTCCCAGAGGTGTTCTCTGAAACGTTCCGCAAGTAGGCGGCCTGTCTCCCCAGTGTAGAGGAGGTCAGATCGGGTGCAGCAGATGCAGTAAATGATGCGTGTGGAGGTGCAGGTGAATTTGTGACGGATATAGAAGGATCCCTTGGGGCTTTGGAGGGATGTGAGGGGGGAGGTGTGGGCGCAAGTTTTGCATTTCTTGCGGTTGCAGGGGAAGGTGCTGGGAGTGGAGGTTGGGTTGGTGTGGGGGTGTGGACCTGACGAGGGAGTCACGGAGGGAGTGGTCTTTCCGGAACGCTGATAGTGGAGGGAAATATATCCTTGGTGGTGGGGTATGTTTCCAAACAGTCTGTTTCATCATTGGGGAGACAGGCCACCTACTTGCGGAACGTTTCAGGGAACACCTCTGGGACAGCTGCACCAACCAACCCAACCGCCCCTGTGGCTGAACACTTTAACTCCCCCTCCCACTCCGTCAAGGACATGCAAGTCCTTGGCCTCTTCCATTGCCAGAACATGGCAACACAACGCCTGGAGGAAGAGCGCCTCATCTTCCGCCTAGGAACCCTCCAAACACAACGGATGAATGCAGATTTCTCAGCTTCCTCATTTCTCCTCCCCCCCCACCTTATCTCAGTCCCAACCCTCGGACTCAGCACCGCCTTCTTGACCTGCAATCTTTTTCCTGACCTCTCCGCCCCTACCCCCTCCCCGGCCTATCACCCTCACCTTAACCTCCTTCCACCAATCGCATTCCCAATGCCCCTCCCCCAAGTCCCTCCTCCCTACCTTTTATCTTAGCCTGCTTGGCACACCTTCCGCATTCCTGAAGAAGGGCTTATGCCCGAAACGTCAATTCTCCTGCTCCTTGGATGCTGCCTGACCTGCTGCGCTTTTCCAGCAACACATTTTTCAGCTCTGATCTCCAGCATCTGCAGTCCTCACTTTCTCCTATATTATAACAGACCATTGGTCAAGCTGCAGAGGGTCACAGGTCTCTGGGCTGCTCTGAATTCAGTGCTTATGCAGGCGGCGAAGAGAGAGGCTCTCCTTTGCAATGCAAAGGTTATTTGAATACTGGGTTAAACCAGGTAGATATGGCTAGGAAGAAAAATGCTCCGCAGTACATTGTGTCCATTAGAGAGAAAACCGGTGCTATTACTCAGGAGTTGAAAAAGATTGATGTCATATCTCAGAAATTTTATGCGGAGTTATACCAATCGGAGGGCTGTCAGGATGGGGTAGCAAGAACGGAATCCTTTTTCGAGAACTTGGACCTTCCTGACATAAAAGCCTCCATTTTAAATGCGCCCCTATAACAACACAGGAGGTGCAAGAGATGGTAAGACAGCTCCAAAGTGGCAAAGCACCTGGCCCAGACATGTTTCCGAGTGAGTTCTACAAGCAGTTCATAAACATGTCGGCTGAGCCAATCCAAAGAATTAGCCTCCATTCATATAACCAGGACTGCCTTCCACCCTCTCTTAGGGAGGCTAATATCTCCCTAATTTGAAAGAAAGGAAAAGACCCTGAGGACTGTGCCTCATATAGAACAATCTTGTTGCTGAATGCAAATTTTAAAATCATGTCAAAGATGCTGGCCTTGAGATTGAAAAAAGGGACTGCCCACTATTATAAAGGAAAACCACAAGGGCTTCATTCAGGGCCGTAGCTCTTCCAATAATATTAGGAGGGTGGGGAATATAGTGCAGGTATGCCAGCAGAGGTTGATTCCAGGTTTGGTGGTCTCCTTAGACTCAGAAAAGGCATTTGATCGGGTAGATTGGCCGCATCGTTTTGGTGACCTAGAACACTTTAGTGCTGGGGGGAGGTGGCTTTCACTAAGTGGGTGGCTGTTCTATATAGTGATCCCAAGGCGGCAATTCTTATGACTGGCATTAAGTTGCATCATTTTAGCATTGGGAAAAGCAGCCAACAAGGGTGCCCTCTCTCGCCGCTATTATTTGCCTTAGTAATTGAACTGTTGACAGAGACCATTCAGAAGGACCCTGAAATAGTGGCTCCAAAGTTAGGAATGGGAGAACACAAAATTATGCCGATGATGTTCTCCTACTTATGGCTAGTCCAGAAAAGTCTGTACCCTGATTAATATAAAAAATTAAACTATTCGGCAGTTTCTCGGGATTTGGAATAAACTTTACAAAGTCGGAAGCTATGCCTGTGGGAGGCTTGGTGGGAGTGCATGACCTGGAAGATGGAACACAGTTTCCCTTTCAATGGTCGCAAAAAAGTTTTCTTTATCTGGGTATTTTTATTAGCTGTACAGAGCTAACTTTATGCAATTGCTTGATAGGAAAGGACAGAATCTACAGAGTTGGGAGGGGTTACCAATACCTTGGTTAGGCCAAATAGCTTCGATTAAAATTAACGTTCTTCCTCGGCTACCACATCCTATGAGAATGCTCCCGCTGCTGATGCCCAGACAGGTATTGCGGAGGTTAAATGGCTGGCTTGGGGCCTTAATGATCAGGGATCGATATGGATTGACATCAAGGCTTCTCATGTAAGGTGTCCCCTCATTAATTTATTGTTTATGGAGAGGATGAAACCCATGGCTGAGCATTGTAAAAGCCTGATTATCTTAAACATGGTCAAAGAGTGGAGAATAATGCAACAGGGTGAGGGAAATTCATATAAGACCTTACCATTCACCCCTTTGGTTGAGCCCCAGGATTTAAGCTGGGGTCAATGGACTTTGGCTTTGAGGCATGGGAGGTCAAGGGAGTCTCCTGTTTGGGAGATTTATTTGAGGGAGAGGTCCTGATGTCTTTTGACCAATTAAATCACAAATATGGGTTGGATTAGTGGTGCTGGAAGAGCACAGCAGTTCAGGCAGCATCCAACGAGCAGCGAAATCGACGTTTCGGGCAAAAGCCCTTCATCAGGAATCCTGATGAAGGGCTTTTGCCCGAAACGTCGATTTCGCTGCTCGTTGGATGCTGCCTGAACTGCTGTGCTCTTCCAGCACCACTAATCCAGTATTTGCTTTCCAGCATCTGGAGTCATTGTTTTTACCTCACAAATATGGGCTACCTAGTTAGGACCTCTTCCGTTATTTCCAGATTCGGGACGACATTCAGAGAAAGACCACACTCTTGGCTCAGCCCCATACATTTGATTAAGAGAGAAGTGTGCTCCAATGTGTGGGCACTCTCTCAGTCAGTACTCGATACCATTTACAGAGAGGGGGTGCCCTGGAGGATATGGAAAGACTCTATGAAGTCTGGAGTCAGGAACTAGGAAAAGAAATTTCGTTTGAGACATGGGAGGACATAGGGGAGAATGTGAAGAAAATTTCAATATGCAATAAAGTGCAAGCTATGCAGTCGAGGATTGTTCACAGGGCCCTTACGGCCCTAGAACGGTTGGCAAAGTTCAAGAAAGGAGCGTCTCCAGGATGTCCTAAATGTAGAATTAGCACAGGCACCCTTACGCATTGTTTATGGTCATGTTACAAGATCCGTGAATATTGGGGTGCCAGAGTTAGTGAGTTGGAGGGGATTCTGGGAATCAAGATTAAGGTGGATCTGGTATCCCTTCTTTTGGGATTGCCGAATTTGCCCTCATTGGATGAGCACGGGAAGAGACTATTTAACATTCTCACACACTGTGCAAGGAAGAACATTCTAATGGAGAAAGTGAGGACTGCAAATGCTGGAGATCAAAGCTGAAAATGTGTTGCTGGAAAAGCGCAGCTGGTCAGGCAGCATCCAAGGAGCAGGAGAATCGATGTTTCGGGCATGAAGGGCTCATGCCTGAAACGTCGATTTTCCTGCTCCTTGGATGCTGCCTAACCTGCTGCGCTTTTCCAGCAACACATTTTCAGAACATTCTAATGAACTGGATCTCAGAAAAAACCCCAGGTCTCATGGGGTGGTGTAGATTGGTGATGAAGCACATTCCCCAAGGTTAGCTCACAAATGTGGTGTACCAGAAAAAAGAACCACTCTCTAGGACGTGGCAGCCCTTTCTCAATTACTTCAATATGGACCTGTCGGCAATACTGACTAGAGCCTTTAGATAGCCATGGGGCCGGATTTGGTGATCCGGGGGCCCTGGGTTTTACAACTGATGTTCCCATGGATGAGGGTGGAGTTGAATTGAATTGAATTGAATTTAGTCCAGTTTAATTTTAAGTTAATTTGAGTTAAGCTAATTTAAGATTATTTTATCTAATTTTACTTATTCTAAATTGGATTTGTTGGTCTAGTGAAATCTGGGTCAACCTAATCTAATTCGCTAAATACAGTTACTTTTTGAATCTCAATGTGGAGAGACTGTTTTGTAATTTTTTTCCTCTTTTATTTAGTGATATTTTTGGTGCATTCTATAGAGTAGTAGGTAGTTTCCTGTTAACATTTTTGTAATATAAGATTGTTATATTGATTTTCCTTTTTGTATTTTTATAATTTTGTAACAGAATAAAAACTTCTAATTGAAATATGAAAAAAAATAACTCATTGGAGGAGGAGGCTCCACAAACATCCCCATCCTCAATGATGGAAGAGCCCAGCACATCAGTGCAAAAGTTAAGGCAGAAGCTTTTGCAGTAATTTTCAGCCAGAAGTGTCAAGTGGATGATCCACCTCTGCCTTCTTCAGTGATCCCCAGCATTACAGAAACCAGTCTTCAGCCAATTCGATTCACTCCATGTAATATCAAGAAATGGTTGGAGGCACTGGATACTGTAAAGGTTACGGACCCTGACAACAGAAGGGCTCTGGCTCGAAATGTTGATTTTCCTACTCCTCAGATGCTGCCTGACTTGCTGTGCTTTTCCAGCACTACTCTAATCTTGACAACATTCTGGCAATAGTAATGAAGACTCGTTCTCCAGAACTTGCCACTCCCCTAGCCAAGGTGTTCCAGTACAGTTACAACACTGGCATCTACCCAACAATGTGGAAAATTGCCCGAGTATGTCCAGTATATAAAAAGCAGGATGAATTCAGCATGGCCTAATTAACGCCCCATCAGTCTACTGTTCATCATCAGTAAAGAGATGGATGCTGTAATCAACAGTACTATCAAGCAAACATCTGCTTAGCAACGCTCAGTTTGGGTTCCCCGAGAGACAATCAGCTCCTGATCTCATTTGGCTCAAACAGCCTTGGACAAAAGGCATTCCAGAGGTGAAGTGAGAGTAACAGCCCTTGACATCAAGGCTGCATTCGACCAAGTACTGCATCAAGGAGACCTAGCAAAACTGGAATCTATGGATATTGGGGGCAGACTCTCCAGTGGTTAGAGTCATACCTGACACATAGGAAGATGGTCATGGTTGTTGGAGGGTCAGTTATCTCAGCTCCAGGACATCTCTGCAGGAATTCCTCAGGGTAGTGTCCAAAGCCCAAAAATCTTCAGTTGCTTCATCAGTGATCTTCCCTCCATTCTAAGGTCAGAAGAGGGGATGATTGCCGATGATTGGACAATGTTGCACAATCCATGATTCCTCAGACACTGAAGCAGTCTGTGTCTAAATGCAACAAGATCTGGAAAATATCAAAGCTTGGGCAAACAAGTGACAAATAACATTTGTGCTATATAAATGCCAGGCTCTGACCATAACCAATAAGAGACTATTTAACCACCCCCCCCTTGACATTCAATAGTGCGAATCCCCTATTATCAACATCCTGGGAGTTATCATTGACTAGAAACTCAACTGGACTCATCACATAAATGCAGTGGCTACAAGAGTAGGTCAGAGGCTTGGAATACTGCAGGGAGTAACTCACCTCCTGACTCCCCAAAGCCTTTCCACCATCTACAAGGCACAAGTCAGGAGTGTGATGGAATATTCCCCACTTGTCTGGATAGGTGCAGCCCCAGCAACACTCAAGAAGCTTGACACCATCCAGGACAAAGCAGCCCGCTTGATTGGCACTGCATCAACAAGCATCTTCTCCCTCCACTACCGACACTCAGTAGCAGCAGTGTGTACTATCTACTTGATGCAATGCAGAAATTCACCAAAGATGCTCAGACATCACCCTCAAAACCTATAACCACTTCCGTCTAGAAGGACAAAGGCAACAGATACCTCGGAACACCACCACCCGCAAGTTCCCTTCCAAGCAACTCATTTTCCTGACTTGGAAAAATCTCACTGTTCTTTCACTGTCACTAGGTCAAAATCCTGGAATAACCTCCATAATGGCATTGTGGGTCAACCCACAGCAGGCAGACTGCAGTGCTTCAAGAAGACAGCTGTGACCTTCTCAAGGGCAACTAAGGACAGGCAATAAACGCTGGCAAGCCAGTGACTACCACAGCTCACAAAATGAATAATTTAAAAAAGTATAATCAGGGAGATAGACATTATTCTCTAAGCATCAATGAGAATCCTGAAGGCTGTGTTGCCTGCCTGGTGACAGACTTAAGGACATCTCCTCGGAGCTGGAGAGAACTTGTATGGGAGTAGAGAGATCCAGTTGTCATCATCCACATTGGTACTGACAACATTGATAGAACTTGAAAGGGGGTTCTGCTGAAAGATTTTAAACAGCTATGACCATAAGATATAGGAGCTGAATTAAGCCATTCAGCCCATTGAGTCTGCTCCACCATTTCATTATGGCTGATATGTTTACCAATCCCATTCTCCTACCTTTTCCTCATGACCCTTGATTCCCTTACTAATCAAGAGCCTATGTAGCTCTGTAGATATACTCAATGATTTGACCCCACTGTTAACATATTTTCTAATCTGCCTATTCAGAGATGCTGACCAAATTTCTGTCTCAGGCTTGCCGCACTGCTCCAGTGAAGCTCAGCTCAAGCTAGAATAACAACACTTTATTTTCCACTTGGGGACCCTGCAGGCCTCCGTACTCAATATTGAGTTCAATAGTTTTAGGGCTTGAACTCGCCCATGTCTGAGCCCCCAACCCCACACACCAGGCCTTGTCTGCCATTAGACTGCCATTAGTCAAATAGTCTGCCATTAGACACTACCCATTGTAATCCACGAGCAGTCTCCATTCACAGCTATTCACTCTCCTTTCCACTCCTTTGTCTATCCAACTGTTCTTCTCTCTCTTTGGGCTCTCCCCCTACCTATTATTCACTCCTTAACCCCCTCCCCACACTCTATCTTCTGCATATAAACCAACATTTTCCTGGCTACCATCAGTCCTGAGGAAGGGTCACCAGATCCGAAATGTTATCTCTGATTTCCCTCTCCGAAGATGCTGCCATATCCTGCTGAGCTTTTCCAGCAACTTCTGGTTTTTTTTTTAAAAATAAATTCAGGGATGCCACTGCACACCTCTGGAGCGGGTCCCAGGCAGCACCTCTCACAGCACCACAAGAGCCCTAATCCCATTTTTCTTTCTGAAGGCAGTGGCGTGGAGCAGCTGTGAACTCCTTCTGGAGTTGTATCTGTGATTCATAAACGTTCACTGTCTCCTTCCCACAGACGCTGCCAGACTTGCTGAGCGTTTCCAGCACTCTGTGTTGACTGTAGATGTTTAGCATTCACAATAGTTTACCATTCGCATGTGTTCTGTCAAACCTGGGGTTCCCATTTGGTTGAGAGGGGGTGGGGACAGTTGGGCTCTGCTGGAAGCTGGGACTGTCATTTATATCACTCCAGAATATTCAGGTGAAACGGACGCATTTAAGACAGAACCTTTAAGAAGAAATAAAAGACTCTACCACGACGAGAGGAAATGCAACAAATAAAGGACAGCGACGCTGAGCAATACAAGCCACGGTCGCTCCAGCCCGTCACCACCCCCTCCCAACAGCTCCTGTGATTGGCTGCGGTGCTTCGCGTTCGCGGATTGGCCGACACCCTCAGCACACGGGACAATGGCAGAGCGGCTTCCGGGCTTCGTCCCGCTCGCGCGCGACCAGCTGAGGTCCCTCACGGGGATTGGCCGACACGCGGCGAGGGGCGGGGCCAATAGGAGCACAGGACCATCCCACAGGTGAACGGAGGAGGTAGATTGCCCCAGTGTGTGTATGTGACTGGGTCTCTGGGGGAGGGGAGCTAGAGTTTGACACTGGGTCTGGGGGGGTGAATACAGAGTTAGACACTGGGTCTGGGGGGGTGAATACAGAGTTAGACACTGGGTCTGGGGGGTGAATACAGAGTTAGACACTGGGTCTGGGGGGGTGAATACAGAGTTAGACACCGGGTCTGGGGGGTGAATACAGAGTTAGACACCGGGTCTGGGGGGTGAATACAGAGTTAGACACTGGGTCTGGGGGAGAAAGGGGGGGTGAATACAGAGTTAGACACTGGGTCTGGGGGGTGAATACAGAGTTAGACACTGGGTCTGGGGGGTGAATACAGAGTTAGACACTGGGTCTGGGGGGTGAATACAGAGTTAGACACTGGGTCTGGGGGGTGAATACAGAGTTAGACACTGGGTCTGGGGGGGTGAATACAGAGTTAGACACCGGGTCTGGGGGGTGAATACAGAGTTAGACACCGGGTCTGGGGGGTGAATACAGAGTTAGACACTGGGTCTGGGGGAGAAAGGGGGGGTGAATACAGAGTTAGACACTGGGTCTGGGGGGTGAATACAGAGTTAGACACTGGGTCTGGGGGAGAAAGGGAGGTTTGATTACCGAGTTAGACACTGGGTCTGGGGGAGAAAGGGGGGGGGTGAATACAGAGTTAGACACTGGGTCTGGGGGGTGAATACAGAGTTAGACACTGGGTCTGGGGGGTGAATACAGAGTTAGACACTGGGTCTGGGGGGTGAATACAGAGTTAGACACTGGGTCTGGGGGGTGAATACAGAGTTAGACACTGGGTCTGGGGGGTGAATACAGAGTTAGACACTGGGTCTGAGGGGTGAATACAGAGTTAGACACTGGGTCTGGGGGGTGAATACAGAGTTAGACACTGGGTCTGGGGGAGAAAGGGGGGGTGAATACAGAGTTAGACACTGGGTCTGGGGGAGAAAGGGGGGGTGAATACAGAGTTAGACACTGGGTCTGGGGGGTGAATACAGAGTTAGACACTGGGTCTGGGGGAGAAAGGGAGGTTTGATTACCGAGTTAGACACTGGGTCTGGGGGAGAAAGGGGGGGGTGAATACAGAGTTAGACACTGGGTCTGAGGGGTGAATACAGAGTTAGACACTGGGTCTGGGGGTGAATACAGAGTTAGACACTGGGTCTGGGGGAGAAAGGGGGGGTGAATACAGAGTTAGACACTGGGTCTGGGGGGTGAATACAGAGTTAGACATTGGGTCTGGGGGAGAAAGGGGGGTGAATACAGAGTTAGACACTGGGTCTGGGGGGTGAATACAGAGTTAGACACTGGGTCTGGGGGAGAAAGGGGGGGTGAATACAGAGTTAGACACTGGGTCTGGGGGGTGAATACAGAGTTAGACATTGGGTCTGGGGGAGAAAGGGGGGTGAATACAGAGTTAGACACTGGGTCTGGGGGGTGAATACAGAGTTAGACACTGGGTCTGGGGGGTGAATACAGAGTTAGACACTGGGTCTGGGGGAGAAGGGAGGTTTGATTACAGTTAGACACTGGGTCTGGGGGGTGAATACAGAGTTAGACACTGGGTCTGGGGGGTGAATACAGAGTTAGACACTGGGTCTGGGGGGTGAATACAGAGTTAGACACTGGGTCTGGGGGGTGAATACAGAGTTAGACACTGGGTCTGGGGGGTGAATACAGAGTTAGACACTGGGTCTGGGGGGTGAATACAGAGTTAGACACTGGGTCTGGGGGGTGAATACAGAGTTAGACACTGGGTCTGGGGGGTGAATACAGAGTTAGACACTGGGTCTGGGGGGTGAATACAGAGTTAGACACTGGGTCTGGGGGGTGAATACAGAGTTAGACACTGGGTCTGGGGGGTGAATACAGAGTTAGACACTGGGTCTGGGGGGTGAATACAGAGTTAGACACTGGGTCTGGGGGGTGAATACAGAGTTAGACACTGGGTCTGGGGGGTGAATACAGAGTTAGACACTGGGTCTGGGGGGTGAATACAGAGTTAGACACTGGGTCTGGGGGGTGAATACAGAGTTAGACACTGGGTCTGGGGGGTGAATACAGAGTTAGACACTGGGTCTGGGGGGTGAATACAGAGTTAGACACTGGGTCTGGGGGGTGAATACAGAGTTAGACACTGGGTCTGGGGGGTGAATACAGAGTTAGACACTGGGTCTGGGGGGTGAATACAGAGTTAGACACTAGGTCTGGGGGTGAATACAGAGTTAGACACTGGGTCTGGGGGGTGAATACAGAGTTAGACACTGGGTCTGGGGGAGAAAGGGGGGTGAATACAGAGTTAGACACTGGGTCTGGGGGGTGAATACAGAGTTAGACACTGGGTCTGGGGGGTGAATACAGAGTTAGACACTGGGTCTGGGGGGTGAATACAGAGTTAGACACTGGGTCTGGGGGGTGAATACAGAGTTAGACACTGGGTCTGGGGGGTGAATACAGAGTTAGACACTGGGTCTGGGGGGTGAATACAGAGTTAGACACTGGGTCTGGGGGGTGAATACAGAGTTAGACACTGGGTCTGGGGGGTGAATACAGAGTTAGACACTGGGTCTGGGGGGTGAATACAGAGTTAGACACTGGGTCTGGGGGGTGAATACAGAGTTAGACACTGGGTCTGGGGGGTGAATACAGAGTTAGACACTGGGTCTGGGGGGTGAATACAGAGTTAGACACTGGGTCTGGGGGGTGAATACAGAGTTAGACACTGGGTCTGGGGGGTGAATACAGAGTTAGACACTGGGTCTGGGGGGTGAATACAGAGTTAGACACTGGGTCTGGGGGGTGAATACAGAGTTAGACACTGGGTCTGGGGGGTGAATACAGAGTTAGACACTGGGTCTGGGGGGTGAATACAGAGTTAGACACTGGGTCTGGGGGGTGAATACAGAGTTAGACACTGGGTCTGGGGGGTGAATACAGAGTTAGACACTGGGTCTGGGGGGTGAATACAGAGTTAGACACTGGGTCTGGGGGGTGAATACAGAGTTAGACACTGGGTCTGGGGGGTGAATACAGAGTTAGACACTGGGTCTGGGGGGTGAATACAGAGTTAGACACTGGGTCTGGGGGGTGAATACAGAGTTAGACACTGGGTCTGGGGGGTGAATACAGAGTTAGACACTGGGTCTGGGGGGTGAATACAGAGTTAGACACTGGGTCTGGGGGGTGAATACAGAGTTAGACACTGGGTCTGGGGGGTGAATACAGAGTTAGACACTGGGTCTGGGGGGTGAATACAGAGTTAGACACTGGGTCTGGGGGGTGAATACAGAGTTAGACACTGGGTCTGGGGGGTGAATACAGAGTTAGACACTGGGTCTGGGGGGTGAATACAGAGTTAGACACTGGGTCTGGGGGGTGAATACAGAGTTAGACACTGGGTCTGGGGGGTGAATACAGAGTTAGACACTGGGTCTGGGGGGTGAATACAGAGTTAGACACTGGGTCTGGGGGAGAAAGGGGGGTGAATACAGAGTTAGACACTGGGTCTGGGGGGTGAATACAGAGTTAGACACTGGGTCTGGGGGAGAAAGGGAGGTTTGATTACAGAGTTAGACACTGGGTCTGGGGGGTGAATACAGAGTTAGACACTGGGTCTGGGGGAGAAAGGGAGGTTTGATTACAGAGTTAGACACTGGGTCTGGGGGGGTGAATACAGAGTTAGACACTGGGTCTGGGGGGTGAATACAGAGTTAGATACTGGGTCTGGGGGGTGAATACAGAGTTAGATACTGGGTCTGGGGGGTGAATACAGAGTTAGATACTGGGTCTGGGGGGTGAATACAGAGTTAGATACTGGGTCTGGGGGGGTGAATACAGAGTTAGACACCGGGTCTGGGGGAGAAAGGGGGTGAATACAGAGTTAGATACTGGGTCTGGGGGAGACAGGGGGTGAATACAGAGTTAGACACTGGGTCTGGGGGAGAAAGGGGGGTGAATACAGAGTTAGACACTGGGTCTGGGGGAGAAAGGGGGGTGAATACAGAGTTAGACACTGGGTCTGGGGGGTGAATACAGAGTTAGACACTGGGTCTGGGGGGTGAATACAGAGTTAGACACTGGGTCTGGGGGGTGAATACAGAGTTAGACACTAGGTCTGGGGGTGAATACAGAGTTAGACACTGGGTCTGGGGGGTGAATACAGAGTTAGACACTGGGTCTGGGGGAGAAAGGGGGGTGAATACAGAGTTAGACACTGGGTCTGGGGGGTGAATACAGAGTTAGACACTGGGTCTGGGGGAGAAAGGGAGGTTTGATTACAGAGTTAGACACTGGGTCTGGGGGGTGAATACAGAGTTAGATACTGGGTCTGGGGGGGTGAATACAGAGTTAGACACTGGGTCTGGGGGGTGAATACAGAGTTAGATACTGGGTCTGGGGGGTGAATACAGAGTTAGATACTGGGTCTGGGGGGTGAATACAGAGTTAGATACTGGGTCTGGGGGGGTGAATACAGAGTTAGACACCGGGTCTGGGGGAGAAAGGGGGTGAATACAGAGTTAGATACTGGGTCTGGGGGAGACAGGGGGTGAATACAGAGTTAGACACTGGGTCTGGGGGAGAAAGGGGGGTGAATACAGAGTTAGACACTGGGTCTGGGGGAGAAAGGGGGGTGAATACAGAGTTAGACACTGGGTCTGGGGGAGAAAGGGGGGGTGAATACAGAGTTAGACACTGGGTCTGGGGGAGAAAGGGGGGGGTGAATACAGAGTTAGACACCGGGTCTGGGGGAGAAAGGGGGGGTGAATACAGAGTTAGACACCGGGTCTGGGGGAGAAAGGGGGGGGTGAATACAGAGTTAGACACTGGGTCTGGGGGAGAAGGGAGGTTTGATTACAGAGTTAGATACTGGGTCTGGGGGAGAAAGGGGGTGGTTACAGAGTTAGACACTGGGTCTGGGGTAGAAGGGAGGGGGGGGGTGGTTACAGAGTTAGACACTGGGTCTGGGGGAGAAGGGGTGAATACGGAATTAGACACTGGGTCTGGGGGAGAGAGGGGGGTGAATACAGAGTTAGACACTGGGTTGGGGGGGTGATCACAGAGTTAGACACCAGGTCTGGGGGTGGGGTGGGGTGTTTACAGAGTTAGACACTGGGTCTGGGGGAGTGGGGTGAATACAGAGTTAGACACTGGTCAGGTACTGGGTTTGACGGAGAAGGACAGTGGACTGAAATGGGCCTGCGTACGTTACTGGTAGTCTGTGGGTAGAGATGTGGCCTCGGGATATCCACTGGGTGTTGGGGAGAGGAACAAAGGGGCCCTGTCAATTACTGCATCTGGGGGAGAGGGACATAGGGATGGCAGAGTCTGTCGCTGGATCTGGGGAAGTGGGGCATGGGGGAACACAGTGAACAGGGTCAGTCAGTGAGTCCAGTGGAGGGAGATGGACAGGGTCTAGTGTCAACCACTGGGTTAGTGGGAGATGTAGGAGTCACTTACCTCCCATCTCTGCTGCTTTTCCCTCCAGGGTACTTGTATTTTATAACTGATGTGTAAGCTTGGTGGAATGGCATATAAATTGTATATGACCTCTTGCTGCGCCATGACAATTTTGGGAACATTATTCATGTTGAACCTATCAGTCCTCTCATCTGATTTATTCATTATCATAATTTTACCTGGAATAAATTAGAATTGAACCTAAAGTATGTTGTGTTTTCACAAACTCAGAGAAATTGCAAGGTTTGGCCCATAAATTCTGCACCTTACCTGTGTGTGATGAGGAAGCAAATCTCAGTTGCATATTGTATTTAGTGACTGTTCCAGTCTATGGGAGGGCACAAATAATCAAATGTAACATTTAATGACTTGTATTCTTATAATGCTTTTAACATGGTTGTAAGCATCCAAAGGCAGTTGGCATGACTGGCTAACTTATGAAAGCTATGGGAAATGTGTGTGTGTGTGTGTGTGTGTGTGTGCTCAATCAATGCAATTTGTATTGTTCATTGATGTAATAGTACAATCACTTTGAATCTATTTCAATATTGTTTCGTTTTCCTAAACTAGATTGCAAAACATGGCAAACAAAAAGCTGAAGAGGACAGGCCTGCCTTCAGATTTGTGTGAAAGGCTTAGCAAATACCAGATTATAAACTGTCAGGTAAGGCAGTGGGCTGGCCATTCCAAGGTGATGCTACGATCAGCTTGGGTATAATTACAGCAAACTGTTGTATGTTTCAGCAACTTAACTGATGGCCCCACAGAGTAATGAAGAACATTAGCATCGTTCATTCTGATGAATGGTTTCTTTTCCCAGTTCCCTTCGCATTCTGTTCAAGGCAATCCAACAAAACTGTCCTCTGATACATTACCCAAGAGGGCCTCCTCCAGATAGGAATCCTTTCAGTTATGTGCCGTTCTTGTTGTGTGAAGATAATGTTATGAAGTTAGTTCCTGTTTTCAACAGACACCTTTTTTCCAATGGAACTCACTAACGGCAAACCTGGCAGACTGCATATTTCGTCTGCATTCAGTTGCTGAGGCCAGTTGTGCCTGACCAGACATTTGAATGAACACTGGGACCTGAGTTGTAAAAAGATATATTAGGTTTAGAAGCGTTTCAGAAAAGGTTTGCTTGCCTCAATCCTGGATTAAAGGGTTTATGAAGACAGTTGAACAGATTAGGTCTTTATCTGTTGGTGTCTCGAAGAATAAGAGTTGATCTCATTGAAACATATAAATTCTTGAGAGTCATAACAGACCCTTCCATCCAGCTTCCAAACTAAACTAGTTCCATTTGCCTGCATTTGGCCCATATCCCTCTAAACCTTTCCTATTCATTTTCCTATCCAAATGTATTTTAAATGTTGTAACTGTATCTTCATCTACTACTACTGCTGGCTGTTTATGCCATATATGCATCTCCCTCTTTTATCCCTCAGGTCCCTTTTAAATCTTTCCTCTCTCACCTTAAAACTATGCCCTCTAGTTTTGAATTCGCCTACCGTAGGGAAAAGACCTTTGTTGTTCATCTTATCTTTTTTCCTCATAATTTTATAAACCTGTGTAAGGTCACCCCTCGACCTCCTGTGCTCCAGAGAAAAAGTCCCAGCCTATCCAGCCTCTCCTTATAACTCAAACCCTCCAGTCCTGGTAGCATGCTCATATATCTTTACTGCACCCTTTTCAATTAATATCTTTCCTAAAGCGGGGCGACCAGAACTGTATGCAGTACTCCAGAAGTATCCTCACTTAAGGCCAGTACTAACTTGGATTGAAAGTTGGTTGGCTGACAGGAAAGAAAGAGTAGTGATAAACGGCTCCATTTCGGAATGGCAGGCAATTTACCAGTGGGGTACCACAAGGATCAGTGCTGGGACCGCAGCTTTTTACAATATATATTAATGATATAGAAGATGGTATTAGTAATAAAATTAGCGAATTTGCTGATGATACTAAGCTGGGTGGCAGGGTGAAATGTGAGGAGGATGTTAGGAGATTACAGGGTGACCTGGACAGGTTAGGTGAGTGGTCAGATGCATGGCAAATGCAGTTTAATGTAGATAAATATATGGTTATCCACTTTGGTGGTAAGGACAGGAAGGCAGATTACTACCTAAATGGAATCAGTTTAGGTAAAGGGGCAGTACAAAGAGATCTGGGTGTTCTTGTACATCAGTCAATGAAGGTAAGCATGCAGATACAGCAGGTAGTGAAGAAGGCTAATAGCATGCTGGCCTTCATAACAAGAGGGATTGAGTATAGAAGCAAAGAGGTTCTTCTGCACCTGTACAGGGCTCTGGTGAGACCACACCTGGAGTATTGTGTGCAGTTCTGGTCTCCAAATTTGAGGAAAGACATTCTGGCTATTGAGGGAGTGCAGCGTAGATTCACGAGGTCAATTCCTGGAATGGCGGGACTACCTTATGCTGAAAGACTGGAGCGACTGGGCTTGTATACCCTTGAGTTTAGAAGACTGAGAGGGGATCTGATTGAGACATATAAGATTATTAAAGAATTGGACCCTCTGGAGGCAGGAGACATGTTTCCGTTGATGGGTGAGTGCCGAACTAGAGGATGCAGCTTAAAAATACGGGGTAGACCATTTAGGACAGAGATAGGGAGAAACTTCTTCACCCAGAGAGTGGTGGTTGTGTGGAATGCTCTGCCCCAGAAGGCATTGGAGGCCCAGTCTCTGGATTCATTTAAGAAAGAGTTGGATAGAGCTCCCAAGTATAGTGGAATCAAGGGTTATGGAGATAAGGTAGGAACATGATACTGATTAAGGATGATCAGCCATGATCATATTGAATGGTAGTGCAGTCTTGAAGGGCAGAATGGCCTACTCTTGCACCTATTGTCTATTAACATGATACCTCGCCTCCTATACTCAATGCTTTGACCAATGAAGGCAAGCATGTCAAATGTCTTCTTCACCACTCTGACCACCATCACTTTCAAGGAACTATTTTCCTAATCTCTAGTCTCCCTGTTTGACAACACTCCCCAGGGCCTGACCATTAACTGTGTAAGACCTATCCTGGTTTGTCTTACCAAAATGCAACACCTTGCATTTATCTAAATTAAACTCCATCTGCCATTCCTTGGCCTGTTGGTACAGCTGATCAAGATCCCATTGCACTGGTAGATTACATTCTTCACTGTTCACTATACCACCAACTCTGGTGTCTTCCACAAACTTACTAACCATGCTTCCTATGTTCTTAATCAAATCATATGTATAAATAGTGAAAACCTTGGACCCAGCACTGATCCCTGTGGAATATTACTGGCTTCCAGTCTAGACAGCAACTCTTTATCATCAATTTTGTGTCCAATTGGCTGGATCTCCTTGTGATCTAACTTTACTAACCAGTCTACCATGGGAACCTTTTCGAAAGGTTGCTAAGGACCATATAGACTACGTCTAATGCTCTGTTCTTATCTATCTTCTTGGTCACATCCTCAAAAAGCTCAATCAAATTTGAGAAACACTATTTCCCATGTACAAAGTCATGTTGACTATCTCTAATCAGTCCTTTGCCTCGCCAAATGTATTCAGATCCTGTCTCTCAGAATCCCCTCCAATAACTTACCCATTACTGACGTCACACTCACTGGTTGGTTGTTCCCAGTCTTTCCTTGTAGCCTTTCCTAAATCAAAGCACAACGTTAGCTACCCTCCAGTCTTCCGGCACTTCACCCATGGCTGTGGATGATACAGATATTTCTGCTACCGGGCCTGCAATTTGTTCCTTTGCTTCCACAATGTCCTGGGATACTCTTGGGGACTTACCTATTGTCACCTCTTCTGTAATGTGGGTCTGTTTTTAAGACCTCACTATATTTCCTCAAGTTCACTAGCTTCCGTGTCTTTCTCCACTGTAAATACCAAGGCCAAATATTGGTTTAGTATCTCACCTATCTCCTGTGGTTCCACACATGACACATCGTTGATCTCTGAGGGCCTTTTCTTTCCCGAGTTGCTTTTTTGACCTTAATATACTTGCAGAATCTCTTTGGATTCTTCTTAACCTTATCTGCTAAGATTATTTCATATTCCCTTTTTACCCGAATGATTTCCCTCTTAAGTATGTTCCGACTTTCCATACACTCCTTAAGGGATTTAATTAATCCTAACTACCTATACCTGACAGCTGCCTCCTTTTTATTTGACTAGAGCCTCAATATCTCGAGTCATCCAGTGTTCCCCACACCTAATAGCCTTGCCCTTCACTCTAATAGGAATGTACCGTCTCTGAACTCTCATTACATTTTTGAAAACCTACCATTTTCCAGTTGTCCCTTTTTCTGCAAATAGCCTACTCCAATCAACTTTTGAAAGTTCCTGACTAACACCATCAAAATTGACCTTATTTCAGTTTGGAACTTTAAGTTTTATGCAAGGTCTATCCTATTTTCCAACTGTTTTATAATTAATAGAATTATGAACACTGATCTCAAAGTGCTCCCCCAGTAATACCTCAGTCACTTGCCCTTCCTTATTTTCCAAGAGGAGGTCGAGTTTTGCTCTGGTAGTACATTACATATCGATATGTAAATTTTCTTGAACACTTTTAACAAGTTCCTTCCCATCCAAGTCCTTAACACTAGGGCAGTTCCAGTCCATGTTTGGAAAGTTAAAATCCCCTACCAGTACAACTACATTATTCTACGGATATGAGATCCCCCTACATATTTTACTCCTCAGTTTTCCACTGACTATTGGGGGGTTTATAGTATAACCCCATCAAGGTGATCAACCCCTTCTTATTTCTCAGTCCCACCCATGCTTCATTGGACCATTTCCCATGAATATCTTCTCTAGGCACAGCACTCATGATTTCCCTCATCAAAAATGCCATTCTCCCTCCTGCTTTGCCTCCCTTTCTATCCTTCTTGTAGCATCTATATCCTGGAACATCGAGCTGCCAGTCCTGTCCCTCCCTTGGCAATGTTTCTGCAATAGCTGTGATATCCCAGTCCTATGTTCTCCTATATGCCCTGAGTTCATCTGCTTTACCTAACTGGCCTCTTGCAATTTAATTCTTCCGTCTTAACTCATTCTCTGCTGTGCTCTTGCCTGTCTTGACTATTTAACTTGCTCCCTTTAACTTCTGAACCATTTTCAACCTTCTCTCTTTTCTCAGTATTATTTGGGATTCCCCCTCCTCTATACTATCTTAAAGCTGAGTAGCACCAGTAATTCACCCCCTCCAGTTAAGGCTTGAACTGTCCCACCTGTACAGATCACTTCTGCCACAGAAGAGATCCCACTGAATCCCTGGACCCTGGATCATCTCCTCAACCACTCATTCAACTGCTCTATCCTCCTATTCCTACACTCCCTGGAGAGAAATGGATAGGATGGATACTGGGAAAAAAAATTCCCTCATGGGGGAAGAGTGGATCTAAGGGTCACAATTTAAGAATAAGAGGTTTTCCTTTTAAGACAGAGATGGGGAGGAAATGTTTTATTTGAGAATCATTATGATGGAAGTTCTCTTCCTGAGAAGATAATGGAGGACGAGTCTTTGTAGTTATTCAAGGCTGAGTTTCGATAGGCTTTTCGCAGACAAAGGAACCAAGGGTTGCGGGCTGCACTCGGGCAAGTGGGCCTGAGAGCACCACCAGATCAGCTGTGATCTTATTGAATGCTGGAGTAGGCTTGAAGCGGGACTTGGCCTATTCCTGCTCCTAAATTTGGTTCCTGTGGAACAAAACCAAAATTGAATTGTCTGCATCAGTGTTGCACTGTTCACTTTCTCCACCTGGGTTGGTGCGTGCAAACAGAGTTGATTGTTACATAGTAATCCAGTCTTACCATCTATGCCCACACTTTGCATGGACCAGTTCTGGAGGCCTGCAGAATCCAGACCTAAACCGCTCTGATGCCAATTCTGTTGAAAATCCGGTATGCTTCTCCATCAGTACAACCCTTGAGAATCTGTTACCTAAACTGCAATATGTCAATTTCACAGTCATCCGAATTTACAGATTCTTCTTCACCTGACTCCATCCTGCATCTGTCATGTTGTTCAGGCCTATATTCCATTTTCTCTCCTCTACATTTGAATGACAGACTATTGATGCTTTTTCAGTGTCAGCATCTGTGACTGAGGCTTTTTCCAACATAGCTACACTCAGAATTTCAGTTCTTGCTCATTGGCTCTTGGCAGAAGGTTGTGGCAGCAAGTCTCACTGCAGTGACTTGAGTGTATAATCTGGACTGCCACTCCTCACCCTGTGGGTGCAATTGCTGAAACTGCCTCTCTGTTTAGACATAAAACAACCTGTAGTTTTATTTGAAATAGAGCTACAGAGATTTTCCCTAGTATGTATTTTTGCTAAGATTTATTTCTTAGCCACCCTCACTTAAAAGGAACTTATTTGGCCATAATAACATTTCTGTTTGTGGAACCTCACTGTGAATATGTTTTCTGCACGGTTTGCTACATTACAATAGTGCCACTACTCGCTATAATTTTCTTTTGCATGTGTGCCAACGTTTTTAAGTATGATTCCCCTTTTATCCTCTCAAATCATTTATCTGCACATGCAGTAATTTAAAAAGACTAACTCAGTAAAGCCTGCTTGGGGCTTTTTGTTACTGCGGGGTTGCACATTTATTGGAAATGCCTGTTTTGACTATACTTCAATACACTTTGGCAGCTGCAGAGGGTTTGGGATGTTCTGAGATTGTGAAAAGGCCATATAAATGTAAATCTTCCTTCATTCCAAACCAATCAGCACTATATAAAAACCGAAAGAACTGCAGATGCTGTAAATCAGAAACAAAAACAGAAATCGCTGGAAAAGCTCAGCAGGTCTGTGAGAGAAATCAAAGTTAATGTTTCAGGCCAAGTGACCCTTCCTCAGAAGAGCCTTGCACTATCTCTGTCTAAATTTTGGGCCTTTCTCTTTGACCATCTTCCATAGACTTCTGACATACTTTAAGTTTGGTGTTCAGATGGTTTACTTTAGAAATGAGGTTTTGTTAAGGACTTTGTCATCTCTTAGACCTGAGAATGCGTATTTGGTTTTTTGACAGGACTTTCTATCCCTTTCTCCACTGGAGCTGATGAGATTCACGGGTCAGAGTATCCAGAAGGTTTCTGCATTAGCAAAAACTGTCAGTAAGGCTTGTGCTCCTAAAATGGTCACCGTAAGTGAAGATTGTTGTTAAATCATAAGATTTTTGATATCAGCTTCTAATTTTGTGATTTATTCCTTGGTTGGGGTTTTCTTCTCTCTTTTTTTTTCTTTCTGTGCTGACTGGGTTTTTCCACAGTTTTTGGAGATGTGTGTGTTTGGGTGAAACATATGTTCTTTGTTTGATCCCCGAAGGCACGGATGGAGGAACACATCCATAGTTTTCCATACAGAAAGAACTGTACAGCACAGAGGGAGGCCATTCAATCTACTGTAGGATTTATAAGTGGATTCTCTGAAACCTGAATTTGGTACATCCCACTTCTCCCATTCTTCCAATATCACTGTTGCTTTTTAAAAACAAACATTCTGTCTTTTTAAAGCCTTCCTTTCATCATCCCTTCCCAGATGGGAATTCAGAGCTTAAAGTCACTTGTGATTCTGGCTTTTGCACCAGTTTTTCTGAATAGAATTCATGTGCAAGAACCCAGTTTTCATTCAATCAATGCCATATCCTTGAGCCTTTGTGCCTATTGTGACTCATTCAGTATGCAACAGAATTGTAGTTGTTCCACGTAGTTCAGCCTTCAGTGCAAAAACTCTGAACCAAAGCTGCTCAACTATCAGAAATTTACTGCAGAGGTGTTTACCCTGCTTAACAATGGTATTCAGGAGTTCTTCTACATAATGCATCCTTGATGCATCACCTGCACTGCCATCCTTAATGAGTTTTAATTATATTGGTGTCTTATGTATGTTGCCTTTTATATATTTTACTAACTTTAACACCAATTTGTTTCCTGTGTTAAAATTTAAGCATCTAAAAGACTTTAACCCTTTACCAGACACTCATCAAACATCTAGCTCCTTTTTCTGTAGTAGGGCCAGAACCAATTCTAATTAGTTGCAGGGAATCTGATTCTATTTCTGCCTGCCATGGGCTTCATTTCTCATTCGCTCCTTTCAGTTATGTTGACTGTCTGTCTTGGTGTCCTCCTGTTGCCTACTCCTGTGGGTGCTGCTGACGATTGTCTTAGGGTTCTTATCTCATGCACATAAGTTGCCATTCCCTCGTTCTTCATTGCTGTATTAAAATTCTGCAAATAGATATTAGCCTTGCCATTGTTGCCAGTATCTTGAGAGTTAACATTTAATGGTATGTTGCTATGACCTTAGCTTTGGAATTTGGCTTTTATGTCTTGAGGTATTGAGGCCTGGAGGTGGGTGGTCTTGGCAGAAGGAGCGTGGGTAAGCAGGTTGCTGGTTAATAAATGTTGGTGGTAGCACTATTGCCACAAACATCAGTATGTGTTTATTAATGTCTTTAATATCATGATATATCTCAAAGTGCTTCGCAGTACCATTATAGCACAAAATATGACACTGAACCACGCACAATAGCATTCGGTCAGAAAACCCAAAGCTTGGTCAGGCAGGCAGGTGTCAATGATTTTCTGAAGTGAGGATAGCAAGGTGGAGAGGTCAGCTCATAGTGAGGATATCCCAGAGCTTGGGCTGAGTCACAGTGGAGCAGCGATTAAAGTTGCAGAAACACTGAATGTAGAGGAGCGTGAACTTCTCTGATGTCTGTGCACCCTGAGGTTACAGAGATGGGATGGGATAAGGCCAGGGAAAAGTTTGACAAGAAACCTAAAGTTTGAAAATCAAGACAATGCCGTTCATTGAACACAGTTTATAAGTGAATGGGGCTTGCTGAGAGTCATGACACTGGTAGTTTAACTTTGAATATCGTCAAGTTTATGGACAACATAGTGTGGGAGATGGGCAAAACATGTGTAGGGATGGATAGTCAAGTCTAGAAGTAAAGACATGAAGACAGGTTTCATCAGCAAATGAAATGAGACTACTGAAATTGGGTGATGTTACAAACTTTGTCCAGTTGCATGAGAGCTATCCCAGATATCTAATAGTCTGATATTAACCCTGAAGTGATAAAGCATCAAGGAGAAAATATCTCAGCCAAATGGATCTTATTGAAATGTGGATAAATCAGGGTGGCTTTCTATACTGTGACTTGCACAGAGACGAGAGGACACTTTTGCTAACTGCAGCTTAGTTGTAACACATTCTGAAGGATATTTCCCTGTTAGTGAGAGGAAATCTCTGCTTCAGTTGTGCTGCAACTTACAGTTTTGTTCCTGGCACCGAACTGAGCTAAATTATGAATAGAGTTGAAATTGAGTTTGGGTTTAGGATTAATTTGAAAGATTATCTATATACTCCTTTTGTATTAAAGTTCAGAAAGCTTGGGTTTGGTATCTGGCCATCTAAATGAACCAATCCTGTCCAGAGTTAGTCACATAACAAGTGGTTTAAGTGCCGCTGGGTTAACACACACACAGGCGAGCCAGGGTTCCTATTCCTGAACTCTGATGGAAGCTGCATGGCTGAGCACTTGACACTGACAGTTTTTCACTTTTCCTAAAGGACGTGGCTGCTAGACTAGGACTGCAGGTGGTCATGAAGGAAAAACATACCCAGTCTCATCAACTGTATTATGCCTGCCCCAAATGCACCTGCCTATGACAGTGACCACTACACAAATGTTTTGGAGACAAAACCTGTCATTACATTGCGATTACCTTCCATCATGTTTCATGGCAGTAGAATCATGCAAAATAAAATAAAATTTTTGAACAGATCTAGCAGCTCAAGACTAGACATCCATGAGATGCTGAGGACCATCAGCAGCAGCAGAATTGTACTCCAACGCAGTCTACAACCTCATTGCTCAGCATATCTCCACTCCATATTACCACCAAGCAAATGGATCAGTCACAGTTCAATGAAGAGTGCAGGATGGTGTGCCAAAGGCAACATGAGGTATACATAAAAATGAGGTCTCAGTCTAGTGAAGCTGCAAACAGAGCTCTTGTGTGCCAAACTCCAGAAGCAGCAACTGTTTGACAGAGCTATGTGATTCTTCTATCAATAGATCAGACCTCTGCAGTCCTTCCAAATCTGGTCGTGAATGGTGATGGACAATTTTAAGAAAAACCTCACTGGAGAGGGAGGCTCCACAAATACCGTCGTCCCCAATAATGGTTGAGCCTGGCAGATCAGTGTAAGCGTAAGACTTAGGCAGTTGGACCAATCTTCAGCCAGAAGTGCTGAGTGGTTGATCCATCTAGAGGACCCAAGCATCACAGATGCCAGTCTCCAGCCAATTGGATTCACTCCACATGACATCAAAAAATGGCTGGAGGCACTGGATGGTGCAAAGCCCATGGGTTCTGACAACACTGCAGCAGTGGTACTGAAGACTTATATACAGAACTACCTGTGCCCTTAGCCAAGCTGTTCCAGTACAGCTGCAACACTAGCATCTACCTGACAAATTGGAAAATTGTCCAAGCATGTCTGACAAACAGAAGGCAAATTTAGCCAGGCTAATTTCCATCTCAACGGTCTTGATAATCAGTAAAGTGATGCCAGCTTGCTATAGGACAGCACTTGCTTAGTAATAAACTGCTCACTGATGCCTAGCTTGGGCCACTCAGCTCCTAACCTCAGTACAGCATTGGTTCAGACATAGACAAAAGAGCTAAATTCTAGAGATCAGGTGCGAGTGACTGCCCTTGACATTAAGGCCAAGTGTGGCATGAAGGAACCCCAGCAAAACTGAAATCAGTGGGAATAATTAAAAACTCTGTGCTGGTTGAAGTTGTACCTAATGTAAAGGATCATGATTGCTGAAAGTCAGTCATGTCATTTCCAGGGCATCTCTGCAGGATGTCCTCATGGTAGATATTGGCTGTCTGGCAGAAAGCAGAAAGTGACGATGAAAGGGTCTTTCTCAGGATGGCAGCCAATGACAAGTGGCGTTCGGCAAGTCTGAGCATTGGGATCGCAACTTTTCAATTTATACCTTAATGATCTAGATGAAGGAACTGAGGGCATTCTGGCTAAGTTTTCAGATGGTACAAAGATAGATAGAAGGGCAGGTCGCATTGAGGAGGCGGGGTGGCTGCAGATGGATTTGGACAGGTTAGGACAGAGGACGAAGGAGTGGCAGATGGAGTATAATGTGGGAAAGTGTGAGGAAGAATAGAGGCATGGACTAATTTCTAAATGGGAAGTGCAAAGAGACTTGGGAGTTCTAGTCTAGGATTCTCTCAAGGTAAACTTGCAGGATGAGTCAGTAGTTAGGTAGTATTCAACCCACCTCTCCATCTGCTGGCCTTTCTCTGTGATTACATCCCCAGTAGAGGATTTGAGGGGGTGGCTGTCTTCTTCTGAGCTGGTCATAGTGCCTTCTTGACGCTTTTGTATATTCCTCAAATGTTCCCCGTTATAGCAGCCATCTGAATTACCTCATTTAACTGTGTCCAGTACTTGTTAGCACAATGCCTGGCAGTCTGCTGGCAGCCCTGAGAATCTGCAGGTTCTTCCCGCTAGCTGACCGCTTGTACTCAGCTAGGGCGACATGCTTGGCTTCAATGACAGGGGTCATCTTGTTGCTTTAGCTTCAAACCAGTTGTGTGTCTTGCAGGTCTTCTTCCCAAAGATAGTCAGGGATGTGTGGTGCATGGTATCCTGCAAGGTTTCCCACTTCTGTGTGGAGGAGTGTTTGTGTTGCAAGGTGCTGAGTTCTCTCTCGAAAGCCTTTGTGATCTGTTGCTTTAAGGTCTGGCTGGGAAATCTTGCTGACATTGATGCAAGGGTTCATTTGTTGCTTAGTACGATGGAATCTCTTAGGTTGCAGCCTAATCTTGCAACACACTAAGGGGTGATCTGTGTCACAGTCCACACTATGGTGAGAGTGTGCGTGGAGAACATGTCTGATAGCTGCGCACCTAAATAGGATCAGATCGAGTTGGTGCCAAAGCTTTGAGTGCGGGTGTCTCCAGGAAACCTTGTGCTGAGGCTTTGTCTGGAATTAGGAGTTGGTGATGCATAAATCATGGTGAGTGCACAGCTCGAGCAGTCGCTGTCTGTTCTCATTCATTTTGCACACACCAAAATGCCCAAGGCTGGAGGGTCATGAGTCGTGGTCTGCTCCCGCTCTGGGGTTGAAGTTGCCCAGCAGAACAAGTTGCTCCTTCCTAGGGATGCTGCCAATGAGAGGTGCAAGTTTGTTGTAGAACTCATTGTGTGTCTGGCGTGGAGGACAGTATCGGGGCATACACGCTGACAAGGGTGACTGGGCTTGTTAGAGGTATTGAGGCGAAGAGTCATGAGTCACTCTGAGCCATTGCTGCCTGGCGTTCATCAGGCTATTCTTTACTGCGAAGCCGAATCCGTGCTCTCTGGGCTCATCAGAGTCCTCTCCCAGCCAGTAAAACCTAGAACATATTTTACAGCACAATATGTACATCAGGTCAAGATGGACTTGGCCATCTACAGTGGGGTGGATAAAAATCTGGTAAGTGTAAGAGGGCAGAATTGAGCTGGGGTCCTTCGGTCAGGTGTACCAGCATCCACAGAATCATGTGATCCACAGTCTGCTCAAGCTTTGGTTAGTGGCTAACAGGAGGACCGTTAGGGTTCTCGAATTCTGATTGTTTAACTTGTTGACAGGTAATACTACAAAGTTACTGGTGAGGTGCACTTTGTAAATATTTGTTTGTGTTCTTGTCAGGCTCTTGAAATGAAAGCGGAAAGATGTTCAAAACCATCCATTGCTTTCTTCCCCACCTCTCTGACCAAACTTGACGAGGTCCTTCACGGTGGACTAGCCTGTGGAACCCTGACTGAGGTATTGTTCAAGAATTCTCTCATTTCACACAAATCTTGTCCATTATTGAAATGCTCATCTGAACACGAACATATTTTACAGCACAATATGAACATCAGGTCAAGACTGAATTGGGTTGGGCTTTGATTTCAAGCCTGCATGCTTGCATATCCCACCCAGTATTGACTGAATCTCTCTCAAACAGTAATTGCTCTGGTGAACCTCCATATTCATTCATGGTCCAATGCTGGAAGTTTGTTCAGGAACTGTAATTCAAAATAAGATGATCTGTTGTCAAGTTGTTTGATTTTTTTTTTGTAGTTTGCCATTTTTCATCCACCTTGCTGACGCGAACAGCTATGTTGATCCAATCAGCAATGGGGACACTAATCCTTGTTATCCTTTAACCAGGAATTGCTGAGTTTGAAAGACTGGGGCAAGTCTCAGTCCCTGTATTGAAACAAATTTCCCATATTTATGAAGTTAAAATTGAAATTGGAGTGCGACAGGAGTGAGTCACATATACCAGTAGATCGGAGGTGGGAACTACTGATGCACTAACTTCAAAGAAATTTGCGGCTGGTTAGAGGAATTGTGTTGTATTTTATCTTGGTTTTTCCTCTATTAATTTGTCAGTCTCTGCAGCTGCTTCGTAGCTACGGGGAAGTGACTGTGTATTCAAGACAACTTAGAGTCATAGAGATGTACAGCATGGAAACAGACCCTGCAGTCCAACCCGTCCATGTCGACCAGATATCCCAACCCAATCTAGTCCCACCTGCCAGCACTTGGCCCATATCCCTCCAAACCCTTCCTATTCATATACCCATCCAAATGCCTCTTAAATGTTGCAATTGTACCAGCCTCCACCACTTCCTCTGGCATCTCATTCCGTACACGTACCACGCTCTGTGTGAAAAAGTTGCCCTTTAGGTCTTTTTTATATCTTTCCCCTCTCACCCTAAACCTATGCCCTCTAGTTCTGGACTCCCCGACCCCAGGGAAAAGACTTTGTCTATTTATCCTATCCATGCCCCTCATAATTTTGTAAACCTCTACAAGGTCACCCCTCAGCCTCCGACGCTCCAGGGAAGACAGCCCCAGCCTGTTCAGCCTCTCCTTATAGCTCAAATCCTCCAACCCTGGCAACATCCTTGTAAATCTTTTCTGAACCCTTTCAAGTTTCACAATATCTTTCTGATAGGAAGGAGACCAGAATTGCACGCTATATTCCAAAAGTGGCCTAACAATGTCCTGTACAGCTGCAACATGACCTCCCAACTCCAATAAAGGAAAACATACCAAATGCCTTCTTCACTATCCTATCTACCTGCGATGCCACTTTCAAGGAGCTATGAACCTGCACTCCAAGGTCTCTTCGTTCAGCAACACTCCCAGGACCTTACCATTAAGTGTATAAGTCCTAATAAGATTTGCTTTCACAAAATGCAGCACCTCGCATTTATCTGAATTAAACTCTATCTGCCACTTCTCAGCCCACTGCCCCAACTGGTCCAGATCCTGTTGTAATCTGAGGTAACCCTCTTCGCTGTCCACTACACCTCCAATTTTGGTGTCATCTGCAAACTTACTAATTGTACCACTTTTATGCCCTCATCCAAATCATTTATGTAAATGACAAAAAGTAGAGGACCCAGCACAGATCCTTGTGGAACTCCATTGGTCACAGGCCTCCAGTCTGAAAAACAACCCTCCACCACCACCCTCTGTCTTCTGCCTTTGAGCCAGTTCTGTATCCAAATGGCTAGTTCTCCCTGTATTCCGTGAGATCTAACCTTGCTAATCAGTCTCCCATGGGGAACCTTGTCGAATGCCTAACTGAAATCCATATAGATCACATCTACTGCTCTGCCCTCATCAATCCTCTTTGTTACTTCTTCAAAAAACTCAATCAAGTTTGTGAGACATGATTTCCCACGCACAAAACCATGTTGACTATCCCTAATCAGTCCTTGCCTTTCAAATACATGTACATTCTGTCCCTTAGGATTCCTTCCAACAACTTGCCCACCACCGAGTTCAGGTTCATTGGTCTATAGTTCTTTGGCTTGTGCTTACCACCCTTCTTAAACAGTGGCACCACGTTTGCCAACTTCCAGTCTTCCGGCATCTCTCCTGTGACTATTGATGATACAAATATTTCTGCAAGAGGCCCAGCAATCACTTCTCTAGCTTCCCATAGAGTTCTAGGGTACACCTGATCAGGTCCTGGGGATTTATCCACCTTTAACCATTTCAAGAAATCCAGCGCTTGCTCCTCTGTGATCTGGACATTTTTCAAGATGTCGCCACCTATTTCCCTACAGTCTATATCTTCCATATCCTTTTCCACAGTAAATACTGATGCAAAATACTCATTTAGTATCTCCCCCATTTTCTGTAGCTCCACACAAAGGCCACCTTGCTGATTTTTGAGGGGCCCTTTTCTCTCCCTTGTTATCCTTTTGTCCTTTATGTATTTGTAAAAATCCTTTGGATTCTCCTTAATTCTATTTGCCAAAGCTATCTCATGTCTCTTTTTGCCCTCCAGATTTCCCTCGTATGTATACTCCTACTTCCTTTATACTCTTCTAAGGAATTGTTCGATCTATCCTGTTTATCCTTTACATATGCTTCCTTTTTCTTAACCAAACCCTCAATTTCTTTAGTCATCCAGCATTCCTGATATTTTAACAGCCTTTCCTTTCACCCTGAGAGGAATGTATTTTCTCTGGATTCTTGTTAACTTCAGAAACTTTAACGTGATACAAGATGGCTGGACTGGATAGAAATACTGTGTTTAACGCTGAGCTCAGCACTCCAGATCTCAGCTGCAAATAAAAGTCACTTTCCGTTTTCAGCTCGAGAATTGCTGACAACTTGAAAATTGTACATTGAGACAACAAAGTTACTTAAGTCAGTATTGAAATCAGGGTATCAGGTCTCCTGCAAAACCTGCATTATTTTTGAATTGTGATGGTCATTTATAATTGTGGACTGTCTTGTTGGCTGCACCTGCAACCACCTAAAAGTAATGAGTATACCGGAGACATGGCTTTTATTCAGTAAAGTTTCGAAGATTGAGAGGTGGCCTTTTTGTGAGGGGCGTGACAGCAGATACCGTGAGGACGTTTCCCTTTGCTGAGATGTCCAGAACTCGGGAATCATAGACTCAGAATAAGGAATCCAAATTCGAACTGAGGTGAGGAGCAATGTCCCCACTCAAATGTTGTAAATCTTTGGAATTTTCATCAAAGTTGTGGATGTTTAGTTGTTAAGCATATTTGACGCAGATTGATAATTTCTTTGCATGGTGAGGGAGATGGCAATAGTCCAGGAAGATGGAGTTAAGGTAGAACTTCAGTAATTTTATTGAATAGTAGAATAGGCTTGAGGTTCTGGATAGTCAAGTCATGCTTTTCTTTTTAAGCATGCTAAATAATAGCCTGCCCCTTCTGGTGGTCCCAATATTTGTGGCACACAACCTTCTCTGTTCCTCTTCCTGAAGCATGCAACTTGAGCTATGATATGTTTCTGTTGTGCTGCTCACTGATATCCCTGCATGTCCGTTGTAGGGGAGTCTATGTGGCAACTATAATCAATTTATTTCTTCTTCAAAGACACATTTAAGGTCTGGTATAGTATCTTGAGTTGAACAGACTGGGAAATCATACATGGGACCAGTGTGATCTGGACCATAAATGGCATGTTTTTGTAACTGCTGAGGTCTGAAGTCATTCTACTCAGGTGGAATGGTGTGCGAGTTGCGGAACGCCTGATGTGCTAGAGCCTGGTCTAACTGGGTTTTGGACTCCAGCTGTATGAATCAATTTTTGGAACATGTTTAAACTGTATGGTGTGTGTTATTGTACAGGGCTGTAAGCCTGGTGTTGGATTTTGTTTACAGAATAGTTCCCAATTAAAGTTTCCTGTATTTAGGTGACAGGTCCTTCAGGCTGTGGAAAGACACAATTCTGTATGATGCTGAGCGTGTTGGCCACCTTGCCTGTCAGTATGGGTGGTCTGGATGGAGCAGTCATTTACATTGACACCGAATCTGCCTTTAGTGCTGAGCGGTAAGAGAAATAATTATGATTTCTAATAATTCAATGTATACTAACACCGTGGCTATGGCTCTAGACCATAAACCCAAAAGTGGACCATTCAAATCCTGTCATGGTATGCTGAGAAATTGAATCAATCTGGTGTGTTTTTTTTTAGCTCAGCAAGTATTTCATTCTTGTCCTTTTTTAAGGAAGAGAACCTTTCACCATTACCTGGTCTGACCTGTATCTGACTCCAGTCCCATGCTGGTTGATTCTTGAACTGTCCGAGTAGTTGGATCTGTTGTAATTTATGAATGAATAAATCAGGCAATTCAGTCGCGACCGAGATACCTTCTGAGAATGAAACAAGGCATTTTTGTGCTAATTTAATCTCTGCAAGACTCTCCTCGTCAACATCTCCAGCTATTTCCAAAGCTGGGAGAACTGTTCCATACTCAAGTCAACCAACAGCTTGACTGTACTCATTGTAGAATTCTATCCATCAGCTATTATCCCTACCTCCTCCCTCATCAGGACATGAGGGGGAACCTTTTTACACAGAGAGTGGTTCAAATATGGAATGAACTGCAAGGAGGTGGTGAATGCAGGTGCAGTAACAACATTTAAAGGATGTCGATAAGTTCATGCATAGGAAAGGTTATGGGCCGAGCATAGGAAGGTGGGACTAGTTTAGTTTGGGAGCATGGTTGGTGCGGATTGATTGAACCGAAGGGTCTGTTTCCGTGCAGTAAGACTCTATAACATCCCTGCCTCCTCCCTCACCATCCTTAGGTACATCCAGTGGACATAGACCCACCAAAGCTAGGCGGATAATGTTATGCTGACAGGCTCAATGTTAACTTCAAGAAAGTTTCCTGCTGATCATGACATACTAACTCCTTACACCATCTCAAAAGTATGCTGCCATTCCCTGGAGGTAGCAAGAACACTGAATGGTGCTCTTCAGTGGCCACAACAAAGTTGTTCACTACTCAAATTATTCTTGGCTAATTCCTGATGGCCCTAACTGATCTGTGTCTGGCTCAAATAGTGAGGGCACCAATGTTGTGAAGTACCTTTCCTGACTTACCCGTCATTCTGTCTGAATGCAGCAGCGTTGGGAGAAGGAACCACTGTTTGGTGTAGTGAAGATAATATAGTACTTCCAGCATTGCTGTCTCCTTCGTGTTAATAAGTGGAACACAATGAGGGATATCTAAGCAACTCTTTCATTACATCATCTATAGTGGCAGGATTGTCTCATATTGCAAAGTGTAACCTTGTGTCCTTGTATAACCCTCACTCCTCGACTACCTTCACTCTAGTTCATTGCAAAAGGGCAGAAGGTGACAGGACCTTCCGCCCTTTTGCAATGAACTAGAGGTGCAGTGACTAGGACGTTACTGCACCTTGCCATATTCTTGAATGAGATCTAGATCTAATACTTACTACACAGAGCTGCTGGCATGTTAAGTACAGAGGCAGAGTTAAACAGTCCTAGAATCCAAGTAACAATAAATATTTATTTCTCCACTATTTTCTGTTGGGTAAAATCAGGATGTAAACTTGCATGATTGGTGGAACTGGAACATGAGGTGAGCAGAATTACTAGAGTTATGTTGGTAGATTACCTTTAGACGTGCATGATGTCAGTGGAGTAGCTGCAGGATTTGTTTTAGTTTCTTTTTTCCTCAAGGCTTCCATCAGCTTGACTCAGTTGATATTATGCACAGCTCTGACTCAGAAGCTGCTGGTGCAGAGACTAATCATTGTGGTGCTGAGACAGTTTTGGTTCGTCGTTAGCGCTACCTTCCAGATAATATGTTAACCTGGGATTGCTGTCTGGATGTTCCTGTCAATTTAAGTGGATGGCAAAGATCCTGTGACTTTTTGAGGAGCTGGAACTATTCCCAGACTCCTGACTAACATGCCTGCCTCAAGCAGCATCCTCAGTTGCAAATGAACTGTTGATGGGGTATTGTTATTTCCTTAGGACACACATATTGATATCTAAAAGATTTAGGGGATTGTGACACTAAGGATGTGTCTGCTGTACTGTCTTTTGGGAGAAATAATTGCTCTTGCATGCAGTTGTGGAGTGTGTTCTGCTCCATTATGCTGTGTGAGCTCTCTTGATGGAATTCATATTTCTGTACTTTTTAAAACTTTTGTTTGTATTTCAGGCTAATAGAGATAGCAAGGTGTCGATTCCCTAATTACTTCCATGAAGACCAGAAGTTGATTGCAATGACAAACAGAATTCACTTGTACCGTGAACTCACTTGCTTGGATGTGCTAAAAAGGTATCTGTTGTTTCCTTTTACAGAAACAGAAATTGTTGGGGAGAAATTCAATGGTCGAGAGTGTGGTGCTGGAAAAGCACAGCAAGTCAGGCAGTGTTCGAGGAGCAGGAGAATTGATGTTTTGGGCATAAGCCCTTCATCAGGAATGATTTGGAGGTGCCGGTTTTGGACTGGGGTGTACAAAGTTAAAAATCACACGACACCAGGTTATAGTCCAACACTTTTATCTGGAAGCACTAGCTTTCAGAGCACTGCTCCTTCAGGTATTTGTGGACTTGATGACAGAGCTATTCTCTGAAAGCTGGTGCTTCAAAAAACCTGTTGGACTATAACCTGGTGTTGTGTGATTTTTAACTTCTTCAGGAACTGGCGAGAGAAACTCAATAGGTCTGGCAGCATCTGTGAAGAAAAAACAGAGTTAGCATTTCTGATTCAGCGACCCTCCTTCGGAGATCATTTCCTTTAGCTTGACTTGAATTTGATCCTCTAATCATCCTTATCACTAATATTCGTGTTCGGAGAACATGCAAGTAAAAGAACAGCCTTGTGTTCATTACCAACACGTTCAATAACTTTCGGGCTTGAGCCATGTCCTTGCCCCACCCTCCACACATACCAGGCTTTGCTATCACAAGAGAGACAAAAAAAACCTGCAGATCCTGAAATCCAAGGTGGACAAGCAGGAGACTGGATGAACACAGCAAGCCAGGCAGCCTCAGGAGATGGAGAAGTCCACGTTTCTGGTGTAAATCTTCTTCAAGACTTAGGGGTGGTGGGTGTAACCCTTCTTCAGGACTGGGGGTGCTCCCCTAACAGCTACCTTTCTCCATCCCTTGTTATTACATTGTCTGCTATTACACGCAATCCATTATTATCTACTAACAGTCCCCATTAATAGCTATTCACCCTCCTAGCCAGATTGTTATCTAATTTTTTGTCGGCCCAACTATTCTTTTTGTTTCTTTAGCGTCTATCCCCACCTATCATTTACTCCTTACCCCCTCCTCCCCACCCTATGTTGTGTATATAAACTGACATTTTCCTACCTACCATCAGTTCTGAGGAGCAGTCACTGGACCTGAAGCGTTAACTTTGATATCTCTTCACATAGGCTGCCAGACCTGCCTGAGCTTTTCCGACAATTTCTGTTGCGTTTATTATGCTTCACGTCTTTAGTGTCCCAAAGGTAGTCCTTCCTTTCTTTTTCTTTTGCAGCCACACCTTGTAAATAGATAGCAACTTTAACATGATATGCTGTCTCAAAGAACATCTCAGAAACATTATAAAATAAACATGACACCCTACAAAGAGATATTAGGACAAATGACAAAAAAAAGCCTGATTAGATTTTAGATTACTTACAGTGTGGAAACAGGCCCTTCGGCCCAACAAGTCCACACCGCCCCGCCGAAGCGCAACCCACCCAATACCCCTACATCTACCCCTTACCTAACACTACGGGCAATTTAGCATGGCCAATTCACCTGACCTGCACATCTTTGGACTGTGGGAGGAAACCGGAGCACCCGGAGGAAATCCACGCAGACACGGGGAGAATGTGCAAACTCCACACAGTCAGTTGCCTGAGGCGGGAATTGAACCCGGGTCTCTGGCGCTGTGAGGCAGCAGTGCTAACCACTGTGCCACTGTGCCGCCCACAAATGATGATCCACACCAACCCCCCCCCCCAACACAATCAACCCACTCTCCATTCCTGGCACCTTCCTCTGCCACCGGAAGTGGTGTAAAACCTGCGCCCACACCTCCCCACTCACCTCCATCCAAGGCCCGAAAGGATCCATCCACATCCAGCAGAAACTTTCCTGCACTTCCAAACACCTTATCCACTCTCTGTTGCTCTGTATGTGATCTCCTCTACATTGGGATGACAGGACACCAACTTGCAGAACGTTTCAGAGAACATCTCCGGGGCGCACGCACTAAACAACCCCACTGCATTGTGGCCGAATACTTTCTGTTGAAGAGCTTATGCTCGAAGCATCGACTCTCCTGCTCCTCAAATGTTGCCTAACCAGTTGTGCTTTTCCAGCACCATACTTTTGATTCTGATCTCCAGCATCTGCAGTCCTCACTTTCTCCTGGATTTAAAGGAATATTTGGGGAGAGGAATGAAGAAAGATAGGGAGACGTGACTTTACTGATATTGATCAAAATCAGCTTTGTAATACTTAGGGGCAACTTTTTCACACAGAGGGTGGTGCATTTGTGGAATGAATGGAAGTAGTGGAGGCTGGTACAATTGCAACATTTAAAAGGCATCTGGATAGGTATAGGAAAAGGAAGGGTTTAGAGGGATATGGGTCGGGTGCTGGCAGGTGGGACTAGATTGGGTTGGGATATTTGGTTAGCATGTACGAGTTGGACCAAAGGGTCTGTTTCCGTGCTGTACAGCTGTATGACTTTATGACTCTACTGTTTAGGCAACAGTGACATAACAAAGATAAGACCATAAGAAATAGGAACCGAAGTAGACCATTCCAGCCCTCAAACCTGCTCTGCCATTCAGTAGGCTCCTGGCCGATTCAATATTCCTCACATCCATTTTCCTGCATTTTCCCCATAACCCTTGATCAGCATCTATCTCCGTCTTAAATATACACACGTATTCTGCTCCCACTGCTCTCTGTGGCAAGGAATTCCAAAGGCTCACAAACATCTGAGAGAAGAAATTCCTCCTCATCTCCGATTTAAATTGGCACTCCTTTATTCTCAGACTAGGCCCTGTTGTCCTCTACTGCCCCATGAGGGGAAACATCCTCTCAGCATTTATCCTGCCAAGTCCCTTAAAACTTCTACATATTTCAATGAGGTCACCTCTCATTCTTCTAACCTGCTGGGAGTAGGAGTCCCAACCTGCTTAGTATTTACTCACAAGACAATCTTTCCATACCAGGGATCATCCTAGTGAACCTTTTCTGAACTGCCTCCAATGAAATAATAATTTTACTTAAATAAGACTGCAAAGCCTCCATTCTGGAGATCATTATGTAGAATATGGATGACCCTTGACCTCAACTCCATTTCAATACACGCCTACCTCCACAATCCTTCTCGACCCGACTCCTTTAAAAAAAATCCAAAAATCTATGGATTGGCCATGAAGCGCGCACAATCCTCCAATATCAAGAATTCCAATCTACAGAATTATTTTTTCGCAGCCCATTTCCCAGATTACTGATCCATTACCCTGATGCCAGTCCTTGTTCTAGACTCTGGTCAGGGAAACAACTTCTCAGAATCCAACCTGTCAAGTTACTACCCATACTAATAGAGTACCACCACCTGCATGTGCCAGCGTGTGTTGACATCTTACTAAATGTCTTGTGAAAATCTAAATATATTGTTTCCCATAATCACCCTGCAAGTTACAACCTCAAAGTCGAACAAATGTGTCAACACAACTGCCCTTTCGCAAAACCATGTCAATGGAAACAGTAAACAAGGGCAGGAGTAGGCCATTCGGCCCTTTGAGCCTGCTGCTCCATTCAGTATGTTCATGGCTGATCATCCAACTCAGTACCCAGTATCAAAGTGCTTAGACTGCACTCAGTGAAAATCAAAGGTTTTGGAGTGTTCTGAGAAAAATATTTTCCTTCTGGGAGGGAACTCTGCCATACACTGTCAGTTTTCAGTCAAAATGCTTTCATTTATTCTCCAGCTTTCACTACATCAGAAATGTTGAAGTATTTTGCAGTCAGTCAATGAATTTTGAAGCATAGTTACTGTTGTAAGAGATGTATCTTTCAGTTTATTCCCAGTAAAGTCCCACAAGCATCATTGAGATGATGGCCAGGTGATCTGTTGTAGTGATTGTAGAACAAATATTGGCTAGGACACCAGGACACTGTCCCTTACCATTTTTTCAAAATTGATATATGGGATCTTTTGTATTCATTTGATTGTTTATCTTGGGATTTGGTTGAATGTCTCCTCTCAAAGATCGCATCTGTGAGTGCAGCAATCCACAATATTACACTGGAACGTCAGCCTCGAATTTTGTGAGCAAGTCTCTGGACATGAACTCTCAAAATTCGGACTGAGAGGTGAGAATGCTAACATAGTTGACTCCAACTGGTTGAAGGGTTTAGATGAAAGCCTTACTTGTGATTAACAGATGAATTGAAGAGTGTGAACTGCCACCGAAACATATGTAAAGCTGAACACTTAATATTGGTTGGACTAGCGAGTCACAGAGGCGTTTAAAATTATGAGGGGTTGGGATAGTGAAGGAAGCAATACTGTTTCCAATGAAGGGAAGCTCAAGAACAAGGGGAATTTCTTCCCTAATGGCATTGTGGGTCTACCTACGGGCACATGGATTGCAGCAGTTCAAGAAGTCTGCTCAGCCTACATCCTGTGATTGAATGAAAAAAAGTCAGATTAAAAACAAGAATTTCAGGATAGAGAGCAGAATAACATTTTTAGTATTGATACCAAGACAAAGATGCATAATGCATGAATCAAATAGAATTTTGATCTTAAAGTACAGATGAAGTACATTTTTGGTTTCAGTTCTGTCAAGAAAACCTTTTTCAAAAAGGTAAAAGTTATTTGGAACAAGGAACTAGAAGCATAACTTCTAAGAAGGCATGTGATTTAAGTGCCTGCTAGGTGTCAGTTGAGGTATATAAAAAGCTGAACTTGAAAAACCTTCCAGGAGAAAGCAGTCCAGGAGCCAATGAGTTCAGTTCAGAATCTCATTTCAGCTCAGAAGAACCAGGTTTTCAGTGCAGAAGAGCAGTTTAACTCTGAAGTTTCCAAGCTGTGAGGGTTTGTGGAGATATTTTCAAGCGGTCAGAAGTGAAAAGAAGCTTCAGGCCATCAAAATTCTGAACATCAGAATTGTAAAGAAGCCATCCAAACTGGAAAAGTTATCAAGTAAGAAACTAAAAAGTTAAGGTAACAGTGGCACCTCAACCACTGTGAGAACCAACTTCAAAAACTAAACTCCATCAGGCCTGGTTTCAGTTTGGGATCTGATTTGATCAATAAAAGCATGAGCTGGGATCGTAACAGTATCCTAGCGGAGTTTATGACTGACTGAAAAAGATAAGAACAGATTACTATTGATAGGCATTTGGAACGGGTGATCAAGGCTTATGGGGATGTCTTCTGCTTATGTGGGATCCAAATGACGAATTGGGCCAAATGATTTCTGTTGTAAGCAAGTAATTTATGTCGGTGGTGGTTAACAAAAGCTGCTGACTGGAAGAACTCTTATGCTGTTTAAATAGTTTCTTTGAATCTCTGCATCCAATTGATTTGGACAAATTGCAATGAAATGTCCTGCACGAATCATCAATAATGCAGCACTCTCTCAATTACTGCATTGCAATAGAAAGTGTCCTAGTTGCCACTACTGATATGCTGACCTTGATGACGATAGTTAAAGGAAAACACCCCAGATGTTGATGTTTCAGGAGCTGTCAATGCGTTGATGTTCAGAGTGTGGAGTTTTGATCAAAACAAAATGTAATGCGCTTTGCAGATGCTGAGAGGAAAAGCTGCATCTCTAGCATTTATCCAACATTTGCATTTTTTTCTGTGCTATTAAAAATGTGATGGATGAGTAGATAAAGCTTGTTCATAGTGTCAGTCTGTGGAGGTGTCTTTCCTTCAGGTGTGCACTGTTTCTGTGGTGGATTATGGCAGAGTTTGAGAAACTTGTAGTTCTTCGCCTAACCATTTCAGCTTCAATAATGTCAATGTACTTCCTTGTACTATTGACTCTTTGTTTTCCTGATTACTCTTAACCTTTGTGAACTCGGTGTGGGGACAAGAGGTGATGTAATGGTGAACATTTTACAAAGAAGTTCAGGTGGCCAAGGATGGGTGAGTAGGGACAGCGTATTTGGAGGGAAGAGTTTCATGTGTTAAGTCCTCCAGAGTACATCCAGTCAAAGTTGGCAACCCTTAATTCTTTGATGTTTGGCCTGTTTTCAAGGGAGAGATGGATTGTTTTGTAAATTTGACTTCTAGTAGTGGTTGGGAGTGTGGAAGGAACTGTTGTATTTAATATTGCTGTATCAGTGGGCATGGTGGCTCAGTGCTGAGGACCAGGTTCCAGCCTCTGGCGACTGTGTGGAGTTTGCCCACGCTCCCCCTGTCTGGATGCTCCGGTTTTCATCTAGATGCTCCGGTTTTCTCCCAGTCCAAACAATTGCAGGTTAGGTGGATTGCAGGGTTACTGGGATAGAGTAGCTGGATGGGTCAGGGTGGGAGACTCTTTGGAGGTATGGTGTAGCCACAGTGGGTCAAATTGCCTGCTTACCCAGTGTAGGGGTTCAGTGGTGCTAACAGAAGGTCATTGCACTCTGTAATTTGAACTTCTGTATCATACCGAATTAACAGCATGCCAGACACTACCCATCACTGTTTCCCGATTGAGAAACCAAACCTGTTTTCAACTCTGCATTCTTTCTGTGACTTCGGTGATCTTCTGAGGCTGCACAATGAAATGGGAACCGTTATTAGGATTTAAGGAGAGAGTTAAATTGGACTTGTACGCGCTAATGTAATTGCCACTGTGTTTTCAAAGTCGTAGACTGAATTCTTATTCTTGAAAAGTGTTTAAATGTTCATGTTTGTTAAATTGAAAATGTCGTGGCAACTGGAGAAAGAGATTGGAATAACCTGTGCTTTTGGGACCAAGTTATTAAGTGATGCACAGTTGTTTCAATGGGAAGGAGGCTGCAACTTCAGTATGATACATTTTAATTTATAATAATTTAAATGAATCTATATAAATGCAGGAATGACCCAAATCTTCAGACCAGCATTATCAAATAAAATTTAATATTGAGCCACAAATTGTCACAGATAACAAAAGACTTTGTCAGAGGAATTTTTTAAAGTAACATCTTAAAAGGTTTCTATAAGGAGAAGCAATAGGTCATAGAGTCATACAGCATGGAAACCAACCTTTCGATCCAACCAATCCATGCCAAACGTAAGCCCAAATAAAGCTGTTCCCACCTGCCTTTGCCTGGTCCAAATCCCTCCAAACTTTTCTATTTGTGTACCTGTCCAAATGTCTTTTAAATGTTGTGACTGCACCCACATTTACTACTTCCTCAGGGAGTTCATTCCAAACACAAATCACACGCTGTGTAAAAGACTCCCCCCCCCCCCCCCCCCATGTCTTTTTTAAGTTTCTCTCCTCCTGCCTTAAAAATGTACCCCCGAATCTTAAAATCCCCTATCCCAGGCAAAGGATAACTACCCCTCATGATTTTATCAACTTTTATAAGGTCACCTCTCAAACTCCATTGAAAAGAAGTCACAGCCTTTCTTTATTACTCAAACCTTCCACACCTGGCAACATCCTGGTAGATCTCTTCTGAACCCTCTCCAGCTTAATATTTTCCTTCCAGTAATGGGGCGACCAGAACTGGGCACACTGTTCCAGAAGACGCCTCATCAGTGGCCTGCACAACCTCAACATATCTTTGCCCTGCCTGCAACAATAGTAGACTCGCCAACTTTAAGGGCATTTAAATGGTCATTGCATAGATATATGGATGAAAATGGAATAGTGTCGGTTAGATGGGCTTCAGATTGGTTCTGCAGGTAGTGCAACATCGAGGGCCAAAGGGCCTGTACTGTGCTGTATTGTTCTATGTTCTAACGTGATTTCCCAATTCTTATAGTCGAAGGACTGAGCAATGAAAGCAAGCATACTAAATGCCTCTTTAACCTCCCTGTCTATATGTGAAGCAAACTTCAAAGAATTATATACCTAAACCCCTTGGGCCCTCTACTCGACAACACTACACAGGCCTTACTTGTTTATGTCCTATCCCTGTTAGTTGCCTCAAAATGCAATACAGGGAGAAAGTGAGGACTGCAGATGATGGAGATCAGAGCTGAAAATGTGTTGCTGGAAAAGTGCAGCAGGTCAGACAGCATCCAAGAAACAAGAGAATCGACGTTTCGGGCATCAGCCCTTCTTCAGGAATGAGGAAAGTGTGTCCAGCAGGCTAAGATAAAAGGTAGGGAGGAGGGACTTGGGGGAGGGGTGTTGGGAATGCGATAGGTGGAGGGAGGTCAAGGTGAGGGTGATAGGCCAGAGTGGGGTGGGGGCGGAGAGGTCAGGAAGAAGATTGCAGGTTGGGAAGGCGGTGCTGAGTTTGACGGATTTGACTGAGACAAGGTGGGGGGGGGGGGGAGGGGAAATGAGGAAACTGGAGAAATCTGAGTTCATCCCTTGTGGTTTGAGGGTTCCCAGGCGGAAGATGAGGCGCTCTTCAAACTGACCGACTCCCACAGCTACCTAGACTACACCTCCTCCCACCCTGCCCCCTGTAAAAACGCCATCCCATATTCCCAATTCCTTCGTCTCCGCCGCATCTGCTTCCAGGAGGACCAGTTCCAAAACCGTACCACCCAGATGGCCTCCTTCTTCAAGGACCGCAGTTTCCCCCCAGACATAGTCGACGATGCCCTCCACCGCATCTCTTCAACTTCCTGCTCCACCGCCCTTGAGCCCCGCCCCTCCAACCGCCACCAGGACAGAACCCCACTGGTCCTCACCTACCACCCCACCAACCTCCATGTCTAGCATATCATCCGCTGTCATTTCCGCCACCTCCAAACGGACCCCACCACCAGGGGCATACTTCCCTCCCCTCCCCTATCAGCGTTCCGAAAAGACCACTCCCTCCGTGACTCCCTCGTCAGGTCCCCACCAACCCAACCTCCACTCCCGGCACCTTCCCCTGCAACCGCAAGAAATGCAAAACTTGCACCCACACCTCCCCCCCCACCTCCCTCATTGGCCCCAAGGGACACTTCCATATCCGCCACAAATTCACCTGCACCTCCACACACATCATTTATTGCATCCGCTGCACCCGATATGGCCTCCTCTATATTGGGGAGACAGGCCGCCTACTTGCGGAACGTTTCAGAGAACACCTCTGGTACACCCAGACCAACCAACCCAACCACCCCGTAGCTCAAAACTTCAACTCTCCCTCCCACTTCACCAAGGACATGCAGGTCCTTGGACTCCTCCATCGCCAGACCATGGCAACACGACGGTTGGAGGAAGAGCGCCTCATCTTCCGCCTGGGAACCCTCAAACCACAAGGGATGAACTCAGACCTCTCCAGTTTCCTCATTTCCCCTTCCCCCCGCCTTGTCTCAGTCAAATCCCTCGAACTCAGCACCGCCTTCCTAACCTGCAATCTTCTTCCTGACCTCTCCGCCCCCACCCCCACTCCAGCCTATCACCCTCACCTTGACCTCCCTCCACCTATCGCATTTCCAACGCCCCTCCCCCAAGTCCCTCCTCCCTACCTTTTATCTTAGCCTGCTGGACACACTTTCCTCATTCCTGAAGAAGGGCTGATGCCTGAAACGTCAATTCTCCTGTTCCTTGGATGCTGCCTGACCTGCTGTGCTTTTCCAGCAACACATTTCCAGCTCAAAATGCAATACATCCTATTTATCCAGATTGAACTCCATTTGCTATTTTTCAGCCCATTGACCCATCCCTTTGTCATCTGAGATAACCTTCTTCACTGTCTACTATGACACCAAATTTGATATCATCCACAAACTTACAAACCATGCCTTCTGCTTTCTCATCCAAATCATTTATGTAAATAACAAAACAGGACCCAGAACCATCCATATGGAACACTGCTGGTCACAGGCCTCAAAGCAGCCCTGCACCACCACTCTGCCTCCTGCCATTAAGCCAATTATATATCAGGTTGGCAAGCTCACCCTGAATCTCATGTGACCTAACTTTATTTATTAGTCTACCATACTGAGCCTTGTAGAAGGCTTTCTTAATGTCCAAATAAACAACCTCTAATGCTGTGCCCACATCAGTCTTTTTGGTAACTTCCTTCAAAACTCAATCAAGTTTGTGAGAGACAATTTTCCTTGCACTCAATGATGCTGACTATTCCCAATATTTTTTGATTCTATAAATGTCCATAAATCCTATCTTTTAAAATCACCTCCAACAATTTACCCACAACAGAAGTCAGACTGACAGGTCTATAGTTCTTCTGTTTCTCCTTACATTCTTTCTTAAACAAAGGTACAACATTAGCCACCCTCCAAGCTCGTGAATACTAAAGGCAGTGATAGTGATAGGATGAGTAAAATGGGTTATGCAGGAGGTCAGAGTTTTAAGATTTATTGGTACCCAAAACTTAGGTAGTAAAAAGGGATGAAGTCCTGAAAGCAGAATTTAGGGAGCTGGGAAGTAGATTAAGGAACAGGAGCTAAAAGGTCGTAATTTCTGGATTACTTCTGCCACTTGCGAGTGAGTACAGAAATAGGTTAGTCCAGATGAATGTGTGGCTGCAGAGATAGTGGAGGGCTTCAGATTTCTGGGACATTAGGGCCATACTTGGGGGTGGTGACACCTGTACGAGGTGGACGGGTTGCAGAATGGGACCAGCGTCCTTGCAGGGAGGTCTGCTAGAGCTCTTATGGAGGGTTTAAACCAATTTGGCAAGATTGTGGATTCAAGAGAATGTTCAGCAGTAGATGATGATTGGCGAAAATTAGAAGAGATCGCGAGTCAATCAGGAAAGCATTCATGCACAAGGGAGTTTGGCAAGGTTGGATGGTATTTATTTTAATGCGAGGAGTCTGTCAAACAAAGCAGATGAGTTGAGGGCGTGCATTAAAGCATTGCCGTATGATGTCATTGCTGTCACTGAGACTTGGTTGAGAGAGGGTAGGGCTGGCAGCTCAGTATTTCAGGGTGCAAGGTCTTCAGGTAAGACAGGGAAGGTGTCACAGATTTGATCAGGTAATTTATTACAGCAATAAGAAGTGTTATCATCTTTGAGGGTTCTCAAATGAAGCCAGATGGTAAGAATTTAATAACCAAAAAGGGACAATTACATTACTGTAGTATAGATCCCCTAACAATCCAAGAGAAATAGAAGAACAAATATGTAGGCAAATTTCATGTATAAAGTAATAGGGTAGTGACAGTAAGGGATGTCGACTTATCCAGTAATAACTGGGTTAGTCATGGTGTGAAAGATTTAAGTTGAGCAGAATTCTTAGTCATTCCAGGGGAGCCTTTTAAGCCAATACACAGATGGTCCCACAAGAGAGGGGTTTGTCCTGGGCTTAGTTTTAGGTTACAAAGCTCACCAAGTGATTTAAGTACCGGTGGGGGATAATTTGTCAGACCCGGATCATAACTCAAGATCGTTATGCAAAACGAGAAGGGACCGGCCTGAAGTTGTAAACCAGGGGAAGACTGATAAGATCAAAATTAACCTGGCCGTGGTGGACTGGGTGCAGACACGTTCAGGTAAATCGGTCTTAAAATAATGGGATGCAGGCTTCCAAGTAGAAGCATCTCTTATGGCCATAAGAAATGTATCTCAGAGTATTGAGTCAGGCAACGGAGGGAATATGAGGGTGCTTACAAAGATTTTGAGTTTCTCTCTGGCTGTAGGAGAGGGACAGGAGGACTGGAGTTTAGCCAGTGTAGCACCACTCTTCAAGAAGAGAGCAAGGGATAAACCGGGAATCTACAGGCCAGTCAGTCTAATTTCAGTGATGGGAAACTGTTGAAAGAAATCCTGAGGGACAGTTTTTGGAGCGGCAGGGATGAATTGAGAACAGTCAGAATGGCTTTGTTTAAGGGGAGGTCATGTCTGAGCAATTTGTTTGAATTTTTTTAAAGAATTGACCAAGTGTGTCAAGGCAATGCTTTTGATGTCGTCTACTTGGACTTTCTGACTGGAAGTCTGTGTCCAGCGGGTTACCACAGGGGTCAGTGTTGGGGTTCTTTCTATTTGTGATTTGTATAAATGATTTAGGTTTGGATGTAGAAGGGTTGATTAATAAGTTTGCAGATGATGTAAAAATTAATGGGGTGGTCAATAGCGAGGACTATACCCTTAGTTTACAGGTGGATGTAAAAGCAGGTAGGATCTCTGGCACATTTGGATAAATGTGAGGAAATGCACTTTAGTGGGACAAACCAGGCAAGGGGATACGTGATGAATGTATATAAAACACCAAAGATCAAGGAATGTTAGTGTGAATGTGCACTGGTCCTTTAAGGTATCAGGACAGGCGAATAAAGTGGTTATGAAGGTGAATGTTACATTAGTCAAGGCGTAGAGTTTAAGAACAGGGAGCTTATGCTATAACTACCTAAAACATTGGTTAGGCCGCTGCTAGAGTATTGTGTGCAGTTCTGGAATTACAGGAGGATGTGATAACACTGGATAAACTGCAGAAGAGATTTACCAGAATGTTGCCAGTGCTGGAGAATCCAGTTTTGAAAAGAGATTGGTCAGACTGGTATTGTTTTCTTGGAGATTGAGAGGGGACATAATTAATATGTATCAAATTATGAGATAGGTTAGACAAGAAGGAACCGTATCCCGTGATGGAGGGAGCAATGACCAGGGAACTTGACCTTAAAGTAAGGGGTAGCAGGTTTAGAAGAGATGTGAGGAAAATTCCTTTTCACTGAGAGGATGATGGGAATCTGCAACTCATTGCCTGTTTTGGGTGCTAAAAGTTAAAAATCGCACAACACCAGGTTACCGTCCAACAGGTTTATTTGGAAGTACTAGCTTTCAGAGCGCTGCTCCTTCTCTTAAAGCTAGTACTTCCAAATAAGCTTGTTGGACTATAACCTGGCGTTGTGTGATTTCTAACTTTGTCCAACCCAATCCAACACCAGCACCTCCAAATCATGTTGGTGTGTAGAGGTAGAAGCCTTCATAACATTTAAGCAGGAGGGTTTGAGTTGTAAGGAAATGCTGAATGAGCTAGGGCATTTTCACTGGAGTGAGGGAGATTGAGGGGTAACCTTATCAAAATTTCTAAAATCACGGGGGTATAAATACAGTGAAGAGCAGAAGTCTTGTCCCAAAGTTTGGGGAATTCAAAACTAGAGGGCACAGTTTTAAGGCGAGAGGAGAAAGATCTAAAAGTGACCTGAGGGGCAACTTTTTTCACAGAGGGTGGTTTGTGTGTGGAGTGAACTGCCAAAGGAAGTGTTCGATGCAGGAGCAGTTACCACATTTAAAAGGCAGGTACATGGATAAGAAAGGATTAGAGGGATATGGGCCAAATGCAGGCAAATGGGACTAGTTTAGTTTGGGAAACATGGGCGCATGGACAAGTTGGATTGAAGGGTCTTTTTCTGTGTTGGATGACTTGATGTATTGAGATATGCATTTGAGATGCCAAGGCATAGAAGGCTATGGGCCAAGTGCTGGAAAATGGGATTGGAATAGGTGGTGGTTTTTGACCAGTGTGGCGATCTAGCCTTTTTCTGGATTCCTATGACTCTGATGTAAGACGGTTAGAAGAGATAGAAGAGACCGATGATAGATGACAGATGACTGATGACTCTGATGATAGAAGAGGTTATATAGATAAGGAAGATGAGGCTATTCAGGGGTCTGAGAGTTATGAGATTGAAGTATTATTGAACTGGCAGACAAGTTTAGGTCAGTAAACTCGGGTGACTGAGTGGAGTTTGGATACAGTCAACAGAATTTTCAATGGTCTCAAATTTTTGAAGGTTGAAAGCTGGGAAGCCAACCCAGGAGGTGACAGAAGCACTTATGAGCGTGTCTCTTGCAAAGGATTTGGGCTGGTGCTGAGATAAGAAATGTTGTGCAAGTACCTGGATGTTCGTGAAGAAGAGAGGACATAGGGTTTGTACTCAACTCAGCATTAAATGTATTGCTGCAGTTGGAATGGTCTGGCTCCGCCTCAGAAAGCAGTTAGGGAAAGGGATGGAATCGATAGTAAGGTAATGGAGTTTGTCATGTGCCTGCAGACAGTCGGTTTAGTCTTCCTAATAATTAATTAGAAAGCATTCTACTCGCCTCAGTGCATGAAGGATGTACCATCTGATAAATCAGAGGCAGTGAAGTGGAAGAGTGAAGAGAGTTGATGCATGAGTGCTGATTGTTGTTTATTGTGCTTGTGGAAGCTAATGTATTGTCTAATTGTGTTGTCGGATGGCAGCGGGGGGAGTCCAAGGGCTGATCTTCAACAGGGCTCCTGGGGTAACGAAGTGGATGATGAGCCATTGCAGGTATCTTGTGTTATAAATGAAATTATACCATCTTAAATACACCTGTCGAGATGTTTTGCAAGTGGAGTGGAACAGCACTTGCAATAAATGAACAAGAGATAACAAAAGGCCGTTCTGTGGATGTTTGGAGTCATGATGGTCACAGTTCTCCTAGATCCAGTTCCCCACCTGGCTGGTAATGTTAGGTATGGGGCAAAACTTCTCAACGTTTAAGCTTCTGGCTGCTGTCCTGTGGCCTTGTGTATGGACAGGGTTGGATGGTATGGACAGGTTGCCTCCCCTTGGTGCACTAGCCTGTTGACATTGTGTAAGAGGCCACACCTTTTCACCTTTTTTGGAATATGGACTAAAGATGAGAAAAATGGGCACAACTTTAAAAAGGAGAGAAGGTTCAATTGTTATTTGTAGGTTTGGAATTACAAAATTAATAAACTGAAATATCTGCAACAATGCTACCTTTAGGGCACTATGCCCAAAGTGTCATCTGTGTGTTCAGAGTAGCTCTGCCCAATGATAGTGTTTTGATTGGCTTTTCAATTGGCAACAGATGTCCTGGGTTCAGGAGAAATCAGCATTGTAGAACCTTCTGATTGGCCCAGCTTCAGTTTAACGCATACCCTGGAGCGTCAAAACTAAAGAGGACACACGACATGATTAGGCAAGATTTAGGATGCATAGGATGGGGAAGGAAACTGTAGGGGATGGGCACAATTGAAATGTGGAGCTTATTAAGGAACAGCTACTGTGTGTCATTGTTAAGTATGTATCTGTCAGACATGGAGGAAGTGGTCAAGCAAGGGAGCCATAGTTTACTAAACAAAAGGTTGAATCTCATGTCAAGAGGAAGGAGTAATCCTATGTAAGGATGAGACATGAAGGCTCAGTTAGGGCACTTGCCAGTTACAAGTTAACCAGGAAGGACTTAAAGAGAGAGCTAAGGGGGGTCAGGAGGGGACATGAGAAATCATTGGCATGTAGGATCAAGGAAAACCCTAAAGCTTTCTGTAGGTGTGTCAGGAATAAAAGAACAACTAGGGTAAAGTTAGGACCAATCAAGGACAGAAGTGAGAGGTTGTGCGTGGAGTCCGAGGAGATGGGGAAGCGCTAAATGAATATTTTTTTGTCAGTATTCACACAGGAAAAAGACATTTTTGTCGAGGAGAATACGAGATACAGGCTACTGGACTAGACAGGGTCAGTTAGACTCGAAACGTCAGCTCTTTTCTCTCCTTACAGATGCTGCAGGACCTGCTGAGATTTTCCGGCATTTTCTCTTTTGGTTTCAGATTCTACCTGGTGTCCTAGCCAACATTGATTACTGTGCTGTCTTGTTTGTCTAATTTTGATGGCATGTTTTAACAGTAATTGCACTTTGATAAGTCCTTCATTGGTACTTTATGATCTAGTCGAGAGCAAACTGTTCCTGACTTTCCCTCTCGATCTTTGAATATGTCTAGGTGGGGAGTACAAGGATTGATGTGATAAATGTACTTTAGTTTTATTCTACTGAAGAAGTTAAAATGTCACGGGGGTGTCAGTTCCATGCTTTATTTCTCTTCCAGGGCACATTGGAGACTTTAGGGTTAAAAGTCCCATGACCAAGAAAACTTACTGCAACAGCAACTGAAAGCCTGTAATCTTTTCAATCCACACATGTAAAAAAAAAAAGCAGACGTCAACACTACACTCCTGCTGTATTTTTCAGTGGTCTGTCATGTGTTTGTAGTGATTAATAAGGTCAGCTGAGTGGATTTCATAGAAATTAAGTTCCCTGATTGGGGCTGTTGGTCTGGTTCAGTCAGAGAGCCCTGGCTAACAGATCTAAACAGTGTCAGAGGTTCTGTTTGCCCTGAGTGCTGACTCTGAGAATGCTGGACTACTGTCAAGTTCCATGCGCATGTAAATAAAGGGTGACTTGGTGGTGGGATATTGGCCTCTGTGGAGCAATTTCAGTGTTAATGTCAGTTTATTCCCCTTTTAATGCCAGATTGGAATCCTTGGAAGAAGACATTATCTTGAAAGGAGTAAAATTGATTGTGGTGGACTCAGTTGCATCAGTAGTTCGCAAAGAATTTGATACCAGGCTCCAGGGTAACCTGTCAGAGCGTAGTAACCTGCTGTCAAGTGAAGCTGCCACGCTGAAATTTTTGGCAGAAGAATTCTCCATTCCGGTAAGACCATAGGCCTTTTTTTCTGTTTGTGGTTGTGATTGGTTTGTTGGAGCTTGTTAACACCTATTGTTAAATGAGCCAGCACTGTATTAGTGGCTGCAGTGGTAATACAGATAGAAAAATGTTGCATGCTTTGGATGTTGGTGCAGTGCTTAAGTGATGGTATTATGAGCAATGTTACTCTTAGAAACCTATAAAGGCTAGACCTCCTTTCCTGCCTACTTGCTTTCCCTGGTAGTTCATATCTAGAGCACTTGACATAGTCAAGGTAGAGCTGTTGTCAGCAACTAGTCCAGAGGTTTAATGTCTCCTTAGAATTAATTCTTTATGTTGAGCTATACTTAATTGCCACAATAAATAATACTGAACATTCTTGCTTGAAATGAACTATATACAATGCTGTGAGGAATGCAATAAGCTAGAAAATTGGAAACAATTTGCAAATCAGCAGAAGATCACTTTTATTTTTTTTAAAAAAAGGGAGAAATTAAACTGCAAGAGAGCCAGTCAGTTATAGAAAAGAAAAACCGAAGGTGCTTCCACAAATAGAATTTTGCAATAAAATGAAAATAGCTAAAGTGAGCATTTTTGTTTTAGATTATTAAACTGATGAATTAATAATGGGAGAGGAGAAACAGACAGAAGCTTTGAAGAAAGCATTTTGTGTCTGTCTTCACACCAGAAAACTTAAATTGTTACAAGAATAGTGAAAACATGAATCATGAAGCAAAAAGGAAAGAGAAACTTAAAATGAATGTAATCAGGAGATAAAAAACATGTCTGACCGTCCACATCCCAGGGTCTTAAAATAATTAGTTTCAGATTATACATTTGTCCTCCACAGGCCAGTCTGTCATTGGGACAATCTGTTATTGTGAAGTAGTGGCATAACATTTTCTCTCATTTGGAAGATCATAATTTAACATGGTTTTGTGAAGTTTAAATTATGTTTGACAAATGTGTTTTGAGTTCTTATAAAGATGTAATTATCAGAGTAGATAATGGGAACCACTAGATGTGGTGTATTTGCATTTTCGAAAGGCATTTGATAAGGTGCCATGTAAAAGGTTACTAATAAGAATAGAGCTTATGTACTGGGGTGATATGTTAGCATGGAGAGAGGGATTGACTAAATATCAGAACAGCTCTGACGAAGAGTGATTTAGACTCAAACTGTTAGCTTGTTCTAAATAATTTTCGGTTTGGCAAACTGTAATGAGAAACCAGTGTTGGGTTTCAACTATTTGGGTCTGCTGACAATACAGTAAAATGCAATACAGTAAGGGAAGATGTAAGTTTGCAAAATGATATAGATAGGTAGGTGAGTGGCAAAATTTTGGCAGACGGATTTAATGCAGAAAAATGAGTTCATGCATATTGGTAGGAAGTATAGAAGTGGAGAATATTGTTTAACTGGAAAGCTTGCAGAATGCTGTAGTAGAAAGGGGTCTGGATGTTTTCATATATGAATCACCAGAAGTTTAGTATGCAAGTACAGGAAGTAATTAGGAAGGTATGTGGAATGTTGGTTTTTATTGTAAGGAGAATAGAATATAAAGTAGGGAAGTTGTGCCGCACCTATACAGGGTAGATCACTCCTTGAGCACGGTGTACATTTTTTAGATCATTTTGCTAATGGAAGAATATACTTGATTGGAAACAGTTCAGAGAAGGATCAGTCAGCTGTAGGACGTTGTCTTTGGGAAAGGCTGAGCAGATTGTGCCTAAACTCATTGGAGTTTGGAAAAAATGAAGCGATTTGATCAAAGTATAAAAGATTCTGAGGGTACATGACAAATTCAGTGCAGAAAGGATATTATTCCTTGATGAAATCTAAAACAGGGGACTCAGTTTGAAAGTAATCTCCTATTTAAGATAGAGAAGAGAATAAATTTCTTGCCTCGAAGGGTCATTAATTTTTGATTCCAGAGAGTAATGGAAGCTAGTTTATTGAATATATTCAAGGCTAGGTATAAGGAATGTGATTCTATTTAGGGGACTGAAGTGAGAAAGGGCTGTTTTTTAAAAAAAAATCAACATTTTGATGCACGTATTGAAATGCAAATAACCTGAGACCCATGGTAGGAATTGTAGGTATCTGTTTGAACAAGAAGTTGATTGGTCTATGGACTAGAGATGGTTATCAGTGACCGAGCCTTTTTTTTTCCCAACAACCGCATGAACAACTTAGAGTTGGGGAAAAAATTACGAAGAGAAAGTGTTCAGTTCTTCCTCTGCAGTCAAAACTCACTGTAAGCCTGAAGTATCCTAGTTTATCTTTTCTACAACAGTTGTTGTAAGCTGTGACTTTTAACCGACAAATCAGAAGCTCTTTAATAAGTGTACCAGCCACCTTGTGTCTCTTACCATTCAGTAGAAGCAACTCAAGAAAAACAACTGAAGCAACATGCTCACCAGCAGAAGAGTTGTAAGGATCATCTTAAGAACAGTATCTTGGAATAAAGACTAATCAACTGCTTTCTTCTTTCCCTCTGTTAATAACCTATTTTACCTCATTGTTTGTTTGGACAACGATAACAGAAGACCATGAAGAAAGAAATAAGAAAAGAGAATATTGAATCTAGTGTAAGCTAGCTAGTAATCTAAAAGGGGATTGCAAGAGTTTCTTCAGATTTATATAAAGTGCAAAAGAGAGATGAAAGTGCATGTTGAGCCACTGGAAAATGATGCTGGAGGAGCAGTAATGGGGCACAAAGGAGTGGCTGAGGAACTGAATAAGTACTTCAAGTCAATCTTCACAGTGGAAAACACGAGTAATATCCCAAACATTCATGAGAGTTGGGGGGCAGAGGTGGCTCTGGTGGCCAACACCAAGGAGAAGGTGCTAGAAAAACTGAAAGGTCTGAAGATGGACTACACCATTGAAGAAGATAGCTGAAGAAGTAGTGGAGGCGTTAATGTTGCTCTTTCAGGATGTATTGGAGTCAAGGAGCATCATGGAGGACTGGAAAATCACCAATGTAACCCCCCGTTTAAGAAGGGAGTAAGGCAAAAGATGGGAAATTATAGGCTAATTAACCTGAACTCAGTTGTTGGAAAGATTTTGGAGTCCATTGTGAAGGATGAGATTTCTGAATACTTTGAAGTGAATGGAAAAATAGGGCAAAGTCAGCATGGTTTGATCAAGGGGAGGTCATGCCTGACAAACCTGTTAGAATTCTTTGAGGAGGTAATTAGACCAAGGAGAGCCAATGGATGTCATCTACCTGGACTTCAAGAAGGCATTTGACAATGTGCTGTAAAGAAGGCTGCTGAGTATGATAAGGGCCCATAATGTTAGAGGGCAAGGTATTAGCATGGATAGAACATTGCTTTCTGCCAGACAGCCAGAGAGTGAGGATAAAAGAGTCCTTCTCAGGATGGCAACTAGTGACTAGTGGTGTTCCAGAAGGGTCTTTGTAAGTTTTTTAAAAGGTCTTTAACTTTTGTGATGAATCTAGTAATATCAAGTCTTGATTTCCAACACCCGACCCCAGTGAGGCATAACATAAGTTAGACAGATTTTTGAACCACAAGGAGATGAAGATAGGGTAAGACAGGGGATTTAAGGCCCAATTAGTTCAGCTATCACCTTATTGAATGATGGCATAAGCTTGAAGAGCTGAATGGTCTACTCTTGCTACTATTTCTTCTGATCGTATTAGTACACTAAAGGTCAACAATTAGCTCTTTGGAAATGATGTTCTAGCTCAACTTGCTACATTGCTGATTGTTTTCCATCGTACTTTCTGTTTGTGGGATCAAGGCATTAAATTTGAGTGCAGGCATTATGTATGTTTTGCTCAAAGGTACTTGAATGGTTGCCTTTATCTTTTCTTTGCCTGGACAGTTTCTAAGAACTGCTTTGCCTTGCCTATTTCTTGAACAGGGAATTGCTCAAATGAGAACATCTATTTTTGAGGCTCCCCAGTGATGCATTGAGACCAGACAGTAAGGAAGCCAAGAGGCCTTTTAATGTTTGTGCATTGGGTTGTTAACGATACACATGATTATGAATGGATCTGTTTGTTTACTCCAATTCTGGGCTCTCAAAAGAAAAGTATAAAGAGAGTTGGATGAAGTGATAGTGTCCCTATCTTTGTGCCAGAAGGCCTAGGTTCAAGTCCCACCTGTTCCAGTTGTGTGTCAAAATCTGCTTGGACTGGTTGGATCTAAAAATATCTAAAGAGAGCCTGATTCTCTGACACAGTAATGTGATAGTGATCTCAATAGACAAGCAAAACAGAAGCTTGCTGACAGCAAAGTCTGTTGGATGATATTCAGTTTAGTTTGAAATTAAGACTGATCTGGGTCTTTGGAACGTGACAAAGTTCAGCTTTTCAGGGCTTATTAGCTTGTCAGTTTTAGAGACAGTTTCCACCAAGAGATGAAGAGAGACTTGCAATTTCTGGTGTCTTCCTTACTGATGACTTAGCTCAGTAAAACATAAAGCTAACTCCAGAAAGAGTTACTAGGCAACTATTAGTATAGAGGTTCCTGCAATAGTATTTTCAAAACTAGCTTTTCTAGTATTTAAGGTCCATAAACCCCATATCTTATTTTGTTTGTTTCTTTTTCTCCAAAGTCATTCAGTTTTTTCTGCAAACAGTAGGTGGCTTAGAGCATACCCTCAGCTGTTGACCTCATTCTATGATAAAGTTACATGGTAAACACTTTTCAGTCTAGAAAATATCCAAACAATTCCATATTTTTGAATATCTTTTACAGTCCTTGAATATGAAAAAAATATATTCCCAATAATTTGTTGTGTTTAGGAAAAGAGCCTGAGGCACACTGGACAAACAGCCTGTGAGCTTCAGTAAGAGCAACCATGATAACAACATTGTTTTTAAAACGTTCTAGGAGAAAGTGAGGACTGTAGATGCTGGAGATCAGAGCTGAAAATGTGTTGCTGGAAAAGCGCAGCAGGTCAGGCAGCATCCAAGGAGCAGGCGAATCCTGAAGAAGGGCTCATGCCCGAAACATCAATTCTCTTGCTCCTTGGATGCTGCCTGACCTGCTGCGCTTTTCCAGCAACGCATTTTCAGCATTGTTTTTAAAAAGCCCATCTGAATTGCTAATGCCCTGAATGGGAGGAAATCTACCATTCTTCCCTGGTCTGGCCCACATGTGACTCCAGACCCACAGTAATGTGGTTGGGTCTTAACTGCAGTGGCCTCGCAAGCAGCTCACCTCAAGCTGTGTTTTCTGAATTAATCTACTATCAAGGAAAGGAATGGTGTCGTGTTTGGTACTGCAAGAGTACATCAGAGCCTGGACATTTTATGGCGAGTAATTATCACCTGCTTCTCGATGCCTGTCCACCATCTCTACAAGACACAAGAAGGTGATGAAATGCTCTCCACTTTTCTGCATAACTGCAACAATACTGAAGATACCTGACTTCATCTGGAGCAAAGCAGTCCACAAGCTTGACACTCCATATACTACCTTCAATATTCAGTACCTTCATCACCAATGCATTGTGTACCATCCATAAGATATGCTGCAGCAACTCCACAGGCTCCTTTGATAGTACCTTCTAAAACCCGTAACCATGCCCTAGATGAACGAGGGCAGCAGGTGTACTGAAACTCCACCACATGTAAGTTTCCTTCAAAGCCACATCTTGGACCGACTTGCAATTATATTGCTGACCTTCACTGTTTCTGGATCAAAATACTGGAACTCCCTAACAACACTGAGTGTCCCTCTGCATCAAGGACGGCAGTGGTTGAAGAAAGTGGCTCACTTAAACCTTCTCAAGAGCAATTAGAAATGGGTAACAAATATTGGCTATATCAATGACTTCCATATTCCATACATGAGTAAAATATCATAGAGTCTCAATATGGAAGCAGGCTATTCAGCCCGTCAAGTGCACACATCCTCCGAAGAGCATTCCACCCAGACACGGCCCCCCCCCACCCGAACCCAATAACCTTGTTTTCTCCCTGGCTAATCTACTTACCTTACACTATGGACAATTTAGCATGGTTGATCCAGCTAAACTGCATATCTTTGGATTATGGGAGGAAACTGGACCACCCAGAAGAAACCCATGCAGACATGGGGAGAATCTGCAAACTCCACACAGACAGTTGACATTTAGCTTGGATCCATTTCACAGGGCCTGCAAGGTAAGAATGTTATCGATATTTGAAGGCAGCAATCTTCTCCTGTTTATTGTTATTTTGCATCATGAGGAATTTGTATAATGCTTCCAGCATATATTCTCTTGCTCCTGTTTGCTTCTCCTGTAACAATGTTAGACAGATAAAGCCTAAAATAAGTGGAGGGAATTTCTTCCAACTCCCACATCCAACAGGAGTGTTTACGGAAATCTGTAATTGAAATGTACCAGTTGATTCCCTAGCAATCTGGGCAAGTGAAATCATCCTCTGGGACATTAGGCTCAACTCTTGACACTGTCACGGAAACAGATGTTAAGAAGTATCCACGATGAAAATAAGCCAGAAAGTATTTACAAAAGCATAATATCATACATACAGGAAATCTGAAATGTAAGTAGGAAATGCTAGAAACCACTAGCTGTGGAGAGAGAAATATATACTAGTTCGAGGACCGTGTTGTCGTAACTCTGGTTAAACTTTCCAGCTTTCTGTTTTTACTGCCCCTTTCCAACTTCTACGTGTTGTGTTCTGCACCCTAACAGATTGCTGCTTGCTTCCTATTTCAATAAACCACTGTAGAACTAAATGACTACAATTCAGGATTTGCAGGAGAGGTTTCAATCTCTCTTTGCTGAGTTGATTGTGCTTGTTGCAAATGTCTAGAATCAAATTGATGCGTTTATTTGGTTTATATAACGTGATGCAAACTTATATATTTTTGGGAATTTGAGTTCTAAAGCAAAGGCAAAAAGGATTTTTGGTTTTCAGTGCTGTGGAGGTCTGATCTGTTCTGTTTTTAAGCATCAGAAAGTTATTGGCATATTGAGCAAAGATGGTCTTTTTGCGAAATCAGTTGACTTGAGCAATTGACTCAACAAGCCACCTGGTGTGATAGTCGCTGTTTATTACTGACTTGAGTTTTTGCAGTCAGGGCGGGGAAGCAGTTTGAGCTCAGAAGAAAACATCTCTGTCGGCAGAATGGTCGCTTAGTTTTGGCGGCCTACAGACCAACAGAGTTAGAAAGAAGTCTTCAACTATTTTAGTGTACAGGACTGAAAAATATCCTTAGCTGTTTTTAAAGGGCTCAATGAGGAAACATTAGTGAGTTAGCTTGTTTATTTGACGAAGAAAATCACATCTGGTGAATGTACAGAAAACTGCTGTAAAGAAGCCCTCTGTCATCTTCAATTGAGTGAGAAATTTTGAGGTGGGTAAAAGAACGTTACTTCATTGGCGTTGAGTGTCTGCAAAGGATTTTTGTTGGAAAATAAAGTTAGAATTTGTTTTTTTTTGTCTATTAAACTTATGGCCTTTTGTTAAAAGAACACTGGCAACCTCTTCTGAAAACGATCAGTGACTGATAACGATGATAATCAAATTGCACAAATCAACTTATGGTCTATGAAGCCAGGTTTTACTGGAATCTGACTTGTCAAGTATTACCATCTGCTAGAATCGTAACAATAGGGTTACAGGCGAGGGTCAAACCAAAGGGTTCAGCTCCTTTTTATATTGAATAATCAAAAACTGCGTTGCAGGCTGGAATTAAATGCAATGGCCTCTTTCTGCACTGTTGGGATTCTATGATTTGGTTGTATAGATACTGTATTCTGCCATGTTAAGGTAACTGTTCTGAGGTCACCTTGTACTCTGTCATCCATTGAACCTGCCTGTTTACACATTATAGGTTCCAAAGTAGCCAAGTTATAAGGGTCACTGGACCCAAAACATCTGCTTTCTCTCTACAGGTGCTGCCAGATCTGCTGAGTGTATCCAGCAATTTCTGTTTTCGTTAGGCTGATCCTTGGTTGGATCTACAACATACTATTCCAGAAAACTGTCCAAAATACGTTCTATTAGTTCTTCCTCCTGGCTGCCTCTGCCAATCTGACTATCCCAATCTACATGAAGGTTAAAATCAGCCCTGATAAATGTACTGCCTTTGTTACATGCTCTCATCATCTCCTCATTTATAAAGTGTCACGTTGTATAGCTATCGTGTTGTCGTCTTTATAAATTCTTAACTTACGCATTTGGATTCCAAGTCTTCCAATCGAAGATCATTCTCATACTTTATTCCACCTTGTAATAACAGTGCTACTCTACCATCCTTTTCCTTCCTGTCTGTCCTTTTGAAAAGTCACACACCCCTGAATATTTGGTTCCCAGATTTGATCTCCTTGTAGCCATGTCTCGGTAATGGCTGTAGTGGTGCAACAATAAGGTTAAATAGTTGACTGCCCTAATGGTGCTTGCTGTTAAATCTTTGGCAAGCTACTGAAAGACTGCAGTGGAATTATTTTACCTCAATAACTCATCGTCTTTGTGAGAGGAATGATGAAAAGTAGGTGAACACAAAAGACGACAGCAGTAATCTTTTGACATTTGTAAGGATTGAGTTGGGTGCCGGTCATGATAAAGAACTTGTAAGGGGTAAAATGAACTTACCCCTGGAAGCCCATCTCCAGCACTGGAGCAGGTTATTTGTACATCTGCATTTTTCGCTCAGCAGTGTGACAATTTGATGGAACTGCTAATATCACAATGTCCTTTCTCCCCCATCCTGAACAACAAGCACTTGCATTTAGATGGCACCATGATGCTTCTCAAGGCTTTTTACAGAGGCAATATTGAACAAAATTTGTCACTTACTATCTTTATTAGGGCACAAACCTTATCCATTTTATATGACCGATTTGCTTATGAGATTTACTTGAAGCCGCAGCGAAAGGCTGAGAGGTTTAGAATGTAGAGTTTAGTTCAGGTTCCATGTCACTCTTAAGACAGCAGTAAATTGTGCGATTTCTATTTCCTGGCTCCAACACTGGAATATTCCTTCCCTTCAAAGTTAGGTTTGGACTTTTTTTTTAATATGATCAATTTTGGTTTCCTTTGGAAACAGCAGTTGGGACACGTCACTTCATGAAACTTACTCTGGAACAAATGTCGGCCCTGAAATCTAAATGAGTGTCTCATATTTATAGCAGAGTGCAATAAACCCAAATTGTATACATTTGTAAAAGGCTGGCCCCTCTTCAGTCAGCTCCATTGTTTTCCCTTTTTTGCACTTGAAGGTTTAAGCACTGAAGGCACAGTGGACATAGATCTTGACTTTCTTTGACTAAGACAGATCATGATGGGCTATCAGTTGAATAGTTCATTTAGTATCTCTTCTCTGGCTCAGAAAAAAAAGGCTCTTCAGCCTAAATATTTTATTCAAGTCCTTATACTCCACTTGAGTCTCTTCCCCCGTCTTTTCTCATCTAAATTTACCTCAGGAACTCTCTTTTTTTGTGTTGTTCCCTTTTCTCTCATGCGCCTTTCTAGTTTCCCCTTAAATCCATCAGTAGTTTTCACTTCAACCACAGCACTGTTTGGATAAAGAAGTTTTTTCTGCATACTTTAATGGATTTTCTGCTTATTAGCTTATATTGACAACCACTGTTATGCTCTTCAACATGAGAAAAGATTATATCTCTCTCTCTGTCACTTGAAACCTTTTATAACCTTAAAGACTTCTAATAGATCGCTCTGCCATTTTTTTAAGAGAGAGGCGACTCCGTCTGCCAATCTTTTCCGATATGCGTCCTCATAGTTTTCTGATTTGGAGATGCCAGTGTTGGACTGGGGTGTACAAAGTTTAAAATCGCACAACACCAGGTTATAGTGCAACAGGTTTAACTGGAAGCCCTAGCTTTCGGAGCGACGCTTCTTCATCAGGTGGTTGTCAGGTGGTTGTTAAACCTGTTGCACTATAACCTGCTTATTGTGTGATTTAAAACTTCATAGATTTCTGGTAAGCCTTCTCTGCACCAAATCCTGTCCCACTGTGTCCTTTCCGTGATGTATGGACCAGATCTGCCCAGAACACTGAGAGGTCTATACAAGGTTTGATACAGATTTAACATTACTTCCCAATTTTTCAATTCTATCCCTCTAGAATTAAAGCCTAGTACTTTAGTTTTTTTTATGTAATGGCCCCTCCATCCTCCCCATTCTTAATTCCATTGATTTACCTTGCTTCAATCTGCCAGAGCAGTAGGCAAGCACCAACGGTCGTGAAGGTGTGACCTGACTAATTGAGGAACCTCACTATTCTTCATACAAGAGTCAACCATAATGACTCAAAGAAAGAAGCACATTGAAAGCATGCTTTTCAAGATCCAGAGGTGTCCCAAGTGCTACACAGCTAAATAAATACTTGTGTTTTGAAGTACAAATAACTGATGAAGTATGGGAAACATGGCAGCCACTTTGTACACTACCAGCTCCCATAAAACAACATTGTAATAAATGAGCAAGTTGTTGTTATATCTTCCAGTTAGTATGCAATGTATCTTTAAGAAACATGCCCATGATATCATCATTGTATAATAGTGCGTGACCTGTGTTATGGACTAGGCCAGACCCTTATAGAACTCAGTCTATCCAAGCTAGACTTAAGTATACTGTTCTGAATATGCACAACAGTCCCAATAAGCAAACTCCCTTTTTAAAAACCAGTATCAATGGAACATGTGCTTGCAGGTTGAAGTCGAAGGGCAGAGAGGGGGAGAGAGAGCGAGAGAGTTCCCACACAGCTCATTGTTGAACTTCTCACCAGTTCAAGACTGCACTAAACTGCTCAGCGAGAGAGCTGACCACTCCCCTGTCATTATACAGGTCACTTCTAAAACATGACCACTTTAGCCTGAAGTCTCATCTGCTTACATATAAACAAAAGGCCTCTCAAAATCCTTTTCATCTTTGTACCAAACCAGCTGAATTGGAGCCCGGCCTGGTTTATTGCCCGTCTGAGAAAAATCAAGGGCAGAGTTCCGTGAGCCAAGGAACTAGCTTTGTGACACCTGAGGGTACAAAGATCTCCGATTTCACCTTTACTGCGGTCACCTGAAGCGTGAGGTTATAGTCCAACAGGTTTATTTGGAAGCACTGACTTTCAGAGCGCTACTTCATCAGTGAGTGGTGGAGTAGAACCATAAGACAGAACTTATAGCAAAAGGTTACAGTGTCAAGCAACTGAAATGATATATTCAACAAACCTAGATTGTTAGTTCTTTCATCTTTTAGAATACTTTTGTTGGTTTTGGTTCTTTAATATGTCTGTCCCAAAACTACTTTTAAGTCACTTTCTCAGCAAAAGGTTTTATAGCAAAAGGTGACATCTCAGCTCAGACAATGCCTTAAAGGTGTACGGTTAGTGTCTGTCTGCCAATCTTGAATCAGATTGGTTCTATTTCCAAAGTGCATGTTTTGAGCAAAACTGGAATGTATCTGCAAATATTACTTTGCACATACAAATTCATCCCATAAACTTGTGTGTGTGCGTGCAGGAGTGAGACACAGAATGTGTGTGTGTGTGAGAGAGTGTATTTGTGTGTGTGTGCAAGCTTGGTAGCGCGTGTGTGAGCGCGATGGGGTATAAGCCTGTGAGAGGGTGCATGCGTGAGTAAGAGTGTGGGGGGTGTATTGTTTCTGTATGAGAGGGGGATACAGACAGACTCTAGCCTCAGACCTTTAATGCATTGTCTGAGCTGAGATGTCACCTTTTGTTATAAAACTTCAAATTATCTTGAGAGTGTGACTTAAAAGAAGTTCTGGGGTTTACATATTAAAGAACCGAAACCAACAAACCCATTCTAAAAGATGAAAAACTTAACAATCTTGGTTTGTTCAATATACCATTTCAGTTGCATGACCCTGTAATCTTTTGATATACAATCTGTGTCTTATGGTCCTGCTTCACAACTTCCTGATGAAGGAGCAGTGCTCCAAAAGCTTCCAAATAAACCTGTTGGACTACAACCTGGTGTTGTGATTTTGAACTTTGTCCACCACGTTCCAGCACCAGCTCCTCCATATCACCTGAAGCATGACACACTGATGGAAAGAAGCTGTTGTCTATAACTGATGTTATAATTTGATGTTAGCCCAGGCGCAGATGTGCCTGCGACTGTACATATCAGAATGCATAATATATGTCCACCTTAACTTGTGCTTTCGGAACGAAAATAAGTATTGCCCAAGGGTGGAGGTAAAGCCCACACCATGGTGCCAGATCACAGTTCATGTCTTTTAGTGAGTGTGTGTTCATCTTAGTTGAAGGAACAAAAGTCTGCCATAACTCTGAGGAAATCACCCCTTTTGCGAATAGTGCCACAGCGATTTTATTTTTTAACATCCGTCTGAGAGAACAATCAAGGCCATAGTTTAAAAACTAATTCTAAAGACCTATCCCGAACAGCATCATTCCTTCAATATTGTACTAGTGTGTCAGACTAGTTTCTGCTGCGGGACTTGAGTCTACAATCGCCTGATTCCAAAGTGGAAGTGCTATCTATTGAGTAAGCTGACACATATGAACATTAAATCTGCGTACAGCTGCAAATAGTTGCTGACCTAGCCCAGACTATTAGAATGTGAGGTTATGAGTGCATTGCTAGTGCACAGGGTGTGTCAACCTAGAGTTTACACTGAGTCTCTCAGTTGGGACTTGGACATATGGCTTTCTGACTCAGACACAGAACCACTGAACCACGGGCAACACTGACTTTTTACTTACTGTTCTGATGAACAGAGCTGTCTGCTTGATTGGCTTCCTCATCATCTGGCCTAAATACCAACTTATTTCATCATTGGCCCATTGTGGCAGCAGTGTGTACCACTTACATTATGCACTGCAGAAATTTGCCAAGGCTGCTTTGACAGCACCTTCCAAAATGGCAACCTCTTACCCCCTCGAAGAACAAGTGCAGCAGCTGCAAGGGATTACCCCTATTAACAAATTTCCCTCCAGGTCCCTCACAACGTTGTTGAATTGGAACTATATCACTGTTCCTTCATTATCACTGGGTCAAAATCATTGAACTCCCTTCCTAACAATACTAATGACACCGCATACGTTAGGATTGAGTAATAAACATTTAATCGGCCAGTGATGTTCATATAATGCGAATGGACGCAAGCAGCCCAATCAAGGAATACATTGTGATTTTAGTGGTTATGCTTACAGTAGAGCCCATGTTTGAATGAGCATTCCTCTTTGGCTCTGTAGAGACCAGGCTTGTCAATCCTCTGGATGAGACTCAAAATGAATGAATCATCTTTTAGGCACTGTGAGGAGTGTGGAAAATTGGGTCACATTATAAGTTTTTCACTCAGTGACTATTATAGTTGAGAGTGTGGTGCTGGAAAAGCACAGCAGGTCAGGCGGTGTCCGAGGAGCAGGAGAATTGACGTTTTGGGCAAAGATCCTTCATCAGGAATGAGGCTGTGAGCCGAGTGGGTGGTTAGATAAATGGGAGTGGGTGGGCCTGGGGGGAAATGTAGCTGAGAGTGCGATAGGTAGATGGAGCTGGGAGTGAAGGTGATAGGCTGGAGAGGAGGGTGGAGCGGATAGGTGGGAAGGAAGATGGACAGGTAGGACAGGCAGAAGATGAGGCACTCTTCCTCCAGGCATCAGGTGGTGAGGGAGTGGCAATGGTGGAGGCCCAGTACCTGCATGTCCTTGGAGGGGAAGGGGAATTGAAGTGTTCAGCCACGGGGCGGTGGGGTTAGTTGGTGTCATCTCCTGCCTCGGGACCCTCCAACCCCATGGCATCGATGTGGATTTCACCAGTTTCTCATTTTCCCCCTTCTTCTCCCCCCCCACCTTATCCCAGTTCTAACCTTCCAACTCTGCACCGCCCTCATGACCCCTGTCCTACCCGTCCCACCTATCCACTCCCCCCCTCCTCTCCAATCTATCACCTTCACCCACACCTCCATCTCCATCATCCAGCGCACTCACAGCCTACCTTTCCCCCAGCCTCACCACAAATCAACTTTTCTTCTTCTTTATTAACCTTGGCTCTGTGCTGGTTGAGTCCATGTGACAGTCTGTCAACCTAAACACTGGGCGTCGCACAGCACTTGAAGCTTATGGACTTTGAGACAGAAGATTTTAAAGGGTTTAAAACTTGCTTGAGTTAGTTCCGCCTAGTGGAGACCAGAACTGTGGGTCCGAAGCATCAAGAAAGCAAAATTGCAACTGGTGTTTATGGCAACAAGTGAAAATCCTCCTGATGTATGTACCCAACTGTGGGCAGTAGTAGTACACAAGGTCTGGGTTCAAGTCCTAATTATTTTAGAGCTAATGTTAGAACATGTCTGAAGTTGATTAAAACTATCTATAGACTTAGCCACCTTATTGATCAATTGAAAGAGGGTGTGACTGTGGAAGAAGTGTTCCCAGCATGGCAGTCTCTCTGGTCTGGCATAGCCTCAGCGTGGCCTCCCAGCGTCGAGGTGATTTCCAGAGTGATGTCCTAACCTCATGAACCTCGAGGTGAAGTCCGGTGTTGTCTGGAGTCAGGGCGCGGTGTGGACTGGAGGTTAGGTGCCAGCATGGACTGGAGGTTAGGTGCCAGCATGAACTGGGTTGGAAAACCATTGTTATGACCTTTACTTGCTGCAATGCTGGACATTTGATTTCTCTATTTTCTAAGATCTTGTAATTAAAGAAGCTGTACCGAGGTACCTTTTGTAGCTAAGATGATGCTCTAAGTTGCAATGTGGACAGGGATCTGTGCTGGGACCACTGTTGTTTCTGATACACATAAATGATCTGGAAGAAAGTGTAGGTGATCTGATTAGCAAGTTTACAGATGACAATAAGATTGGTGGAGTAGCAGATAATGTAGAGGACTGTCAGAGAATGCAGCAGAATTTCGATAGACTGGAGAATTGGGTGGAAAAATGGCAGATGGTGTTCCATCTGGGCAAATGCGAGGTGATGCATATTGGAAGATCCAATTCAAGAGCAAGCTGTACAGTAAATGGTAAAGGTAATGGTGTATAGAGAGATCTGAGTGTTCAGGTCCACTGTACCCTGAAGGTGGCAATACAGATCAGTAGAGTGGTCAAGAAGGTATACGGCATGCTTTCATTCATTGGGCGGGTTATTGAGTGCAAGAGTTGGCAGGTCGTGTTACACTTGTATAAGACTTTGGTTTGGCCGCATTTGGAATACTGCATACAGTTCTGATAGCCACATTACCAAAAGGATGTGGATGCTTTGGAGAGGGTGCAGAGGAGGTTCACCAGGATATTGCCTGGTTATGGAGGGCGCAAGCTATGAAGAGAAGTTGAGTAAATTAGGACTATTTTCATGAGAAAGGTAGAAGTTGAGGGGGGACCTGGTTGAGGTCTGCAAAAATCATAAAAGAGGTGTAGACAGGGTGGATAGCAAGAAACTTTTTTCCTCAGAGTGGAGTCTCAAGTACTTGGGGTCATGAGTTCAAGGTGAGACAGTGAGTCAAAGGGAGATATGCATGGAGAGTTCTTTACGCAGAGGGTGATGGGTGTCTGGAATGCATTGCCAGCGGAGGTGATAGAGGTGGGCATGATAGCGTCATTTAAGATGATAAAAACATGAATGGGCAGGGAGCAGAGGGATACAGATCTTTGGAAAATTGGCGACAGGTTTAGATAGAGGATCTGGATCAGCACAGACTTGGAGGGCCGAAGGCCTGTTCCTGTGCTGTGATTTTCTTTTTTATTCTTCTTTGTTCTATAAACTTTTCACTGCACTCGTTTGAGTAGATGTGACAATAAAGTTAATTCAGTTCAATTTAATTCAAGTGTTCACCTTGTTAATTAACTACTGAGCCCTTTCACTACTTCTCATTGCTCTCCAGGAGAAAAGTATGAAAATATCATTGCAGCCAAACCCAGTTTTGGATATGGATCAATAACGACAAAACTTACTGAATTGAGTTTTCATGTTCTCTGAAGCATTACAGCATTATAACCACTGATTCGAGCAGCTAACATAGGACAAGCCAGGCATTACAGCAAGGTTGGACATACATAGAGTAGCATCTTTACCTACTGCCTTGCTGGCCCTAAATTTTGCATGATTAGCGTTTAATATGGAGTATGTTACGAACTATAATAACTTTGAAGTTCAGAACATTGCGTGACCTTTACTCGCTGCTTGTATGAAATTCTACAGGCCGTTTCCTTGTTTTCAGTTACTTATTACCTCAAGCTAAGGTATATAAATATCTGTTCAATTAAAGAAAAATGAAATCAGAAATTTTTGGAAGCACTATTATTTTCGCCTTTTAAATGCCAACTTCTTTTATGCCTGTAGTTAAACTCAATTTAATCTGTTGCTTTGTCTTTTGCATTTCAGTCCTCTTGTCTTTCATTCTGTTGCTGGATTTCTACTTCTCTTGCTGCAGCTTTGTGTTTTTTTTTCTCCCAGTTCTCTCCAAGAACTTGTCTCTGTTTGACCCTTTAGTGTGTGTCTACTGCTCCCTTCCCTCTCCCTGCCATGTCACTGTCTTGATCTTTACTCTAGATTGTGTTGCTGAGGGGGGGGAGAGAGCCATACAATGTGAAGCATGTGGAAGATGGACAGTGTTTGTTAGCTATTCACTGCATTTAATTTTTTTTTGTACAGCGTTGAATTGCAGTTATTGGGTTACTCGTTTGAACTTTTGGCTGATTTTATTCAATTGCAGTACTGGCTTTCAGCCAATAGATGGTGATGTTCAGCTGATTATATGCCTTGGTCCCATTTGTTCTCCGGAAGTTGTGGGTGGATGAGACAGAAACAGAAATTGCTGGCGAAACTCAGCAAGTCTGGCAGTATCTGTGGGGAGAAAGCAGAGTTCCTGTTTTGAGTCTGGTGACTCTTTATTGGAACTGCACTCACCTAGCATCTGCAGTTCTTTATTTTATTTTAGTGGGAGGATGGGAATTGGACTGTGTTCGTCTGGGGCAATTGCTGAGGCCATGATTCAATTTTGAGCCATTTCTCTAACTGGATTTAACAATTGCAGAGAGGCTGTCATGAAATCAGATCCCATTTTAAAATAAAGCAAATTCTCATCAACTTTTAACGTGCTATAGAATCTTTTTATATTGGTTGTTTCGGGAGGACAGTTCAAAATCTAGTCTTACTTGAAATGTTTGCTTGGAGATGTGGTACAGTTTTATGTAGAGGAGGAGCCAAAGGACAGGTGCTTTTCAAATTTTGAGAGATGTTTGTGCCACAAATAAAATTGAATAATTGTGCATCCTTTCAGATGCCAGCTACATTTTTAAAAGTTAGGTCTCACTCGGGTGTAGAATTTGCTCTTAGTGCAATTAAACTAATAGAGTCCGGCTGGGTGATAAAGATCCCTTGACACTACAGTATTCGAACATGATTTGGTATACTGGGGAATGTCCCTGTCTCAATCAAAGCTCAAGTACTGATTATCTGGCTGTTTATTTCATGGCTATGTGTGGATACTGCTCTGCATGGACTGACAACTGTTTTGCTGTACACGATGGGGAAGAGTAGCCTGGATTCGTAATGCAGGGACTTAGGCATTTGCTCTAGGTACACTGAAGTTAACAGCTAGTCTTGGCAGTGAAGCTATTGGATTGTCCTTTTCCTATTAAAAATAGGATGGAGTTTGAAACACTGACAAATCAGCCATGATACCATTGAATGGTAAGCATGCTTGAGGGGCTGAGTGGAAAACTCCTGCTCCTTGGAGTAGAGCAGGCTAGAAGGGCTGAATGGCCCACTTTTGCTCTTTTGTTCATGTGCTACACAAATGTCCTTCAGCAGAGCAAATCTGCTGCCTGTACCTGCTCTGGCCTCTGCCTGACTCCAGACCAACACAACATTGTGGCTCTAAGTGGCCCTCAAATCGTCTGGCAAGTCACTCAGTTGAATCAAAGTCCCTCAGAAAAGTTAAGAAGGAACAAAACTGGGCAGACCACCATCTATTGACCAGGCACTGGACCCTGCAAAGAAAGCTAATACTCTGGCTAATACTCTGGGCTTGTACCAAAATTGGTGCGCACACATAGACGGAGGTGAATCCAAACTCATCCATGTCGAGCTCTGGTTAGAAGAAGCACTGAAGGTGGAAATGGCATAAAATTGTACTTTGTATTTAGGGACTCGCATTACCAAGCAGGGCTCAGTAGCACTACTAGTGACTGAGCTGGTCAGTCTTTAAGTAAGTAATTGCTAGACTGAATTTGTGCAAGTGGTGAGAAGCAACAGGAGGGAAACACCTACTGGGTGTTGACCTCACAGTCTACCTGCTGCAGATATCCAGGACAGTATTTGTAGAAGCAAATGCCGCATGGTCTTCACAGGGGACAGCATCCATTTTCATGCTGAGGATATCTTCCGTCATGTTGTGTGGCACTATCAGTGTCCTGATGAAGGGTTTCTGCCTGAAATGTTGACTTTCCTGCTCGTCGGATGCTCTCTGACGGCTGAGCTTTTCCAGCTTCACATTATTGACGTGTCTCCGAGTGCTCAATAGACCTGGCAACTCAAGACTGGGCATCCGTGAAGTGGTTTGAGCCATTAGCGATAGAAGAATTTATGCGACTACAATTTATAACCTCATGGCTCAGCATATCCCCTAACTCTAACATAAAACTCGGGGATCAACTCCAACTCAGTAGAAAAAAATAGGAGACCATTCCAGGAGTATCATCAGGGATCCTTAAAAGGGGGTGTCAGAGTGAGCCCAAAGTCAGTAGATCAGATCCAAGTTCTGTAGTCCTGTGCAATTTTGTTAATGAAATGAATTAATAAACAACTCACTGGAGGTGGAGGCTGAACAAATGTGTCTCACTTCCATGTTGGGGAGATCAGCACATCAGTGTGAAAGAGAAGACTAATGTATTTGTATCTATTTTTAACCATGATCCCCCTGAGCCAGGAGACCAGGTTCAAATCCGACCTGTTCCACAGGTGTGTAATTCATCTCTCAACAGGCTGATGAGGAAATGCTTCTAAAGGCCTGATGAAACTCTGACTTCTCCGCAGGTGTCTCAGTCCAAATTCGTACACCAGGCCATGCCGCAACAATAATAGGAGCCCAGTGCTTTTGAGGGGGTTGTCTCCGGTTTGCTGCTGACGGTAACTGGGAACAGGGTTATCAAGTGTCGGATTTTAAATGAAAGTTATTTCAAGCTGTTGGACTTGAAAATCATACTAATTCTTTAGTGGCTGTCAGCTCTGGCCTGTCCCTATACCAATCATGACCCAGTAATTAGGAGATGCACTGGGGTAGTCTTGAGGTGACAGCAGACCTACGTTCTCATTCCAAATTGCAAATATTTCTGATTTCATTGTTTCCACTGAATGTTTGGTAAGATCAAGTCTTCTGAATTTAAAATGGCACTGCATTGCAACGTTCTCTTTGGAATTTTCTTTCTCATTTTCACCTTGGGGGATTTGAGTTTAAAGTGACACCACATGCTGTGTGTGGACTTTGCAACTGGTTTCATGTGTGAGGCTGAGAGAGCACTGCTGTGGTGCTTTGTTGTTGCAGTTATTCCTTTGAAATTCTCTGCAGTGCAGTTTCCCTGCACTCTCCGGCACTTCATAAGGCCATCCCTCTGTCATAGCTCAATGTACAAATTCAAGCTTCAAGTTTAAAACTACCTGTCTGGTGCCTATTTCACATTTCCAACCCTTGTAATGGCTGGGAGAAGTTGCAGAAACAGTTATTCCTGTTGCTTGTTGTCAATGCACCCTTCTGGAGTAGCACTGGTGTTCCTTGGTGACAAAATCAAGTCATGAGGCTTTGCAAAGGTCACTTGATAAGTATGGGTCAGCAAAGAGACTTCAGTGCAGGATAACAAATCAATTGGTCTCCAGTGTTACCCTGTGCATTCATGATGTCAATTACAGACTGTCTTTGACTATTTCTTTGTATTCCTCCCCGATCCACATTGTTCTGTGCACAATTGATCCCAGTTCCCCTAGCAGTAATGGATCTTTTGCATGAGCCTCAGAGGGGAGATAGCTTTTATCCACTCGGTGGCACTTCCAACAGTACAGCAGTCCCTCAGTACAACATTGACATTGCGAGTCTAGATTTTGTGTTGAAGTCACTGGAATGGGTCTTGAACCCATGTCTTTCCGACTCAGACACGAGCGACCTACTACTGAACCACGGCAGACGTTTGATTGTGAACGCTCAGACTCTTTCCAGGCTCCGATGATATAAATAGGCCTCAGTGGTGGAGCCCTATTGTTTTCCAGATCCATTTCTTGTTCAGCTTTGGGAAAAATCGCATTTGGTGATTGAGTATTAACTGACTTACTTGGATCCCTTCGGCTTCATTTATTGAAGGTAGAAAAGCAAGTCAGGAGAGTGATGGAATGCAGCACTCAGGAAGCTTGACACCATTCCCAGACAAAGCAGCCCGCTTGACTGGCACCATATCCGCAAGCATCCACTCCCTCCACCACTGACACTTAAAAGCAGCAGTGTGTGCTGATTCTCCTGCTCCTCGGGTGCTGCCTGACCTGCTGTGTTTTTCCAGCACCACACTCGACTCTGATCTCCAGCATCTGCAGTCCTCACTTTTTGCTAGCAGCAGTGTACGCCATCTACAAAATGCAAAAATTCAACAAATATCCTTCGTCAGCACCTTCCATACCCACAACCACTTCCATCTCGATGGACAAGGGCAGCATATATATGGAAACACCACCACCTGCAAGTTCCCCTCCAGGCCAGTTACCATCCTGACTTGGAAATATATCACCGTTTCTTCAGTGTTATTGGATCAGAATCCTGGGATTCCTTCCCTAAGGGCATTGTGGCTCTACCTGTAGCACATGGACTGCAGCGGTTCAAGAAGGCAGCTCACCACCACCTTCTCAAGGGCAAAGATGGATGAGCAATAAATGCTGGCCAGCCAGCAACACCCATGCCCCGTGCAATAATATTTTTAAAAACTTCCAATTCCTTTGTCCTATTCCTGACCCTATGCAGTTCACTAAATGTCATTTACTTCTGCATGTGGAGCTCCTCACTGTCATTTTTAGTTGCTTACTTTGAATTAAGATGTCTGTTAGCTTGTCTGTAGATGGCAGAAAATCTGACAATGATGAGCCCTCCCCGATATAAATCTTTGAAATGTTACATTTGGCTTTACTTTGCCAGGAAGTTTAAGTATTTATTAAATGTGGAGGGAGATTTTATTGACTGTTGCTCATGGTAACAGTATTCTTTCTCCCTTCATGTACTCAAAAGTGCTTTGTACTAAAGTACCTTTCACAAATTGGGCTTGAGAAGTTTTAAATATCTTTTGAACCACATCGTTCAACAATTGTCTATTTTGCATTTTTTTAATGCTTGCAGCTAACTATATTTGCAGCTAACTGCTGAAAATAAAGGATCTAATTTGCATTGTATGCATGTAGAATACTGTTAAGATGTTTTATGGAGTGTTCCTACTTCTGGGCCAGATGTTCTGAGTTCAAGTCCCACCTATGATGAAAATATTTTGTTTTAAAAAAATCTGCTGCTGTAGGGAATGTAATAAGTGGTTATATAACGTAAACTGCATTAATGTCGTGCTTTTCTGTCTATGAAGTGCCACACTGATCTTTCCAGCATGGGGGTTGGATGTAACTAAACTACCGGATTCATGGTCGCAGTGTAAGGAAGGGTGAGAACAAGTTTGGTGGAAACACTGAGTTGTGTGAAAAGCTTTGAAGTGTGAATTACAACATGGTGTATGGCTCCGTGAGGAGGTGCTTCACAAAAGAACTTGCACAGAAGTATAAAAGCAAATTACTGCGGATGCTGGAATCTGAAACCAAAAGAGAAAATGCTGGAAAATCTCAGCAGGTCTGGCAGCATCTGTAATGAGAGAAAAGAGCTGAAGTTTCGAGTCTAACTGACCCTTTGTCAAAGCTAAAAAAGGGGAGAAAGAGGGAGGTCCCTATTTCTCCCCTTTCTTCGCTTTAACAAAGGGTCAGTTAGACTCGATGTCAGCTCTTTTCTCTCCTTACAAATGCTGCCAGACCTGCTGAGATTTTCCAGCATTTTCTCTTTTGGTTGCACAGAAGTGAGCCTTCAGCCATTGAGGAGGTTTTGGGAGAATTGATTAAAAGTTCATTGAAAGTTGGTCTTTTAAGGTGGATGTTTTCGCAAGAAAGTGAATTGGACAAGTAGAGGGATTTAAGGAAAGAATTCTATCATGTAGGAATTAGTCAGTTGAAGATATGGCTGCAGGTGTTTGGGGCAATGGTAGGAAATTCCTGAGACTGAAGTCAGAAGATAGGGAGTTAAGTGTGCTGTAGTTTGGGGGGAGTTGAAGCTAAGGAAAGTAATTCCATGAACAAATCTGCATAGCTGGATGAGAGTTTTATACTTAATGATACCACGTGCTGGGAACAAATGTGAATTAACAAGAAGGATGGTGTAGCATATGGGGCAGTTTGGTTGACCTGAAATTTAAGGAAGGGCAAAAATGGGCGACTGGCAAGGAAATCATCATAATACTCAAGTCTGAAGTACGAAAACATTAATGAGGGTTTTACTGATGATTGAGCTGAGGCTAGGGCAATATTAGGGACTTAGAGTCATAGAGATGAACAGCATGGAAACAGACCCTTTGGTCCACATCATGAATATTGGGATAGATATTTTTTGTTTGGGCTCATATGGCTCAGGAGCTCAGCGTATGAAGTAGGATTTGATGGTTATGAGCTAAGTTTCAGAGACTGGCACATTATTTAGGGAGGGAATTGGAATTTGTGGAAGGAACTGGAGATGATGCTGTTGGACTAATCAACATTTAAGCAGAGGCTGTTACAACTCCTTCAAGAGCGGAGTGCTCTCAGGATAGAGCGAGGTCTGAACCTGTGGTCCACAGCAGCCAAGGACAGTGTACAGGTGGAGAAGAAAGGGGACCGTAACAATAAATTCTTGGGGCATTCTGGAGGGAATAGAGTGGGTTGAGCTGGAGGTTGCAAAGCAACAAGAGTGAACCAAACCAAGGAAGTTCCACTGAATTGGATGATATGACACAGACTGAATAAAAGGAAGATCTGTGTGAGGTCTGAGTCAGGACTTTAGACATATTGATGACAACAAAGGATATTCTCTGTGAATACAGTGCACTATCAGTGTTAACTTCAGCTAGGAATGGCAGAGGGATAGAAACTTTTAAGACTGTCAAAAGGTGCTGTGGAAACTACGACCAGTCAGTATGACTTTGGTGGTGGGGCAGCATTTAGAACCAATAACTTGGAACAAAATTAATAGTCACATGAAAAATGCACATTAGTGAAGAAAACCAGATGGTTTTGTTTTACGCAAATTGGGTTTAACTAACTAAGTTGCGTGACATTTTTTGATGAGGTTAATGTTGTTTAGCTTGATAAGGTGCCACACATAAGATTTGTGAGCAATGTTGTAGCTCATGGAATAAAAGGGGCAGTAGCAATAAGCATATGAAATTGGCTGAGTTAAAGGAAACAGAGTATAAGTGGTTAATAAATGCATTTTGGGCCAGCAGAGTTTCCTGGGGGACAGTGTTGGGACTCCTGCCTTTCCTGACATATTGATGATGTCAATTTTGATACACAAAGCAAAAGCTCCAAATTTGTGGATTAGAGTAACTCGAAAGCATTGCAAATGATGAGGGAGATAGCTCAGAGCTTCAAAAGGGCATGGGCAATGTTGGTGGAATGGACTGACAAGTCGGAGAGGAAATGTAATATTCAGAAGCACAGAGTGATTAATTTGGGCAGAAGAACATGGACTTTTACGTGAAGGGTACAATTCTAAAGATGATGAAGGAGCAGAGGGACCTGGATTATATGTGCATAAGCTATTGAATATGGCAGGACAGGTTAAGTGCATACAGTATTCTATGCTTTTTAATAGGGTATGGAGAACAAGAGCAAAGAGGTTTCGTTAAACTTGTGTAAAACACTGGATCAGCCGCAGCTGGAGTATTGAATCCAGTTCTGGGCTTAAACACGGTATGTGAAGGATGAAGTCCTCAGAGAGCGTACAAATAAAATTATGAGAATGGTTTCATAAGATGAGGAACTTCAGTTGTAGATGGATCAGAGAAGGGAAGATTTTATATCAGTATTCAAAATAGTGAGGAATCTGAACAGACTAGACTGGGGAAAAAATTGCTCCCACTGGTGGATATTTTGGTGTTGAAGGAGACTGCAGTGGAGAAAATGAAGTCCCTTCTTTTCTTTAGCCTGATGAATTGAAGTTTGAAGTGAGAGGCTGTTTTAGCAACCAGGCCTAGAATCTTCCATTTGTCCACATAATCCAGTCAGAACTGGTGATGGATGACTAATGAGGCTGAGTTTCATCATGCCTTAACCTGGTGTGAGTATATTCAGGACGCTGGTTGCTACTTTGTTCATTAAGGAACCCAGAGGATTTGAAGACTTGTGTAAACTTGAAATGTTCTTTTCAGAAGGCTGTTAATGTTGGCCAAGTGCGCTCCTTTCAGAAAGCGAATGACGTGCTGTGGAAATTTTTTATATTTTAAAAAAAAATATTGTTTACAGTAAAGATTACTGCCGAAACCAGTCCTGACAAGATTTCCTTCCTGCTTGATGCTTTGAAATGTAACCACTGGCATGAATACAGCACACATAATAAACATAATGGGCTGCAATGATTTATATTTTAATCAAGTGAAGATGCTCATTATGTTTGAACCACAACCCTAGTGCTTCAAATACAGTGCAGTAAACCTCATGGGTGCCAGTTAGTTTGAGAGTTGGAATAATTTTAGTGTATATGTCATTGTTGAACTAAGTTTCATACTGTATATGTGTGAAGACTTTGTTAAATGGACTCAATGATCCTGGTACCCGGATCTCTGTTTCCTTTCTGGTGAGAATCTGGCCATTTTAAGATGGCACAGCTAATTGATAACCCATTGATATACCAATTAATTAGAGAGCATGTGCTGCAGGAATAGGCCATGCAGTCCAATCAGCCCATACTAGTGTGTATGTTCCAGTCGAGCCTCGTTTTTTTATTACAAATAAGATGGTGGTGCTGCTGGACAGTGTGACACTTATTGCTTTTCCTTCACGCTCTCTCGCGCTCTCGCGCTCTCTCACTCACACACACACACGCACGCACAGTGGTTAGCACTGCTGCCTCACTCCGCCAGAGACCCAGGTTCAGTTCCCGCCTCAGGCAACTGTCTGTATGGAGTTTGCACATTCTCCCTGTGTCTGCATGGGTTTCCTCTGATGCTCCGCTTTCCTCCCACAGTCCAAAACTGCAGGTAGGTGATTTGGCCATGCTAAATTGCCCGTAGTGTTAGGTGAAGGGGTAAATGTAGGGGAAGGGCCTGTTTCCACACTGTAAGTAATCTAATCTCTCTCACACTCTCACACACCTTGAGAGTAATGACAAGCTGCTTTCTACAGTACCTACACCTAGAGTGCTGTTAGATAGGGAATGATAAGATTTTGACCCAAGGGTGATGAAGGAGCATTGATACATTTCCAAGTCAGCATGGCTCGTAACTTGGAGGAAAATGTGAAAGCAGTGATATCCCTGTGCACCTTCTCCATTTGTTCTTCTGGATGTTTGAGGCTGCAGACTTTGAAGATGCTGTCAAAAAGGCTTGTTTTTAATGGCTGTAGTTCATGTTGTAGACGATACATGTTGTCACCATTTTTCTGCAGTGGTGCAGGGAATGAATTTTTAAGGTAGGCGGTAGTTTGTTGATCAAGCAGTTGTTTTGTCCCCAATGATGTTGAGCTTCTTGAGTTTTGTTGGAACTACACTCATCCAGGCAAATGGAAAGTATTCTATCACACTGATTTATGTCTTCATAGACAGTAGAAAGGAATGAGGGAATTGGGGGTCGGGTTGGGGGGGGGGGGGGGGGGGGTGGTGTGGTGGGTGGTGGCATGAGTCACTTATTGACGAATCTTTGGCCTTTGATTCCCTGCTGTAGTCACTATTTATGTGGCGTATTCATTTAGGTGTTTAGTCCGTAAGATGTCGATGGTCAGATTTTGATGTTGCTAATGCTGCTGAATATAAATGAGATGGGGAGATACTGTTGTTCAAGGTGGTCATGTCCTGGCATTTTCCTCTTATAAACCCAAAACCTGAATGATGTTGGGCAGGATCGAAAAGTGTGGCGCTGGAAAGGCAGCATTCCAGGAGCAGGATAGTTGATGTTTCGGGCATATACCCTTCACCAGGAATGTGTGGTGGGGGAAGATGAGGGATAAATAAGATGGTTGGGGGGGGGCGGAGAGAAGTAGCTAGGAAGGTGATTGGTAGATGGAGGTGGGGGGTGATAGTGATAGATTGGAGAGGAGGGTGGAGCAGATCGGTGGGAAGGAAGATGGACAGGTAGGACAGGTCAAGAGGGTACTGCTGAATTGGATCAGGGATGAGGTGAGGGGAGGATATTAGGAAACTAATGAAGTCTATATTGATGCAGTGTGGTCGGAGGGCCCCAAGGCGGAAGATGAGATGTTCTTCTGTCGTCAGGTGGCTTGGATTTGGCAGTGGAGGAGGTCCAGGGCTTGCATGTCCTTGGTGGAGTGTGATGGGGAGTTGAAGTTGTCAGCTGCATGGTGGTGGGGTTGTTTGGTGCGTGGCCCTCAGAGATGTACCCTGAAATCTTTCGTGAGTTGGTGTCCTGTCTCCCCAGTGTGGAGGATACCACATCGAGAGCAACAGACATAGTAGCTGAGGTATTTGGATGTGCAGGGAAATGTATGCTTGGATGTGAAAAGATTCCTTGGGGCCTTGGACAGAGGTGAGGGGGGGGAGGTGTGGATGCAGGTGGTGGCAAGGGAAGCTGCCAGGAGTGGTGGGTGGGTTGGTGGGTGTCGTGGACCCAACGAGAGAGTCACTGAGGGAATGGTCTCTGCAGAATGTAGATAGGGGTGAGGAGAGAAATATGTCTCTGGTAGAGGGGTGTGGTTGTAGGTGGTGGAAATGGTGGAGGATAATGCTCTGTATCCGGAGATTGGTAAGGTGGAAGTTGAGGACGAGGGGCGGTTCTATCCTTGTTGTGGTTGAAGGGGTGGGGTTCAAGGGTGGAGGTGCGGGAAGTGGAGGAGATGCGTTGGAGGTCATTGTTGATCACGTGGGAGGGGAAATTGATGTCCTTGAATTAGGAGGCCATCGAGGATGGTCTGGAGTGGAATTGCTCCTGGGAGCAGACTAAAGCGTAGGAATTGGGAGTAAGAGGTTGTTTTTACACAAGGTCATTTGGGAGGAGGTGTTGCCCAAGTAGCTGTGGGAGTCGGTGGGTTTGATGTTGTTGAACCAGCAGTAGATGTTTGGACCAGGGATAACCAAGGAAACTCCTGCAATGATATCCTATATGTGAGATAATTAGCTTCCAACAACCACAGTCATCAAGGTGTGTTTTTGGAATCTGGCCAGTCTTCACCCAAATCCCAATGACTTCAATTTTGCTGAGGCTCCTTGATGCCACAGCTGGTAAAGTGCTGCCTTGATACCAAGGGTGCTCACCACATTTGCATTAAGGCTGTAATGAAGTCAAGAACCAAGTTTCCTGGAGGAACCCAAACTAAAGATTAAGGAGCAGATTATTGGTGACTAAGTGGTGCTTAGTGGCACTGTCAATGACCCTCTGCCCAAATTGAGTCAGGGTTGACAGGTTGACACTGTTGGATTGGATCATTCTGCTTCTTAAGGAAAGGATGTAGTTGCAGAATTTTCTACACTGTTGAGTAGATGCTGCTGTTGCATGTGTCCTGGAACCATGTGACTCTGGGAATGGTTAGTTCATGAATACAATCTTCAGCATTGCAGCCACAATAATATTGAGACCCAAAGCCTTTGTTGTATTCAGTGAGCTGAGTTGTTTATTGATACCACGTGGAATGAATCAGATTGGCTTCTGTGATGCTAGCTATCTTGAGTGGAGACTGAGATGGGTATCTACCTAGCACTCCTAACTATGTTGAGGTGATTGTAACTGCTTCAGACTTGTCTTTTGCTCCTGTAAGCTGTATTCCAGCATCATTGCGGCTGAGGACGCACATTATCTGGATGACTGATAAGAACCTAAAGTATTTCTGCACGTTGAACTTTTAATTCCAACATGACTTTTTCTAAAACAAAAAGAGGGCCACTACATCCAGGTGTACATGTCGAACGTATTTGCAGAGTCCTGTGTGGATTCATGGAAGATAATACATGTACAGAGTCAGAGAAATATTTAAACAGAAGGGATTCACGCTACTCTACCACTGTAAAGTATCTACTGAATTACTTACAATATATATTGATGACTTGGGCTAGGAGCATGAATGTACTATGCAACAAAAGCAGGTGGGAAGGCAAGTGGTGTGGATGACAGAGTCTACAGAGGGATATTGACGGGTTAAGTGTGTGTGCAAACATTTGGCAGATGGAATATAATGTGGGAAACTGTGAGATTATGCACTTTGACAGAAAGAATAGAGGAGATGAATATTATTTACATGGAAACATCTACAGAAAGCTATGGAGCATTGGGATTTGGGAGTCCTCATGCATAACTCACCAAAAAAAAGTATATAAGATCGATAGTAATAAGAATGGCAAATGGAATGTTAGATTTCATTTCAAAGGGAATGAAGTATAAACACAGGAAAGATTTGCTAAAACTACACAGTGCAGTACTCAGATCACAGCTGGAAAACCATGAATAGTTTTGGGCCCCTTAGCCAAGGAAAGATACGCTGCACTTGGAAGCAATTCAGAAAAGGTTCACGAGGTTGATCAAGTGTGGAGGGACGATTTGATGAAGAGAGATTGAGTAGGTTGGGTCTACACTCATTGAAGTTTAGAAAATGGGAAGTGACCTGATTGAGGTATATGAGATTTTTAGAAGATTTGATAGGATAGATGTGGAACAGTTTCCTGTGTGGGAGAATCTAGCACCAGAGGGCATGATCTCAGAATGAGGGGAGACCCATTTAAGCCAGAGATGAGGAGTTTCTTCTTCGAGGGCGGTGAATCTGGAGAATTCTTTAACGCAGAGGGCTGTGCTGGGTTGTTATGTTCAAGGCTAAGATAGACAGATTTTTAATCAGTAAAGGAATCAAGGATTATGGGGAATAGCTAGGAAAGTAGTTTTGAGGATTATCAGCTCAAACACAATCGAATTGAATGATGGAAGTGACATAATGTGCTAAATGGTCTGTTTCTGCTCCTATGTCTTCTGGTCTTAAGAGGCACTGTTCTTAGATGTTTGCAATGCCCTCATAGTACTTAAGAAGTATTTAAATGTACAGTTATGTTGCCAGGTCATACAAGACTACGGATCAAGTGCTAGAAATAGGATTGAAATCGTTTTTGACTGGCACAGACCCGATGGGCTGAAGGGCCTTTGTCTGTGCTGTGGACCTCTGTAAGAGATCAAAAGGAAACAATACAGAAAGCTGGACTTCTCCCTGCCCCACGTCACCACCACCCACCAGTCTAGCAGAAAGCATCTCCAGCAGTCATGATTTACCTTTTTTGAGAAAGACAAAGAAAGGGTTAAAAGTCGACTGAGTTGGGGGGAGAAAAAATAGCAACATGAGTAGGCCATGTGACTCGAACCTGCTCTACCATTCAATATGATCATGGCTAATAATCTACGTCAGTACCTGTTCCCACTTCCCATTTTTCCCATTGCACTTCATGAGTTCCTAATGTTAAGTTGCTAGATCTGTTCTGAAGCAATTCCTATTTAGGATGGGGTGGCATTGCCTCAGTGTGAAGTCAGGACTTCACCTCCATGAGAACTGTGCACTTTACTACGCATTCTAGCCTTTCCTAATTTCTCAGCATTATCCTACCCTTTTTTCCTTTATGTTGCTTCACCTCAAAACATTATTCACCTCAACTACTCCCTGTGGTAATATGTGATTACAATACACACTCTGCAACAGAGTGAGCATTGCATGTTGGTGCACACCCTCGTTAAGAACATAGGCTCATGTTCTGACAGGCAGACCTTTGTTTGGTCTATCGACTGAATTACTATTTAATTTTATCTGGGTTTGTTTAGCAGCTTAGACTGCATATTTTCAAGCCACATGCTCTACTTTAGACACAATGGGTTAAAAGCAAGTGCTGGTTTGACAGTAAGACACGTAGGTGTTTTGTTCATGCTAAAAATTAACTCTAGGTGTAGATGAGTTCGAATTTGCATCAACATCTAGAAAACAGGTCTGAAACTAATAAAATTGGTGGTTAGACATCACTAGGTATATGAGAATTGAAGAGATGAATGCGAGTGGATAAATGGTATACGAAGGAAGGTGCACAAAAATTGAGAGACAGAGAACACTAGACTAAGAAATAGGAAGGTATTAGTTGGGGTTACAGTAAGACAGAATGTCATAAGATCTAAATTAGGTTTACTGGGTACACGGGCATCTATATGACTGTGGTAAATAAATTTGGTGAGCCATAAGAGTAGATAATTATGAGATGATAACTAGGAACTGCCTCAAAATGGCTCGGGATCCTAACCGTTCCTGTAAATAAGACATTCAAGGAAGCTGGGGAGATAGAAGGAAAGAGGATTGACAGAGTTTATTACTTAGAATGTTACAGTGCTGGAGAAAGAGGATATCGTGAAGGAGTCAATGACAGAGTCTGTTTGGACCACCAGCCACTGAGAAAGATATTGGGAAATAAATTCGCTAACAAATTCTTGAAAGGTGCGTTTGTTTGCAATGAGGGACTAATATAGGCTTTTCTAATATAGGCTGGGGTAGTGACAGTATGAAAAGGTGGAGAGGGATGAGTTTGCTGGATTAGTGTATTTCTGGAAAAACAGGAAGGAGACCTTGCAGGACCTGGTTCTCAAGAATACGATGGCTCGTGTGTCTGCAGAGGAATATTTTGGGATCAGTGATCAATCTACTGTTTAATTTAGCTATGGAAAGGGACAAGAATAATCAGAATAACAGTAACAATAATTGTGGGAGGGCTAATTGCAATGGATGAAGAAGATCTGATTCAGTCAGTTGAAATCGAAGATTGGATGCAAATCTGTAATGGAAGTAAGGGTCTGCTTTTAAAGACTTTGTAGCCAGAAACAGAAACATGCCATCCTGTAAAATTGAGCTATTTGATACTCTTCATATTATAAATTCTATTTGCTACATGGCTGGCATAGGCTGAGCATTCTTTTCCCAGATTTGATCTTGTGGATTGGAGTGTTATTCAAGCTGATCATGCTAGTTGAGTAAAAAAGAGAGGAGACATGTTGGATCCAAACCCAAAGACCTGGACAAAGAGCTTATCTTAATTTATTTTCACTCGGTTGGATCCAAGCTCCAGGAGTTCTTCGACTGCATAGTTCACTCTCCTGAAAAAATACACTTGTATATAAAAATATACTGTACTCGACTCTGATACAGGAAAATGAATTGATGCAGGAAAAACCAATGCAATAAAAATGCTGATATGAAGTGATGAAAATATAAAATTTCATGGACGTGAAAGTGGGCACACTTACCAAAACACATTTCTAATGGCAAGATTTAAAAGTTAGAAACCTCAAAGTTGTGTTTGCTCCAAATTGCATTTTCCTGGACAGCCTTGGCAAGCCAGTTAAAAAACATCACTGTGTGCTTGAAGAGAGAAGCATGATAGAAGCCATTATTTGTAGTTGATGTTTGTTCAGTAAATGTACTAATATGTAACATCATGCAGAACACATAGTGAATTGTCAGAGCTTCAAGCTTTCTTCTGTTTCTGAGCAGGTTGTTCCAGAAATTCTCTTAAAATAAAATGCAGGGAATTTTTTTTTTTGCAATGATAAAAACTCCCTCCGCTGCACAGTGAGGAAGTCTGCCAAAACACCTAATGTGGTCAAACTCTTTAGATAGACTGAAGGAGGAAAAAAGGAAATGCCAGACCCTCCCTTGGAGAGATACATGTTGAGTTTTTGGTACAACCCTCCAATAGTCAACAAGTCTGATTTATAGTGCACTCGTATAACTTTGGAATGAACCCAGAATATGAGGTTTTTTTTTAATAGCCTGTCTGTCTTTCCCACCAATTTGGGAAGTGTTTAAATCAAGCTCCAAAAGATCACGAATGGTTAACTGTACTCTTTACAAAGTTGAAGAAATTGGCAATAAGCCTTGAGTTATGGACATGTCCCAGCCCCTAAAGCAGGCTTCATCAAATGGATCTTGTTTTCCTTTCTCCAGAACAATAGCTGCAATTCATTTGACTTGACAGCACTGCATTTGACTTGAGCTTGATGTGAGCCTTTGGAATGCATTATGGTAACCTCAGTCTAATGTTGTATATGGTTCCTATACTGACTAATAATCTTGTAAGAATGTTTGCTGGCATTAACTATAATACCTGGCTTCAGATTGATTTGCTTACCCGATTGGAATTGTGGCACTAGTTAGGGCACTAAAGCTTCAATTGATTGTCACCTGCACAAACATTATCACTGAATTACTAAATTCTCCGTATTGACACAATTTCTTGGTTTCCCTTCTTTGGTCATGTGTCGGCTTGGTTCTTGTACAACAATGGAGACTGTCAGCATAGCAGATTTGAAAGTCAGGGTATTCTACCCTCAACACAAAAGGGTAATGAAATAGGAAACCCAACAAATAAAAATGAATCTGAAGTCACATCTCCCTGTCAGGGTTACAGAGTTCAGTATAATCCCAAGCTGGGGTGAAGAAATAAACAAGATGAGCAAACTTCGTTTGTTTTCTCGACTATGGATGGAGATGTTGAACTCTTTTGGTAAATATCCATTGATTAATACTCACAAGAGATGGGCTGGATCTTGTTTTGGCGTGAAGCTATACATTTGATGAATATTGAGTCTTGCTGTGCCTGAGCTCAAATTGCCAGTTCTCCTCCTCCAACCTCTTTCCTATCATATGGTTTTGTTCACAGATTGACCTATCCCGTTCATAGATGAAAGTTGGGTGCAGTACAAAAGTCATATTCTTTGAGAGAGTCCAAGGGTTAACACAATAGGTAAAGCCTGACCTCGTTGGATCATTTTCATTAGGTTTAATTTGAGAACTAAGATACTCGGCTTACTATCTAAATGCCTGGTTGCCCTTTGAGCAATTGAATTGTTCAACAAGAGGCATGTTGCCATTCTTTCTAAACTGGCTAAAACAAATCCTGCTTTCCTGTAGACTCCCAAAGATCCATCAATTGGTGACCTGCATTTCCTTTGAAAGAGTAATAGTGTTTGCTTAAATTATACCCGTGTTCTGCAGCATTTCATGCTGTAAGATCTTTGTGTTCAAGCATTTTTTGGTAATCCTCTTCCTACTTAGTGACAATTTTGAATTTGTATTCTAAACTAATCCCTGAAGCAGGGAAATGTTCCTTTGTGCTTCATCCTCCCAAAAGCTGACACCATTCTAAAATATATCTCCGAATATGTTGGATCTCTTGGGAAGATCTCTTGGCTTCCCTTCTCCAGTAGAAATAGGCCCAGTCTCTCAAATCTCCTTATAATTACAGTTTTCTATCCCTGGTATCAATCTGGTAAATCTGCATTGTCCACTCTATGAATTTAACTGTCTTTCTGCTGCTCAACCTACAGTCCATATTCTGAGACTTTACAAGACCTGATCACTGTCTGATAAACTCCTTTGCTTGCATAATCAGCAGATTCAACTTTGTACTGTCAATGCTCAAGTCCAAATCATTAGCCGACCCAAAATGCATTCAATTTACATTTTCCAATTTAAAGTGACACTGTAGCTATTCGTACACAGGTAAAACTGCACTCATTTCTGGTTTTAGAGTGCATTTCCAAAGCTATACATCCTTTGAAGATTTCTGGGGTTCACATAGAATCATAGAGTCGTACAGCACAGAAACAGACTATTGGGTCCAACTTGACATTGCAGATCAGTTATCCCAAACCACTGTTGGAATATTGTGTGTAATTCTGGTCTTGCTGCTATAGGAAGTATGTTGTGAAACTTGAAAGGGTTCAGAAAAGATTTACAAGGATGTTGCTAGGGTTGCAAGATTTGAGCTAACGGGAGAGGCTGAATAGCCTGGTGCTATTTTCCCTGGAGCATCAGAGGCTGAGGGGTGGCCTTATAAAAATTTATAAAATCATGAGGGGCATCGATAAGGTAAATAGCCAAGGTCTTTTTTTCTGGGGTGGCGGGAGTCCAGAACTAGAGGGCATAGGTTTAGGGTGAGAGGAGAAAGATTTAAAAGGGACACAAGGGGCAACTTTCTCATGCAGAGAGTAGTGCGTGTATGGATTGAGCTGCCAGAGGAAGTGACATGGACTGGTTGAACCAAAGGGTCTGTCTCTATGACTGTATGGTGGATGTTGGTACAATTACAACATTTAAAAGGCATGTGGGTGGGTAAATGAATAAGAATGGTTTAGAAGGATATGGGCCAAGTGCAAGAAAATGGGATTAGATTAATTTAGGATATCTGGTTGGAGGGGACGCGTTGATCCGAAGGGTCTGTTTCTGTGCTGTACATCTCTATGACTATTTTCCAGCACTTGGCCCAAATCCCTCTTAAACCCTTCCTATTCATATACCCATCCAGATGCCTTTGACGTGCTGTAATTGTACCCACCTCCACCACTTCCTCTGGCAGCTCATTAACCACACTCTGTGTGAGAATGGAAGAGCCAATTTTGAAAAGTAAGATCACAAAAAATTCATTTTTCAGAAGGTTGTAATATTTATAAGTTGTAGATAGAGTTGAGAGATATTTGATCCTGACTGTTCTAGGTCTCACAGGCCAAGATTCTTTATAGGTCTCCCCAAGGCTGTTCAAGGCTGAGGGGGAGGCAATGGCCTAGTGGTGTTATCCCTAGGCTATCAGTCCAGAGATCCAGGAAATGTTCTGGGTACGCACGGCAGATGGTCGAATTTGAATTCAAAAATAACAGATCTGGAATTAGGAGTCTAGTGATGACCGTGAGTCCATTTCTGATTGTTGGAAAAACCTATCTGCTTCACTAGGGAAGGAAACTGCCATCCTTACGTGGTCTGGTCTACATATGAATCCAGACCCACGGCAATGTGGTTGGCTCTTATCTGCCCTGTGGGCAATTAGGGATGGATAATAAATGCTGTCTAGGTAAAAACAAGGACTGCAGATGCTGGAAACCAGAGTCTAGATTAGAGTGGTGCTGGAAAAGCACAGCAAGACAGGCAGCATCCGAGGAGCAGGAAAATTGACGTTTCGGACAAAAGCCCTTCATCAGGAATAGAGGCAGGGGTGCCTGCAGGGTGGAGAGATAAAAAAAGAATGCTACCTGGCTAGTGACACTCACGTCCCGTGAACAAATATAAAAAAAATGACTTTGTGGTTCCCTTTTCCAGGCATTTGGCAGTAATGGCCTTTGGAAGGGATGAAGAAAAACAAATAGTCTGCTTCTGATGTTGCAATAAGCTAGCAGTAATATTATCTCAGCAGAACAACTGATGGAAGGAATGTATTAAATACGCTTCTGAGTAGCCACCTTCAGTTTATGGGCAAGTCAAAGATAGTAGTGCAATGCAGTAGTTCCCCCATACCCCCGGGGGAACACGGTCCAAGACCTACTGCGGAAGCCCAAAATCGCAGATAGAAGCGAACCCACCCGTTTAAATGGGAAACGTACCTACCCGGCAGCCTCAGCCCCCTGCTTCTGGAATGTTCCCTGTAATTTGTTCAGGCTGCGGTAAACTGAGGGAAAACGATTCCGCGGATATGCCAGTTGCTCTGTATTATCCCCTTTAATTTGAAGAAAAATGTCCACAATTCACGTGCCATGTCATTTTATAGTCCATTCATCTTGGCTTGAGGTATGCTGTGGCACTCCCAAATAGAACCTGTTTCTTTAATTTAGTAAAAGTGTAACCCAAAACAAAAAGAAACATTTCTGACCCCATAACTTGCGTTTGAAGATTTGACACCCTCGTTCTCAAGGATCGACACTTGCACGCAACATAAGATTTTCACAGGTAGGGATATTTATGCCCGGAACCCAGGGCATAAAACAGCAATGTGGAATATTCTATCAGTCAGGCTTCAGCCTTGACCTGATCAGACAGTGACTATTACAAGTCACTGGGTTGAAATTGTGGAACTTCCTGGTCACCTCAGTTCTAAGGGAGTACTTTCACCATATGTACATCAGTGGTTCAAAAAGGTGGCTAACCTTCATCTTCTAAAGGGCAACTGGGGATGATTCTGGCCTTGCCAAAAATTCTCACATCCTATGAAGACATAAGAAAATAAACATTAAGTTTCAGGGGTTGAGAGTGATTTGATAGCACCTCTATTTGCCATACTGATATAATTCAGACGACTTTAGAATTATTATCCATAACACCAAAATGGCCTCCATGTCGGGGCAGACATGGCCCATGACATCAGTTGGCTGTGACAGAACAGGCTGCAGGAATTATCTGCACGTTGATGTCATCACCAGCACTTGTGCTGCTGACAAAGAGGAGAGTGAGGCAAGGCAGAAACTGGGGCCTTGGCAGGAAAGAGACAAAGGTCAGGAGCAGAAGTGGGGGAAGCTGTGCCAGCTTTCATTTGTCCAATTTATGTATTAGTTTTTTATGAAAATTGTTCTTAAATCTGAAGACCTTCCTGCAGTGCCATCTTTGAGACTGGCTGCAGCTTTGCGTCCCTTACCAGTGATGTCAGCTTTCTCGTCGTGTGCCCTATTTGTGCTATTCCTCTACTATGTGGGCTAGGTGTGACAAAAATGGTTAGGTCTTGGGGTGGTGGCCATCTGTCAAAACATCAAACTGATAGATATTCTGCACAAATGCCCCCTTTAAGCTGTAGAGCAATTTGAAAGTCTCCCTGCTGGCCATGTATAAGTTGGGACCATGAAATTACCAAGTGAAATATTAAAGAGGCTGAAGCTACCCTTTTCATTCTCAGCTCCACAATTTCCCACCTTGGAGATAATACATTTGCTGCTTATTCTTTATGCTGAAATGGACAATTTAATATTTTCCCACATTACTCTCAATTCGACAGATCTCTGCTCACTCAATTGATGTATCTATATCAACTTGAACCTTGTTCTCCTCACAACTTTACTTCCTACTTATCTTTGTGCCATCAGTAAATATAGCAACCACACCTTCTGTCCCTTCTTCTTAGTGCTTTATATAAATTGTACATGATCCCTGTGCATTTTGCCAGCCAGAAGATTTATGCTTATACTCTGCTTCCTTTCAGCTAGCCAATCTTCTATTCATGCCAATACAATAAAATACCTTCTATACCATAACTGTTAGTTTTCCACAGTGGCCTTTGATGTGTTTCTTTATCAAATGCCTTCAGGAAATCTAAGTCCAGTATATTTACTGTTCTTATTTATCCAAAACACGCGTTACTTCTTTCAAAGGATTCCAGTAAATTAGTCGAATATTTTCCGGTCACAAATGTCAATTGACTCTGCCTTTTACCTTGAATTATTCTAAGTGCCCACTATAACAGCTCCTAATATTTCCCTTATGAAAAGCTGTGGGCCTAATGATACTCTGGCAAGGATGTTGAATACTTGTGCTCCAGAACCAGCCACAAGACTCACCAAATTATTCCAGTACTGTTATAACACTGGCATCTATCCGGTAATGTGGAAATTTCCAGGTATGATCTGTTCATGAAAGGCAAGACAAATCCAACTTGGCCAATTACTGCTCTATCGAACAACTCACAATAATCAACAAAGTAATAGGAATGGATTGTCCATGTCTCACTACCCCTTTATATGAAACTGCTATTCAACTCAACTACTCCATTGTAGCAGCAAGTTCTGCATACTAACTACATACAGATAAAGAAAGTTTTTCATAATTTATTGTTGGTGACTTTTATGTTTCTAGTCCCTAGTCTGGAATATTTGAAAATATACATTGGAGTGTACTCTTTTAAACTCTTTAACTATCTTAAAGATGTACCCCATCTAACCACTATAGAGGTCATTCAATTTCTTTTTCCTTTGCTTCTTTTCCCTTCCTCTGTTCCTTGCCTTGTGCTTTTCTTTGTAATATTTACCAGTCTTGATGAAGAATCTGGAGTCTTAAACTGTTAACTTGTTTGTTGCTTCTCTGTTAAGTGCTTAGATGATTTTTTGGCTTTAATTTCAGTTTTCCAAAATTCCATATTTGCTTACAGAAAATTGGCTGTCTTTTCAATTTGCTTGTTGCTTCCTGAAGCTAGAAAGAATACAAAATATGGCTGTCTTCTCCAGTGTTTTCTTGGTCCGTGTGTGTAAGTTCAAGTGCATCCAAAACTTCACTGCTGCTGTTCTATTTCACACCAAATCTGGAAAAAAAACTTGGTTATTAAACATTTTCATCCATTATCTCCAAATATCTCTTTGGTTTCACCCCACTTCCACAATTGTTGGATGTTCCCTCAGGTATCAAGGCCTGAAGTTCTGGAATGTTGAAGTATTTCCTCTTCTCCCTTCTCATTTAAGATACTCCTTAAAACCCACCTTATAGACAAATCTTTGGTTACCTGTACTAATATTTCCCTTATGTGTCATATTTTGTCTTTGGATTTTAATACTCTATTAAATGTGTTGCATAAATGCAAGTTGTTTGCAAAATTCCATTTTCAAGGCATTTCTTTAATAGTTGTTCAGGTATTGGTTCATTCCATCTAGCTGGTTGTCAGATTGGCAAATTTATTTGGTTAGGCACAGACAGGCTGGCAGGCAGGATGTCTTTGAACTGAAATAGAAATGACCTCTACAGTGTTTGTGTACCAGACACTCTTTTTGACTATCGTTTTTTGTCTGGGTAAGCACTGAAGACTTGATGCAGATATGTGAGGCATGTTATTTTTTCAGTTGTCCATCTGCTGGAACCTTATCAGCAACTACCTGAGATGATTTATATTTGCTGGCTTTACCCTGCTGAACCCGCTACTTAATCATCAAGGAAGGCAGAAGCAGAATGTTGTGCAGAAAAAAATTCCATTTTATTTTTATGGTAAAGGACTTAGCGTCTAGTCCAATTTTCCCCCTGTAAAGATCGAACCTTTTCATTTCCTTTACATTTGGACTGTAGACTAAAATTGACAGATACTGCTTGAAACCAAGGTGACTGTGCAAAGAGATGGGTGCAGTTTTACAAGTTATATTTGCTGGAAAACATTGAGTTGAATGCATGTTGCACTTTCCTGGAATGGTGAGACCAGAAGCAGACACTATGAGTTCTGAACTAAGGGAAGGTTGCTTGACAATGCTCTGAGTCACTCCTGACCAAGTGATTATTGTGCGATTATTGCAAGTGCAGCAGAGAACCACGCAGCCTGCAAATAGAAAACTGCTTAAAAGTCTCTCAAAAGTGAAGGTAACAGAAAGGATCAAATTAAGTTGTAGAGTTATAGGTTAGTAATTCACGTTTCCTAATTTCCATTGATTAAATTCAATGTATTTGTAATAAACAGTTATATACTCGTTCAGTGCAGAAACCTGATTAGCTTGTCCATTTAATCCAAGTTCGTCATTCAGGTGAGTTGGGGATTTTGATAATTTGATTGAATCTTTTCAAATTTGTGACAGGGTTGTTAAGAAGGCATACAAGTGTTTTGGCCTTTATTAATAGAGGGATGGAGTTCTGGAACCAGGAGGTTATGCTGCAGCTGTACAAAGCTCTGGTGCGGCCACATTTGGAGTATTGTGTACAGTTCTGGTCACCGCACTATAAGAAGGGTGTTGAAGCTTTGGAGAGGGTGCAGAGGAGATTTACTAGGATGTTGCTTGGTATGGAGGGAATGTCTTACAAGGAAAGGCTGAGGGACTTGAGGCTGTTCTTGCTAGAAAGAAGAAGGTTGAGAGGTGAATTAATAGAGATATACAAGATAATCAGAGGGTTAAATAGGGTGGACAGGGAGAGCCTTTTTCCAAGCATGGGGAAGGCAAACACGAGGGGACACAGCTTTAAAGTGAGGGGAGATAGGTATAAGACAGATGTCAGAGGTAGTTTCTTTACTCAGAGTAGTAAGGATATGGAAGAGTAGTAAGGATATGGAATGCATTGCCTGCAATGGTAGATTTGCCAAGTTTAAGTTCATTTAAGTCTTCATTGGACAGGCATATGGATGTAAATGGAATAGTGTAGATGGATGGGCTTCAGATCAGTAAGACAGGGTGGCGCAACATCGAGGGCCGAAGGGCCTGTACTGCGCTGTAATGTTCTATGTTCTACGCACTCTGGAAATAATGGGGCTTGATTTCTAACACACTGCCCATGTGTCATGACACCAGAGGTTTTAGTGGAGAAGGCACTGCAAGCATTTTGTTTCCTATTTTGAAAAAGGACAGTTGTTTATTAATGTAAAGCTATTGTTTGCAATTTATTGTTAATGGAGCTGCTCAGTACTTTATAGTGGAGTAAAATAAAATACAGATGCTGTAACTCTGAAATAAAAAAGAGGAAGTGCTAGAGAAATCCAGGTCTGGCAGGTGGCATCATTTGTGGAGAGAGAGAGTTACATTTTAAGTCCAATATTTGGAATCAAAATGTTAATGCTGTTTCTCTCCCCACAAATACTGCTAGACCTGAGAACACTCTTCAGTGTGTTCTGGTTTTATTAAAGCCTCATAAGGTGTTTATTCAAGATGATCACATGGTTTGTCTTCTATCTGGCATACTGAATGTAATGACAATGTTTTTTGTTTAATTCCTGCACACTATATCTACCCAGATACTGAATCAGTCTTTGGCGCTGTCTCCAAGGGAAGTATCCTGGGTGAAAGTCTGTTTTTACCAGAGTGATGCTGCCAATCCTTTTCCTCTTTTTTTAAATCTCATGTGGATACACAGACACCGTTTACCAGAGAGGTGGCACACAGGTTAATGTTTAGCCTTCCAAAATGTCAGATTTTAAAATTCGTTTTACCTCTTCAATGTTATTGAGTTCTTTAACAGTTTGTTTGGGTTTGTGACATTGAGTCTCCTTTGCTTTTGCCTTTGTTGAAGTAGGGTCATTAATTTATTGGGATCAAAATAATCCAAATCAAAGAAAAGGAATAGTATGCCTTTACATGACATTTTTCAAAATCTCAGGCCAACTCGAAATGCTTGACAGCTAATGAAGGCCTTTTGAACTTTAAGGGCTGTGTAATGCAGTGCTGTACAAACAGGAATGTGATAATGTCCACATGTTAGTTCAGTGGTAACTACATGGAGAGACCTTCCTTGATCCTTTTTGATTTGGGCCAAGGGATCTCTTTTGTCCCTTTTTGAGATGGCAGAATTGGCTTCAGTTTGAACATCCTGTCCAAAGAATAGTTCAGAACTACTTCAAAGTTGTTGCACCACTGGAGTGTACAGCTGGAGTTTGTGTCCAGGTCTCGAATGTGACTTGAACCCATCACTTTCTCACTCAGAGGCTAGAGTGTGACCATTGGTCCCCAGCTGACAAATTCAGTTTTCACTCCAGGATTCTTAGAATTTACTTGCGGGGGTTTGGATGAATTTTGCACTTTCCAACAGGTTGCCGTTATATAGCCATCTACTCAAAGGCAATTAGGAATGGACAATAAATGCTGGACTTTCCACTGATGCTCTCATCCCATTAAATCATGAAGACAAAAGGCCCCCTGGTTTATATAGTGACTAACTGAATTTAGCCTTTATTATTGGATTGATCTGATCAGATATTTGAAAGTTATCCACGGAGGTCGCTCCCTTTTTTTTTGCGTAATTGTGAATCATTCGGTCTGGTCATAATATAAGGAGAATTAATTTTGTATTGCCTTCTGGAGATTGGATCCATCACATCCTGTGCGTGCAAGACCACCACATCTTCCTGAAAATGTTTCAATTTGGTGACTGGTCCAATTAATTGATTATGCCAAACTCTAAGATGGATGATATAAAATGTACCGAATTCACACGCTTTACATCACGCTCTCAAAGTGATTGTTTAGTCCTGATGATTTTACCTGATTTTTTTCCTTATCCTTTTGTCATGTTTTATTTCATCCATCTATCCATCCTATTTTAAATGTTGACACAGTTACTGCCTCAATTAAGCAAATGAATTGTACAGGTTCGCTATTTATTTTGTTTTCTTGTATCAGTATAAACCTTGGTTTTAGATTCTCCTGGTTGTTTCTATGACCCTTGTCCAAACCTTTCATCATTTTATAGGCATCTATTATATTCGGTAATTGTAACTTCTAGTACAAAGATCGTAATTATTCCTGACTTTTCCCAGATTTCATTTTCCTCTAGCACTAGCAGGATCTTAATTTAATTGCATGTACCCTCTTGAAAGCCTCAATTTCTTCTCAATAGCGTAAAGTATAATACGATATACAGTTCTAAAACTGCAGTCTTCTTAAGGCTTTGCCCGGGCTAATCATTACCCATTTAAATTCTGAACTTTGTGACTAACCCTTAAGTTAATGAATTACATAGCATGAATTTGTTATCATCTCTCCCATGATGCTTAGTTCTCTTTGATTCTGAGAATTAATTCCTTTTTATTAAATGTATCATTTTACACTTAGCAGCATTGAATTCCGTTTGGCATCTTTGGCCCATTCCCTCATTTTATTAATGTCCCTTTTCAATGTCCTCTGCTCTTCTAAAAACAAAATGGCTGTTCTTTCTATTTTGTATCATCTATAAATTTCAGTCCGACTCCCTCCTGGCCAACTCCAAATAATTAATTTATCCAATTAACAGAAGTCATCCCGGAACTGAAACCCATGGGACACCATGAACCCCTTGTAACCACATTGGAACAATTGCCCTTAACTCCTGCTTGCTCTCCTCTAATGGGTTTTCAAACCAGTTTGCTACTCTATACTTCTTAATTTTTAATATGTTCTGCCATGTGGTCTGTTTCAAAGGCTTTTATGCATACTGCTCTCCACTCCCTCAGCTATCATGCCAATTACCACCTCAATAAATTGTGAGCCCTATCAATCACCAATTGTCCTTTTTTAAAATGATCTATTTATCAAGATGCATGATAATTTCATCTGCAGTTAAAGACTGTTACATATGAAATAATGTTCCATACTGTAGGTTTTAATTTAACTGGCTTGTAATTATAAGTTATAGATAGATTTACAAGTCACAAGACAATTAGGCTCTATACCAGAAATACTGTAACTTTGATCATTCAAACTGCTAAGTGATATCTGACCTTCAGTCGAGGTAAGATGTCTTGTCCTTGAGTGCGCCTCTGCTCGTGAGTTTGTATTCTAATTGGACAATATTAAAGTCACTTGCTTTGTCTAGCACAATGTGCTTTTGTCTTTTTGAGTTCATATTAAAATATTGCAGGAAGATGGGACTGCAGGCCATTTGGTTTGAGTCAACATTTTATGAGGCAATAAAAATTCCTTGTGATGATATCTGATTTATAGAGAATTAAATAGCAGCTTGAGGGTTGAACTTCATTTAATGAAAGACATGGTTATGTTGATGAAATAATTTTCCACTGGACTAAGACCAGGACTCTTGTTATAGATCATTTTTCTGCCTCAGTGATCATTAAAAGTGTTTATATTATCCCACAAAAGGAAGGGTTTGTTTTTATAAAGTTATAAATCTATAGATTTTCTCATTCAATAAGGCAGTTATTATCTTTGTTTAGGTACTTTGTTTCTCATGAGATGCCCAAGAAGTTGAGAAACATTCCCTAGGATTTATTACTGTTCCTCTTCCAACCCTGTTGTACGAACACGAATCATGCAGTAACCCTAATTGTGCTGAAAAAAAAGGATGCATAGATAGTTCAAGTGAATAACAGTCGTTCTGCTGAATAAACAGGAATGAAATGCAGTTACGCAGTGAGTAACCAAGATCTCTGAACAGTGTTCAGAGCCACAACTTCACAAGAGCCCGCACTACAAATTTTCCAAGCTTGCCAGTTTTGCAGCTGTGATTCCATTGACTACTCAGCTGGAAGCAGGGCTAAGTTACCTGCTGTTTTCCCAGCTAAAACCATCCCATGCAGTAGCTTGAATGCACAAGGTGATCTGATATCTTTCTCATTGACTGGTCTGTTCTTATCAGTGCCATAGTCACTGGTCAGCTGGCTTCATTCAGGGTTGGAGTTGACAAGTTTGTTATGCAGAATCAACTCCATTCTATTAGATGTGTTGTTTTAGAGCCACTTTGACCCAAAAGATCCTTCTTAACTCTCAGGCTAAACAACAGCACACACGCCTGCTCCCCATACTCTTCATCAAAAGATTTCACTTGTTGAGGATGAGAGAATGGACAGGGACAACTTTGAATCTCTAATGGACAGACAGCACAATTAGCCCTAAGGTGTTCGAGTTCCTTGTAGCTACTCTCTTAGCACAACATGGACACACCATGTCATAATGTGTAGTATTTTTATCTGCAGAAAATATTGTTTACCAATCTGAAACCCTGACCAAGGAATGTAAGTTCATTCCAGCAATTCTTATCACGGGGATTGCTGCGTGATTTGGGACAATGAGTGCAGACAAGTGAGCCAGCGATACGGACAATGCTAACTGAGATATGGAATTACCCTGAATGGATACCAGCCTGGGGAAGCACCTATCAGCTTGAAGAGACTTTGTTAGGGCAATGAGAACACAAGATGGACCATACATTGAGAAAACCTTTCTACAAAGGAAAGAACGGTTTAGGATTTACAGAATTGGGGTGGATTATTTTGCAGTATCTTGTGATTCATTTGATTGCTGTGTTAATTAAAGCAAAATGTAAAGCACATATTTTCATCACTGGTCTTGTTTTTAAGGAAAAAACATTTGGTGAAATCAAATACAAATTACTGTTCAATTGCTGTGTGCTTAACTTAATCTAAACGAATTTACCACTAACTATATAAACATTCTTCACTATCCTCTGACACAAAATAAGGAAAAATCTCTCTTTTAAAAAGAAAATTGCTGTTCCTCACATGTACTTCTCAAACTGTGGGTCACTGATGAATGTTGAAACTCCTGATGACGCAACTCTATGGGACGTTAATATTATTGTGTGAAATACGATTTACCGATTTAACCGCCTTCTGGCTTTTTTCTGTTTATATACTGAATCCTCTGGGCCATGCCTGTCTTGATACCATTGCTGTTGTTGAATCTGAATTGCTCATTCAAGTATAAAACTTGCCCTATTTTCTCGTTGCTAAACTAATTGCTGATATGAAGCGTGGCCTTAATCTGTGTCCCAACTGCTTCGATTTGAATTCCGTTTTGCAGTTGGTCACTTTGATTTGATTTTGGGACACATCTGCTTCTTCAGATTATGCAAATTCTGATGCACATCCGATTCTGTGATGATAATCTGTCTGTTTCCCGTCAAGAATGCTTTGGAGAACTGCAAAGTTAACGTCGGAATTCTGAGTGGTCATGATATGACAGACTTGAAGAGCTGTCTGTTTATTTTGAAAGTTGTCTCGGCAGGATTTTCAGTTTTGTGATTAGTCTTGGGATTGCGTGGGTTTAAGATTTTGCTAACCATGGAATCTATGTGTCAACTTCCCAAAAGTCTTTGGGGGCTGAGTATTGTGTTCGATATGATGAGAGGATGAAGTAGAGATTGGGAAAAGGCTCGCTAAAGTCATGTTTAGACTCTGGATAGGATTGCGGCTCCATGGAACATTTTAAGGTCATGGTCTTATTATTCAACAGAACATCCTTCATGTATGAGGCAAGATGATGAATGTTGGCAGATATTTCAGACAGGGTATGATGCAACTGACTTTATTCCTAACAGTATAAGTGCTCTGACTTTATACAGACTCATTGTTTTAAACTTGTTGCTGAACTGTTGACATACAAAAGTTTCTTTTATTCAGTTGTGGGATATGTATGTCGTTGGCTGGCCAGCATCTACTGTCAATACTAGTTGCCATTGAAATGGTGGTCAGCAGGAGGCTGGAAGAACAGAGCAAGCTTGGCAGCATCAGGAGGTGGAGAAGTGGATGTTTCAGGACTGGGAGTGGGTGTAAGGGGAGTGGGGCGGGGGGTGTGGGGGTTGTGCAAGGTGGTGAGGTGGGGATAGGTAGAGACAGGTAGAAAGTACGACCTGGTTGGTCAATGGGAGGAATGAATCCAATAGGTGGCCGAGAGGAGTGGAAGGGAGGGAGGTGGGGTTGGGAAGGGAGGTTATTTGAAATTGGAGAACTCCAATGTTGAGTCCTCCAGGCTGTAGGCTGCACAAGTAGAAGATGAGGTGTTGTTCCTCCAATTTGCAGTTTGATTCATTGTGGCAGTGGAGGAGGCCAAGGATGGTCGTGTCAGAAATGGAGTGAGAAGGGAAATTAAAATGGGCGGTGACTGGTTGGCCCCTGCGGGCCCAGCTGAGACACTCAGTGAAATGTTCCCTTTGTTTATTTTTTTTTAAGAATCACTACAGTGTGGAAACAGGCCCTTTGGCCCAGCAAGTCCACACCAACCCTCTGAAGAGCATTCCACCCAAACCCATTCCCCATCACTCTACATTTACCCCTGACTAATGCACCTAACCTACACATTCCTGAACACTGTGGGCAATCTAGCATAGCCAATTCACCTAACCTGCACATCTTTGGATTGTGGGAGGAAACCAGCGTACCAGAGTAACCAGGAAACCCATGCAGACACAGGGAGAATGTACACACTCCACACAGACACTCACCCAAGGCTGGAATTGAACCCGGGTCTCTGGCACTGTGAGGCAGCAGTGCTACCTGCTGGGCCGCTGTGCCACCAGAATGACATTGGGTCTCCCTGATGTAGAGAAGACCACATCAGGAGCACTGGATACGGTAAATTAGGTTGTAGGAGAGGCAGGTGAACCTCTGTCTCACGTGGAAGGACTGTTGGGGATGAGATGAGGTGGGGTGGTGTGTTGGCAGGTTTCACATCTTTTCTTGTTGCAGGGAGTATCTGAGGGTTGGGGAGAGTGGCACAGACCAAGAATTGGCAGAGGCAATGGTCCTTGTGGAAGGTGGGGAGGGGAACATGTCCTTGGTGGTAGCATGCTGCCTTGACTTGATTTGATTTGATTTATTTTTGTCACATTTACTGAGATACAGTGAAAAGTACTGTTTTGTGTGATAACCAGACAAATCATACCTTATATACATACGTCAAAGAATTGTCACAGTCCATGCACTGTACATAGAACCACAATGCCCTTAGGGAGGGAATTCCAGGATTTTGAGCCAGTGACAGTGAAGGAACGATGATATATTTCCAAGTCAGGCTGACGAGTCACCTGGAAAGGAACTTGCAGGTGGTGGTGTTCCCATGTATATGCTGCCCTTGTTCTTCTGGATGGAAGTGGGCATGGGTTTGGAAGGTGCTATCTAAGGAGCTTTAGTGAATTTCTGCAGTGCACCTTGTAGATAATCCACACTGCTGCTACTGAACTTCAGTGGTGGAGGGAGTGGATGCTTGTGGATGTGATACTCATCAAGTGGGCTCCTGGATGGTGTCGAGCTTCTTGAGTGCTATTGGAGGTACATCCATTCAGGCACGTGGGGCGTATTCCATCACATTCCTGACTTGTACCTTGTAGATGGTGGACAGGCTTTGAGGAGTCAGAAGGTGAGATGTTCACTCCAGTATTCTTCGCCTCTGACTTGCTTTTGTAACCACTGTATTTATATTGGTGAGTCCAGTTTGTCTGTGGCCAGTGGTAACCTCTAAGAGTGGTGATGGTGACCACAGTGAATAACAAGGGACGGTGGTTAGAATGTCTTTTATTCATGTGATTAAATTTCACTTATTGAGATGTTCATTGCCTGGCATTTGTGTGGTGTGTGATATGTTGGACTGTTCTACCATTGGGAATGGGGATATTTGTGGGGCCTCCTCCTGTGGGCCACCATTTGTGACTGGATTTAGCAGGACTGCAGACTTAGATCTGATCTGTTGATTCTGGGATTGCTTTGTTCAAACTATCACTTGCTGCTTATGTTGAATGGCCCGCAAGTAGTCCTGTATGGTAGCTCTACTCGGTTGACATCTTATCTTTAGGTGGGTCTAGTGCTGCTCCTGGCATGCCCTTCTGCATTCGCCATTGAGCCAAGATTGATCTGCTGACTTGATGGTAATGGTTGAGTGGAGGATATGCCAGGCCATGAGGTTGCAGATTATATTGGAGTACAATTCTTCTGCTGTTGATGGCCCACAGTGCCCCATTTATACCCATTCTTAAGTTGGTGGATCTGTTTGAAGTTTGTTCCATTTAGCACAGTGATAGTGCCACAGAACACGATGGAGGTTATTCTCACTCGATCAGGGGATCTTCATCTCACAAAGGACTATGTGGTGATTGCCCTTAATGATACTGACATGGTCAGATGCATCTGAAGCTGGCAGATAGGTAAGGATGAGGCCAAATATATTTTTCTCTTTTGATGGTTCCCTCACCATCTGCTGCAGACTCCATCTAGTAACTATGTCCTTTAGGACCAGGTCTGCTCGATCAGTAGTGCCGCTGCCAAGCCCTCTTTGTAATTGACATTGAAATCTCCCACCGAGAGTACATTTTTCCTTCTTGTCACTCTCCATGTTTACTCCAAGTGTTGTTCAACATGGGAGGAGCACTGATTCATCACCCAAGTAAGGATGGTAATCAGCAGGGAGTTTCCTTGTCAAATCTGGAGAACTTTACCCCTTTATCTCAAACTTTCAGTTTGATTTAAATAATCCCCCTCTTTTTTTTTCCCTGTGAAATATGAAATCTTTTAACATGAATACTCAAAACTAAGAACTTTGACTTTTTAAGCTTTCAACAACCTGCAGATTTCTAACCAGCGCTCCTGGTTTGGAATTTTCACCAACTAAACATTTCTGTTGAGGTAACTGTCCTATATCGTGTGCCTGTATGTCTGTGTCTGTGTCTATGTATCCATATGTGCTTCTGACCTCAGCCAGGTCTCCTCTGAACTGACTAAAAGCTTTTAATCTTTCTCAACTAGAATCAATTCTTAACTTTAAACCCAAAACAAACACCTGACCTTCAATCTGTAATCCACCTGCTGTCAAAGCACCACAGTAAATATTAGTTTCCATTTATCCCTGCTCTCTGATACATATTGAATTAGGTCAATGTTTTAGAAGGACTGACTGACCTTTTTTTTTAGAACCCTTCGCCCATCTGCTATTTTCCTATAATGCAGACTCTAAATAGCATGTTAATATATACAGATCTTAATTGTAATCTATAACACTTTAATCACACTGCACTTTAAAAGGACCTCATTGGACTTCAAGCATTATGAGACATTTGTGAGATTGTGAAGGGTACTGCCGAAATGCTAGACTGCTTATTATGTTTGTACAAGTGTAACTTGTTATAAGGGCGTAAGGGAACAACTTGGGCACTCGGGAAAAGGTGATAAGAAGTGGGAACATGTGCGGGAGGCTGCAAGGTAATGGGAAAATCTTTCAAGTCTCCACAAGATTTTTTGAAGATTCAAAAGGATTTGTGGCTGAGCACAAAATAAATGCGTGTAACCTGAAAAAGTAATGACTGTTGCCTTCACAATGAGCTTTTTCAGATCATATCCGCTTTTCCCACTGTTGAAATTCCCCATTATAAAATCACATTTTTCCATTATGCCTCCCTAATCACACAGTGGCACAGTGGTTAGTACTGCTGACTTACTGTGCTCGGGACCCATCTGTCAGTGTGGAATTTACACATTCTCTCAGTGTCTACGTGGGTTTCCTCTGGGTGCCCTGGTTCCTTTCCATAGTCTAAAGATGTGCAGGTTAAATGGATTGGCCATGCTAAGTTGCCCATTCTGTCTAGGAGTGTGTAGATTAGGTAGGTTAGCCGTGGTTATTTAAAAAAAAACACATGGGCTTATGAGGATGGACCTGGGTGGAATGTTGTTCAGAAATCAGTGCAGACCCAATGGGCTAAATGGCCTCTTTTTGCACTGCAGGCTTCAGTGATTCTATTAATTTTCACTTGTGCTTCATTGTGGTTTGTCATCTGTCCCTGCTGCATTCTCAACTTCCTTCCGGTCCAAGACTCTCTTTTCCCTTGTAATTCATATGGTCAAATTCAAAAGGTTTAAAATAGATGAATTATTCTTATCCAAGTTAATCTTCACCTGTGCATGATATTTAAAAATAGCTTTCTAAAGAATTTTGTACAGATTTGTTCATGTCTTTCTCATTCTGGATGTAAGTTTGCTTGCTGAGCTGGTAGGTTCATTTTCATTGTTTCTCATTGTTTGTGCAGCGTGATCTCATTCCGAAATGAAATCAGCAAGAGCGTGTGAAATATTTGTGTGATTATTGTAGCAGTTTCCATTCTGGGATATGGTTGGTGGTGGCAAGGCCATTGATACTAACCTAAGAAGCTGACAGTCCTCCTGATCTGCTGCAAGCCTATGAGCTTTAAGTTGGGGACCGGGATGTATATGTCGAAATCTGGATAGTGTCTACTTAGGATGTTTAGTCTTTCCTAACATTGCTGGTGTGCCCTTCTTGATGGTAGATAGTGCTGTATAAGTAAATGGAACAAATCCATCACTAACACAGGTTGGCTAGTCATTTCATTGCTATCTGTAGGATAATTCAGTAAGTAAATTGGGTCTGCATGTCTCTTCTTCACAATAATCACATTTCAGAAATACATAATTTTTGGAACATCCCAAGGTTGTAGAAACACTTTAGTAATGCAAATTTTACTTTTAGTTTTGCCCTTTAATGTAATGAGAGTGGAATTAAGTTGTAATCACTTCTAACTAGATTCCTCCCTCATCTTAGTTACTTTACCACTTGATACATTGCTGTTGAAGTGATGCGCTGCAGAAATGCGTAGATAAATTTGCATTGTAGAAATATAATTGCAAAACCATTGACCTCTTGATCTCCTCTGAATTTTGCTTTTTATCAGTTTAAAGTTTTAGTTATCAGAGGAAGGAAGAGGAACTAGTTTATTTTTGAAGCGCATTTTGCTTCAGTATTATGAGAATGTCAAGCAGTGACCAGCGATGTACCACAAGGATCAGTGCTGGGTCCACTGCTTTTCATCATTTTTATAAATTATTTGGATAGGAACATAAGAGATATGATTAGTAAATTTTCAGATGTCACTAAAATAGATGGTGTAGTGGACAATGAGGAAGATTATCTGAGTACAATGGGACTTTGTTCAGATGGGCCAATGGGCCATGGAGTGGCAGGTGGTATTTAATTTACATAAATAAGAGTTATTGCATTTTGGTAAGATGGACAAGGACTTAGACAGTTAATGGTGGAGCCCTGGGGAGTGTTGCTGAACACAGAGACCTCTGGGTGCAGGTGCTTAGTTCTTTGAAAGTGGAGTGGCAGGGTGGTGAAGAAAGTGTTTGGCACACTTGCCTTCATTGGTCAGTGTATTCAGTGTTGGAGTTGGGATGACACGTTGTGGTGGTACAGGACATTGGTGAGGCCACTTTAAGAATACTGTGTACAGTTCTGGTCTCCCTTCTGTAGGTAGGTTGTTGTTCAACTTGAGATTGAACAAGAAAAAGATTTATAAGGATGTTGCTTGGAGAGGAGGGTTTGAGTTATAGGGAGAGGCTGAATAGACTGGGGCTTTTTTCCCTGGAGCATCAGAAGTTAAGGGGTGACCTTGTAGAGGTTTATAAAGTAATGAGGGGCATGAATAGGGTGAATAGCCAAGGTCTTTTTTTTTCTAGGATACGGAGTCCAAAATCAGAGGGCATAGGTTTAAGGTGAGAAGGGAAAGCTTTAAAAGGGATCTAAGGGACAACTTCTTCACACAAAGGGTGGTGCATGTATGTAATGAGCTACCAGGCGAAGTGGTGGAGGCTAGAACAATTATACATTGGATGGGTCTATGAGTAGGAATTGTTAAGCAGGATATGGACTAAATGCTGGTAAATGGGTTTACGGCAGACTGGGATGTTTGATCAGCATGGATGAGTTCTGTTTCTGGGCTGCATAACTCTATAACTCAGAAATAAAGTTTTGCATAATTTCGATCATGCAGTATCAGCAGGTGGTAATTTTCCCAAGGCAGGTGGTGCATTGCAAGTTAGTTGCGGAGTAAATCATCTACGGTGCTGTCCCTTTAAACACCTCAAGGGTCAGGTTGGGCTTGAGGGACTGAATATTAGTTGTAGCTGACCCGAGTGCAACTTGCTAATTGTTAAAATGTAATAACTCAGGAAACCTGACTGGAACGAATATTTTTTATTGTTGAATATCAAAATAGTGCCACTACTCATGGCATAAATGGGCTAGCCTCAGCCCAGGGCAGAAGGTTATCCAGAAGCCAGCCCAGAGTCTGCTTTTTTAAAAAAAATTAACTGATTTTTCTAATCAACCTGTTATAGAGTAATAGAGTCATATAGCACAGAAACAGACCCTTGGGTCCAACCAGTCCATGCCGAACATAATCCCAAACTGAACTATTCCCATTTACCTGCTCCAGGTCCATATTCCTTCAAACCTTTCCTATTCATGTACTTACCTAAGTGTCTTTTAAATGTTGTAACTGTGCCTGCAGCCACCACTTCCTCAGGAAGTTCAGATGTTACTACACACCTCTGGATCAGGTGGGACTTGCACTTGGACCTCCTGGTCCAGGGGCAGGGACACTACCATGTTTTTTTTTCAACTATTTTCCAATCAGCCAGTTGAGGGATGCTATTACGGACCACAGGACCTAAACTCAAAAAAAAAGATTAATTAGTCATTTTCCCTGGGCCTTGTAGGGATCATCACATGGAAAATTTGCTGATTTAATCATCTCATTTCAACCTATGCTTTTCCTGTTGAACAGAACCCATGCAGTTAGTCAGTGCCCCAGGATCATTTGCTAAGTGTGACACCTTGGCAGTACAATATGATCAGTTCACACTGATTGCGCTCACTTTTGTTGTTCAAATACCATATACTATTGGGTTTGTGATTTTATCCTTTTCTTTTCTCTGTCCAAATCTCCCACGGCTTTTTTTCTGATGCTTCTGGCTGTGCTGTCATTCTCATATGAAAACCTGAATTTCTACCTGCAGTCTGAAATCACACCTTCATATTTAGCACTTTACACACAGTCCTTTGTGTTCGGTAACTAGCAACCATAGGCACAGCAGAAAGCTTTTGGCTTGGATAAGTCACAGAATCATAGAGCTGTACAACATGGAAACAGACACTTTGGGCAGACTCATCCATGCTGACCAGATATGCTAAATAAATCTAGTCCCATTTGCCAGCATTTGGGCCTGTGTCCCCTAAACCTTTAGTATTCATATACCCATCCAGATGCTTTTTAAGAGTTGAAATTGTACCAGCCTCTACCACTTCCTGTGGTAGCTCATTCCATACACCCACCACCCTCTGCCCTTAAATCCCTTTTAAACCTTCCCCTTCTCACCTTAAACCTATGCCCTCTAGTTTTGGACTTCACACTTGGAGAAAAGACCTTGGCTATTCACCCTATCCATACCCCCCATTTTATAAATCTGTATGAGGTCACCCCTCAGCCTCCGATGCTCCAGGAAAAACAGCCCTAGCTTATTCAGCCTCTCCCTATAGCTCAAACCTTCCAATCCTGGCAGCTTCCTTGTAAATCTTTTCTGAACCCTTCCAAGTTTCACAACATCTTTCCTACAGCAGGGAGACCAGATTTGCATGCAGTATTCCAAAAGTGGCCTAACCAGTGTCTTGTATAGTCACAACATGACCTCCCAACTCCTATACTCGATGCTCTGACCAACAAAGGAAAGCATTCCAATTGCCTCCTTCACTTTTCGGTCGACCTGGGACACAGGAGATTGAAGAAGAGAATGCAGTGGGTTTTGCCTCTGTGAACTTTCAGAAAGTTTGAAAAAAATGGATATTAAAGAGATTGAATGGAGACCTCACCAAAAAGTCCAAGATTATGACAGGTTTAGACAAGGTAAACAAAGAAGAACTGTTTCTGATAGCTGATAATGCAAGGATTAGGAAACAGATTTGAGATTTTGAGCAGGAGCTACAGGCAATATGTAAAGAAAAACTTGTTTTAGCAATGAATTGTGATAAGCTGACACTTACTGCTTGTGAAGGTGTTCGAAGTGGAGACAATCAGTGACTTCAGAAGGAAATTAGAGTGGCACTTGAAGGTAATAAACTTGATGGGCTACGAGGATAGAGTGGGGAGAATGTGACAGCATTACTCTTTGGGAAGCTGACATGTGGTCATTAGCCCAAATAGTCATTTCCAGAGCTTTATTACATTACACCTTGGGAAAATAGACTTCCAGCGAGTTAAAATCCTGATATTTATGTTTCATTCTTGAAAGTGAAGCTGAATTTTACTTCTAAGTGGTGTCTTCTGTGATAAATTTATAAGAGTTGATCTGTCTGTCCAGTATGGATGCAGCATGGATGAGGTATGGAGTGGGGTTTCCTCTACACTGTCCCGTCAAACACTTTCAAGATAGGAACAGCTTTGACTAGATACAGTTTCTATTATTTTGCCTCACTGGAAGAGTGGTGCTGTTATACCATTTTCCATGTTAGCCATCCTGCGAGTACGTTATGCAGTTTCAAAGTTGTTTGCATGACAAAGAGTAGCAGAGTCTTCCCTCAACTAATGTCACTAAAATTGAACATCTCGTAGTTGATTTCATTTTTGTTTGCAGAATCTTCCTGGTTTCAAATTGAGCTCTCTCCATTATAATGGTGACTGCAGTTCAAAAGTTTGAAGGGGTTTAGAATATTGTGGTTAAGAAAGCTGCTATACGTAAATATAGATTTGTTCTTTTCAGTGATCCAAGTGTTAAGCTTCACTGATGCATAAAGTCCAGTCCTTGTGCTTTTTCCCTTTGCTGAGGTCCCTGTGGAGGGTTTGCTCATCCTCGTAGCTGACGTTCCTAAGAATGCAACAGCTACACAAGCTCTGAAATGGTGAAAGTATTTGACATTTCCATTCCTCTCTGAGGCAGTGGAGATGCTCTCGAGGAATTTTGAAGGCAAGATTACCATTGCAAAGAATTGTAGTCTTTTGTCAAGTTTGCTGAGACTTGATGACACTAACATTGCAGGAAGTTGCTGAGAAATCCATGGGATCTGTCTTGGTCATGTTTATTATTTGATACGTGTTCATGTGGTGTTTAATCACAATCTGTTGCATATTAATTCTGGAATTTAGAATATACATTGTACATGTAAATTGTTCTGGCATTGTGTACTAAAGTAGTGTTGTTTTATCAAACCTGTAGAATCTTGTGACTTAGTAATTCCCCATGATCTCTCACTTTGTCAGCTTCAACAAAAAAAATGTTACTGTTCCTGAGCCAGATTATTGCATAAATTTTGGGGTCTATTCCAGAATTATAACCGGTATGCAAATGAGATTGAGATAGGGTTAGATTTGGCTACAGTTGGCTGCAATTTCCTCGAATAGCGATCCAAGGCTTGCTGTCTTGGCAAATAAAGCTATGAAGCAGCAATAAACTTGTACCCAAGTGCTAGAATTCTATTCACAGCCCCTGTAGATGCATTTCGGGTGCAAAACGTGCATGGAAAATTGTGGGGGGTATGGATGTGAGGAGGTTCCTGATCCTATGGGCTATTGGCTGTTAGATACAAAGTGCAATCTGAAATGCTGTACAGTGAAAATTTACTTCTGAATTGTGTGTTCTTTTTAATCAGTGTTGAAACGTATTTTGGCTCAGATACTACTTTTGGCACAGATTGGAGCTTGAGATTTCTTGGAATTTGAGATTTCTATTTGATGGGTCTCTCTTAGGCACTACTCCTGCGTTCTGCAAATTTTTCTTTGAACCTTCCAAATTTCTCCTAGGCAATGGTTCAAGGACAGAAGATACTGCAAATGCATTTCACTGTTTGGTATCATTCTTGCCTTAACATTGTATTGGTCATTGTCTTTCCAATATGGTATGAAATCCACTTCACCTTGAAGTTATACACATCTTATTTCTCCAATAACTGACAGAAGAGTTACCTTCTGTGCCATAACTATTCAATCAATTGTGACAACACTGAGTGCGAGACCAACTGAGCTAGCCAATTCCTTCTTGAAAGCCGCGTTTGAATTTGTCTTCACTATTGTTTCAGGCAGTGCATTCCAGATCCTAACCATCTTTGCGTGAAAAGAGCTTTTCCTCAAGTGCGGACTGACTTTTTTCCCCCACTTACTGAACTAAGTGTCTCCTGCTTTTTTTACCTAATTGCCATTGGGCATTTTCCATCTACTCTATTCAATCCCCTTATGATTTTGAGTACCTCTCTTATATCTACTCCCCACATTCTCCTCTTCTAAGCATGTCGAGTCTATACACACAACTTTATTTTAAGGTTTAAGGCCAGCAAATGTTGCCCATCCTCCAACTGTCCTCAAGAAGGGTTTGAACTGCTACAGCCCATGGTATGTAAAATATGAAAGGTAAAGGTAAAGTTGCCCTCGTTCCACTGCACTTTGCTCTTTAGAGAGGAGACTGATGTGGTTTCACCTCAGGGTTATCGAGCCTCAGTAAAGATAAGAGGTTGAAAAGGAGAGCCTTTCGTGGTTAGTGCAGGACTTGAACCCATATTGCTCGCTTCAGTCTGCATCACAAATCAGCCATCCAGCCAACAGTGCAATTGTATACTTTATCTTCATATGTTTTCCCCATTTTTCAGTTTTCACTAGTTTCCACTATAAATTTAATGTATCACTTGTCTGCCCTCTATGAAGTTTATCACTATCTTCTTCACGTATTGCAATGTTTCCAAGTTTCATGGCATTTGCAGATTTTCAAGTTTCATGGTGAATCTCTCTCTTGATCACAAGTGGGTTTTCTCACTCACCTTATTACCTCTGCACTTGCTACTAGGGGTGCCTGCTCACTGCAGGTAGAAATACTGTCCACTGCCAGGATTTCCAGGACCCTAACCCTGGCAACGTCCTTAAATCCTAACCATGCACCAGATCAGACGCTGGCAGTCTGCAGTTATCAGTTTCCCCAGACATGTCAGAGAGGGAAATTGGGCCACTTTGCTGATGGGGTCCTAGTGGGCAGGGTTTGCAGTGCATGTGATCCAGTCAATAGAGCACACCCTGTCATTGGTGCTAGGTGTCCAAGATGGACAGTTGGAGAAGCAAGTGGCAACAGGAGTTGCCATGTTACTGCTCTGATTTTCATGTAGGAAATTGATGCCGTCTTGTTTTTGTTCGGCTGGTGGGAGATTGGGGAACTGCATATCAGTGAGTTGAGATTATGTAATGATGAGGATGTTAGTGCACGCTAATCGGTCTCTGGCTGCTCACTAGTAATCCCACTGTTTAACGTTTGGTTGGAAAATGGGATCTTTTTCTCTCAATGTTGGCAAACTCATCACTGCCGATCTAATGCATTCTCCCAACTTTCTGGCGAATGTCTATATCATTCACTTGCTGGGGAAGTTCTCTCCCATATTTTCATTACTTTTTATGTGATGATGTGCTTCCTGAGCTGCCTAACTGTATCTTAAGGTTATGTCCTCTGTTCGGGACTTGCCCCGTGTCGAATAACTTGCAAGTTGAGACTCTAGAAGGTGAGCAAAAAGGTCTTGGTCATGGTTTTGAAGCATTGATACTGACAAGACCTTATTTCAACAGATTGATGGAGGCTGAGTGATGCGCATGGTGTCAGAAACTTGGAGGTGAAAAGGATGGACGGAAACTTCTGGAAATTCTGTCTATGTTTGTTGTCGGCTTTGAAGTGTCCAGCAAGAAGTTGCTATATTGTTGCCTACTCACTTGTTGGATGGTTTGCAGTGATTTCTTATTGCTTCCTTTGATCCAGGTTTTTGAGAGAAAGGACAGTTTGATTTATAAATTTAATCTGAGGCTGCTTTTTGAACTGCTATTTCCTGCTCAGTCTGGCAAATGACTCCCAGTGAGTTTGCCAAATTATTTGGCAAGCACAGACATCTAGTTCAATTTGATTATAAAGTTTTCGGCCCCTAATTGAAAAGGCTTTTAAGAAAATATTCTTTCAATATTGTTCAAGGATTCAAAAGTCTTTTTATTGGGAGGGGGAGGGTGGAGGGGGAGAGTTGGGGGAAGTGGGTGGATGGTGTGTCCCAAGCCTTTTTCGCAGCAACAGAAATAGTTGACTGTGTCGTGAATTTACTTTTTTGCAGCTGAACGATCCACAACTTCGAGCTGAGCCTATTTCAATAAACTGTTCAGAAATACCTTGGTTTTACTTGCCTAGTTTATTTAATTTTTTTTGTTATTTAGTCCCTTGCCCTTTTCCACCAGCTTCTCCCTCTGTTACACTTCCTTTTTGGTGCTGGCACCAATCCAACTGGTTAGTAATAAAATGTCAGCCTCGGTGTTGAGTATTGACATTCTGTTTGACTGTGGAAGCCATTGTAGAGAGCCCATTTTCTACTCAGGGCATATCTGCAAGCAAGTTTTTCAATACCTGCTATCAGCCCAATGCACCTTCTCTGGACTACCTTCTTAGAAAAGAAGCCCAAAACTGTTCACTGTATTCCACCTATGATCTGACTAGCCCTTTACAATTTTAACAATTTCTGTTGAACTTAGATGCTAGATTTTTGTGAATCATGCACAAGGACTCCCAAATCCCTCTGTTTCCTAGCTTTTAGCAGTTGTTTTTCAGCTGCTGTATTCTTCCTGCCCAATTGCATAACCTCACATTTTCCCACATCATTGTTTATGGTCAATCTTGGATTGGTGATATAAGATCTGCCCAATTTCTGCTTAGTACGTTTAAAAATAATAATCATCTTTGTGACATTATTCCTACTGTCTCCTGATTCATTCTCCAAAGTGCCAGTTAGTTTGAAAGACCATTCTCTTTTATAACAGCTTGCCCTTCTGAGCTTATCAATATCCAAAATTCATAGGTTTTTACCAAGATAAGATGATGGCTTAGAAGGGGTGGACGCTGGGAAGTTGTTTCTGTTAGGCAGGGAGACCAGGACCCTCTGATTTAAGGCATAACCTTAAAATTAGAGGGAGTCAATTTAGAACAGAAATGAGGAGACATTTCTTCAGCTAGAGAGTGGTGGGCCTGTGGAAGTCATTGCCACGGAGCGCAGTGGAGGCTGGGACGTTGGGTGTCTTCAAGGCAGAGATTTTTAAATTCTTGATCTCGCAAGGAATTAAGGGATACGGGGAGCGTGCAGGTCAGTGGAATTGAAACACCCATCAGCCATGATTAAATGGTGGAGTGGATTTGATGGGCCGAATGGCCTTGCTCTGTCTTATGGTCTTATGACACCCATTAACCAATTTCATATGGTCTGCCTTGGAGTGTATAGTGTCATCTCCTGGTGACTTAATATTGTTCCAACTAATGTAACAAAAAAGATCAAAACACTGCAGAAATATGAAACTCACTACAGATTCTAATTCCAAAATTGTATTAAAAATATGCCCACAGGCCTGTCACAAACTTTTAAGTTACAAAACTGAGCTGTTTTAAAACCTAGCTATGTATTTGAATAAAACCATTTTCCTTCAAAGTATTCTCGTATTTATTGTCTTGAGCCATAAAAACAATCTTAAAACTATCTCCCAATGACTTTACTTTTAACCTGTAACATATGCCATTCTGCTTTCAGGCTCTTTTACAACTTACCACAATGAATCAGAACATTCGTCAGTTGCATAATCAAATCAAATCAAAACAATTAATTACTGAAACATAACTCAAACTGACACATACACACTTAGTCTTGGGTGATTTTCACGTTGTTCCATTAGCCTTGGGATGCTAAGATACATTGTCCCATGCTGCCAGTGGCACTTAGATAATTCACTTAACTGATGGCATGCTGAGAACTGAACTGAGATTTCTTGGATGTAGAGCATAACCATTAGCAACTTGATTTTAGATGGTGTAGCCCATGGAGGGAGCATAACAGGAAGCCTCAGTTAAAAATAAATCTAAATGGCTTCAATTTTACTTGTGATCACTTTTGCTTGTGCTCTAATCACCCTCATTTGGTTTTTGAACAAAGAGGAATAGGTTAAACCAGTGCCATGATCCAGCTGGCATACTCTTGTACCGTGCTGAGTTTAGTTAGAATGGAATGCACCCGGACTGTGCTAGCACTCTGGAATGCAAAACACTTGGTTTCGGTGAAAATTTATGGCTGGTTTCAGTCTCACTGTGTGGACGGATAGCTATGACAGCAATAACTTGCATTTATAAAGCACCTTCAAAAAGGCAAATCATCCCAGACACTCTGTATGAATTATATCAAACAAAAATTGATGCCAAGCCACATGAGATATTCAAGGCCAAAAAAAAGTGCAGATACCGGAATCCAAAATAAACAAGCAGGAGGCTGGAAGAGCGCAGCAAGGCAGGCAGCATTGGGAGGTGGAAAAGTCGATGTTTCAGGTGTAACCCTTCTTCTCGCGTTTATTCCGGGTCAGAAATAGTTTTGGGCTTGCACCCACCCTGAGTCTTGAAGAAGGATTACACCCGAAATATCGACTTCTCCACCTCCTGATGCTGCCTGGCTTGCTGTGTTCTTCCAGCCTCCTGCCTGTCTGCATATGATAAGAGCTGAAAATGTGTTGCTGGAAAAGCGCAGCAGGTCAGGCAGCATCCAAGGAGCAGGAGAATCGACGTTTCGGGCATAAGCCCTTCTTCAGGAATGAGGAAAGTGTGTCCAGCAGGCTAAGATAAAAGGTAGGGAGGAGGGACTTGGGGGAGGGACATTGGAAATGCGATAGGTGGAAGGAGGTCAAGGTGAGGGTGATAGGCCGGAGTGGGGGTGGGGGCGGAGAGGTCAGGAAGAAGATTGCAAGTTAGGAAGGCGGTGCTGAGTTCGAGGGATTTGACTGAGACAAGGTGGGGGGAGGGGAAATGAGCATCCGCTGCACCCGATGTGGCCTCCTCTATATTGGGGAGACAGGCCAGCTACTTGCCAGAACGTTTCGGAGAACACCTCTGGAACACCCGGACCAACCAACCCAACCACCCCGTGGCTCAACACTTCAACTCCCCCTCCCACTCCACAAAGGACATGCAGGTCCTTGGACTCCTCCATCGCCAGACCATAGCAACATGACGGTTGGAAGAAGGGCGCCTCATCTTCTGCCTAGGAACCCTCCAACCACAGGGGATGAACTCCGATTTCTCCAGTTTCCTCATTTCCCCTCACATTTTCAGCTCTGATCTCCAGCATCTGTAGTCCTCACTGTCCTCCTACATATGATATTAGTGCAGATGATCAAATGCTTGGATGGAGACTGAAGTTCGAAGGATTGACTTGAAGGGTGAGAGAGGCAAAATAAAATTTAGAAGGAGAATTTCATATCTTGCAGCAGCATTGGAGGACCATATCTGGCTATGGATTTTGAATGAGGTTGTGAATGTTGAAAAACAAATAATTATGTCATAATAAATTTTATTACTTTTATTATTATGATAACTATATCATCATAGTGGGCGGCACAGTGGTTAGCATTGCTACCTCACAGCGCCAGAGACCCGGGTTCAATTCCCGCCTCAGGCAACTGACTGTGTGGAGTTTGCGCATTCTCCCCGTGTCTGCGTGGGTTTCCTCCGGGTGCTCTGATTTCCTCCCATAGTCCAAAGATGTGCAGGTCAGGTGAATTGGCCATGCTAAATTGCCCGTAGTGTTAGGTGAAGGGGTAAATGTGGGGTACGGGTGGGTTGCGCTTTGGCGGGTCGGTGTGGACTTGTTGGGCCGAAGGGCCTGTTTCCACACTGTAAGTAATCTAATCTAATCATAATGGGAAGACAAATGAAACATTGCCCTTTATTTCAAACGGAATGGCATGTAAAAGTAAGAAGGTTTTGCGGAAACTATAATAGGCACAAGTCAGACTACAGCTAGAATACAGTGAACACTTTTGGGCCCCTTATCTCGAGAAAAGATACTAGTATTAAGGTTGGGAAAGTTCATATGGCTGATCCTGAGTATGGAGGGACTATGTTATATAAGGAGAAGTTGAGTAAACTGGACTTGTATTCCTTGGAGGTTAGAAGAATGACCAAATTGAAACACACAAGATTCTTGGGGACTTGACAGGGTTGATGCAGAATGATCGTTTACACTTATGGCAAGGTCTAGGAACGAAGAGCATAATGAAAGGGATTGCCTATTTAAGACAGATGGGGGTTGAATTTCTTCTGTCAGAGAGTAGTGAATCTGTGGATGTCTACTGCAGAAGGCTGTCGAAGTTGAATGATTGAGTATATTCAAGACTGAGAGAGATTTTTAATAAAGGAATCGGGTTATGGGGAAAAGGCAGGACAGTGGAGTTGAGGATTATTAGAAGATTATCTCATTGAATGGTGGAGCAAACTCAGTGGGTTAATTGGCTTCCTCTGCTCCTGTGTCTTCTGATCACAATCAAAAATTCAGAAAAATACAAGATGTGGTCTTCACACAAGGCACATTGGTCCCTCTGCTCTGTCATATTGAGTGTCTTGCACTGAAGGTAGAACATGATTGAGTGCATGAGCAAGATTTACTCTTCTGTAACTAGTCCATGCACACTTGAAATGTGAATGTCTGCTCTTCACACTGGTTACCCGAAATGAAACGGGTTCATTTTCTAACAGTAAGATGTTCAACTTGAGTATTCAACAGTTTGATTTATTTCTAACAGGAACATTGTTACCTTTGGCCAACGACCTGATGTGATTAACGCCAAACGTTTTTCAGTTGTGGGATGTTGCTGAATTTGTTGCTTCCAAAATGATTGTTTTGCTGGATGTACTTGAAGCAATTTTCCATCTCTGTCTGATCTATGCTGCAGCACAGTCTGCTTGTCCTTATGCTCTAAGCCAAAGTTAATAATTCAAGTGAAAATATCAGATAGGGTCTGAAAGCTGCAGCTGACTAATGATCTCCCAATATCTATACGCCCTCACCCTCAAAGACTTATGTTATATTTTGTCACCAATTCTACTTCCAAATCTCTCTCATTCTGGAGTCTAATGGTGAAATCATCAGTTGGCTTCCCAATGCAGTGGAATTGTCCATTGTGAGCCTATACACTGAATGTTGATAGGTTATTCAATTGTGGCAACCATTTCCAATAGTGATCCAGAACAGAAGAAGTCACCAAGATTAATTAGTACAGTGGCTATGAACTGCTGGCTTAAGCCAGGTTGATTTAGCTGCAGCAATCTGCTATGTACCATACTGCTATGTACCATAATGGCCTTCATCCTCTTGGCCATTTTTTGAGACTGCCTAACAGACTTCAGTTTTTTTTTAATTCACTGTGTTTTACATACCAGGTGAATGGCTGCACATGGTTCAAGAAGGCAGCTCACTGTTACCTTGTCAATGGCAATTAAGATGGGCAATAATTGCTGGCTTTGCCAGTGAAATCTGCATTGTATATCAATGAATAAGCAAATAAAAAGATGAACACAAATCTTTCATGGTGCACAAACAATTCGACCTACTCAAGTTGTACGTCTGCCACATTGTTAATTTTCTTGTCGGGAAAACATACAGTATTGCATAAGGCAGTTAGGACCTGAAAGTGTTAACTAACACTCCACCTATTGGGATATAAATGACTATTCCTGGAAACAGCTAACCACAGAGTTCTACACTTATCACCAGTGCTGTAAGAGAATGTTTTAACAGCCGTAATGTGAGCCTAGGCTTAAATTGAGCTTGATGTCTCAGACAGTCATGTATCTTAGATGTAATGTAAGTAGCTATTAAAATCATGTAATGAACCTATTCATTTCATATCAAGACTGAACCTAATTCTGCTGAAGACCTTGAGTGGGCATCCTTTGTTATTTAGTAAAAGTAATCTAGACTAATGCCAGGAAAAAGGATTGGTGGCAGTGAATCTACTCAAGACATCTCAAATGGTTCTGGCAGATGATGGTGCCAGTGGCAGATATCTGATTACTTTGTTTAGCTGTTTTGTATAAGTCTTAGTTTGACGCTTGTAATCTTTTGAGTTTTTCATCCCTGATGGCATTCTCTGAGCCCCTTTCTTCATGGCTTTTAAAAAGCCTACCTACCTGACCAAACTGTTTTTATATATGGCTCAATATCAAATTTTATCTTGTAACACACCTTAGAACATTGTACTATATTACAGATATTAGATAAATACAAGTTAGAATCATAAAAACATTTGGCAAAAGGAAGATCATTGCATCCATGCGGATAACTTGAAAGAGCTATCTGATAGTCTCTCAATCCTAAAATAGAATAAACAGTCCTTATTGTGAATGTTATGCAGTTCTGTTGCTAACAGTATGCTGTTCATGTACTGGCAATTCTTGGGTGTCTGTTTCCCATCCCTTCTCCAACCTGGAAGGTCATGAATCTTGGCTAGAACTTTTTACTAATAATTCCTGATAGTTGGTTATTTTCTGTGCTTCTCCCTCCTGAACATATGAACTAATGATATCTTCCCCATTCCCATTCCTCGTGAAAGCCTGAAAAGGGAAGTAATTTGCTATCATTGACTGCCAACTTTGTTATCGACCTTTGACTCTGATCTCTTCGTGCGTCCCCCCACCCCAATCCCTCTCTCCTTCCTTCTGTCCCTCCCAGTTGGAGTGCTAGCCTTCAACTACCTTGGTCCCAAGTGCTGAAATTCCTTCCAAACCTCTTTACCTCTCTGTCTATCTCTCTCCTCCTTTAAGTGACTCCTTCAAACCTACCATGCTTTCTGCCACCTTTCCCAATGTTGTTTTATGTGGCTAGGTGGCAATTTTTGTTTTCATAGCATCTTTGGGATGTTTTGCTATGGCACAGCTGTCATTTAACTGTTGCTATGATGCCGGTTGAGTTGTTGCAGTCCGCTTTCAGTATTAAGGTTTGTAATGTAATTCTACACTGTTGTCTTTGGTTTCTTGATGTTAAGAGAGAACCTCATTCATATCTCTGAGTGCTGTTTGAAGTTGATCTCAAAAGGTTTCAGCCACCAAGCTGTGTGGGCCTAATTATATGAACAAACTACTCTGCAGGGATGGGTGTGTAATGTGCAAGTGTCATCACATTCCCCTGAGCCATGAAAGCGCCTATTGATTTGAAACCTGTTTACACAGTCAGAGCTAATTGTTGAGGCACCAAGTGAGATAAGTGTACTATTAATAACTATTTAACATAGGCAGGTACCATTGTGTTGTCTACAACAGAAACAGAAATTGCTAGAGAAACTCTGAACCATTGTATTTTCTGATTGTTGATAGACAAGATCTCAGAAACCTCTTGAGCAACTGGTTTCTTGCTGCAAGACATTCTTTTGATCACCATCCAACATAAGCTTAAGCTTATCCAAAGCGACAACTGATCTGCATCAATTTCTACTCCCTGAATGCCTCTATTTAAGATTTCATCCTCTTGTTTAAACCCCTTCAGGTCCTCATCTATCTCTATAACCTCCTCAAGTTTTGCTCCCTCTGAAATACTTGAATTCTTCCAGCTGGCCTCTTGACTATTCCTAACCCATGGCCCTATTATTGTGATCTAGGCCTTCAGATACCTAGCTCCAAGTGCTGAAATTCCTTCATCAAACCTTTCTACCTTTGCATCCCTTGCTCATCTGTTAAAACTCTCCTTAAAACCTAACTCTTTGACCAAATATTTGGTTACCTGTGCTAGGGTCTATTTAGTTGTCACTTTGTTTTTGTCAATTCACACAGTTGCGTAACACCTTGTGACGAGTGAAGTATCATTCATGGCTCAGTTGATAGTGCTCGTGCCTCTGAGTCAGAAGGTTTCAGTTTTTGAGTCCCATTCCAAAGACTTGAGCTCATAATCCAGGCTGATACTCCCAATGCACTGAGGGAGTGGTGCACCGAAGTGGAATAATTTGCAAGGTTATGGATCTTCAACCGGTATCATTATGAATCAGATGATCTTGTCATACTTGTGGAGATTTATTTTGTGTGTGTTTCCTGTGTTACAAGAGAATGTACTTCAAGAAAGAAAATTAATTGAATGTAAATATTTTGGATCCTTCTGTAGGTATGAAATTTGTGATACAGGTTGGTCTGGAATTCTCACAATGTATGACTTGGCTGATTGAGAGTTTCGTACCCAGGACAAAAAATATATTGTGTAGCTTTTGGCTAATCCATCAAGTTCCTTGTTCCATCAGACGAATGAAGGCCTCATAACCAATCTCGTCAAATTATGAACACTAGTCCCCGTTCTGTGTTGTTAGGTAGTTAGTGAAGTATTGCATATTTTGTTGTTCTTCCACTGGTAATTCTAAGTTTCATGTTGTAAATTAATGAAAACTGCTATTCAGTTTTTTCCTGTTTATTGCTTCAGATTTTTTTTAGCTATGGGTCTGGGTGGGTTGTTTGTCGGAGGGTCGGTGTGGAATTGTTGGGCCGGAAGACCTGTTTCCAAACTGTAGGGAATCTAATCTATTTCAATAAAACAATTCATTAAAGTTAGCATAATAAAATATAAGATTAGGTGTGTTATGTATTTCGAGAGATGCCATCTTTTAGGTGAAAACAAGGCTCTGTCTACCTTCAGGTGAACTCGAGATCCCATGTCACTATTTTGCAGAAGCCCTAACCAAATTTATCATTTAACCATCATCTCAAAAAAAGATTATTTCTTCAGATTAAATGGGTCAGCGGCCTGAAAAATGGCGGATAGAGTTCAACTTGGATAAATACAAGATATTGCATTTTGGTACAACAAACAAGGTTATGGTTTATACAATTAATGGTTAGGGTCTTGAGAGCAGTGTTGTGGAGCAGAGGGACCTCGGTGTTCAGATACATAATCCTTTGAAGTTTGCATCACATATAGACAAGGAGAAAGTGAGGACTGCAAATGCTGGAGAATCAGAGTTGAAAAGTGTGGCACTGGACAAGCACAGTAGGTCAGGCAGCATCCGAGGAGCAGGAGAGTCAACATGTTGGGCATAAGCCCTTCATCAGGAATGCCTGAGACGTTGACTCTCCTCCTCGGATGCTGCCTGACCTGCCGTGCTTTTCCAGCGCCATACTTTTTGTCACATATAGACTGGATGGTTAAGAAGGTGTTTAGCACATTTACTTTCATTGCTCAGGCTTTTGAGTATAGGAGTTTGGAAGTCATGTTGAGGTTGTATAGAACATTGGTGAGGCCTCTTCTGGAGTACTGTGTCCAGTTATAGTCACTCAGTTGTAGGAAGGATATTATCATGCTGGTGAGGGTCCAGAAGAGATTTACCAGGATGTTGCTGGGTATAGAAGGTTTGAGTTATAAACAAAGGCTGGATAGGCTGGGACTTTTTTTTCACTGGAGCGTAGGAGGTTGAGAGGTGACCTTACACAGGATCATAAAATCATGAGGGGCACAGATAGAGTTAATGATGTGTCTTTTCAAAAATGGGGGGACATATTTTTAAAATGATAGGAGAGAGGTTTAAAAAAGACAAGTGGGGCAACTTTTTTTACTCAAAGGGTGGTTCGTGTGTGAAATGAACTTCCTGAGGAAGTGATGGATTTGGGCACAATTACAAAATTTATAAAGTCATTTAGATAAGTGTATGAATGTGAAGTGTGGCGGGATTTGGGCCAGGAGCAGGCTGTGGGGACTAGTTTAGTTTGGGATTATATTGGACTGACGGGTCTATTACTGTGCTGAATGATTCTATGGTCATTTTTCTGTTTGTGTGATCTTGTGTGCAGATTAGTTGCTGTATTTCCTATTGGATGCACTTTGGAAGTACTTTATGAGCTGCTAATCCTGAAGTTGCTAACACCTTCATCAACGTTCAATTTGACTATTCCAATACACTCCTGGCTGGTCTCCCATATTTCACTTTGCATAAATTTGATGTCATCCAAAACTTCACTGCTGTGTCCTTTGTCCCATCAAGTCCCATTTTTTCATCACTCATTAACCCTAAACTGAGCTCCAGGTCACGTAATGTGCTCATTTAAAAATTCTTTTCTTTCTTTCAAATTCTTCCATGGCTTTAATCCCTTCTCATCACTGTCATCTCTGAGGAAGGATCACCAGACCCGAAATGCTAACTCTGCTTTCTCTTCACAGATGCTGTCAGATCTGCTGAGCTTTTCCAGCAATTTGTTTTTGTTTCAGCAACAGTTGAGCTGAGACAAGGAACACTATGAGGCAATGTTGCTGGGATGGAAGTAGATGGCCTCAGTGGTAGTTCAGAGATATTTTGGCAGCTCATCTAATTTTCCAAGATATAACCAAGTGATTATTATTTAGTCATGTTAGCATGAAGAAAGTTAAGGTTCCTATTGTGGTGAGCAACTTAGGTTAAAGGATAGTAACATTCCAGAAGCAGCAATAACTCAGAAAATGGAAGGGACGGAGAAACTCGGGAAAATTGCAATCACCAGAGAAGTGGTATTGAGTGAATTGTTAGAGGTCAGGCTGATAAGAGTCTGGGTCCTGATGGATTTCACTCTAAGGTCTTAAAAGAGCTAGTAAGCAAGATAGATCATGCATTGGTTTTAATTTGCCAGAATTCCCTAGAGTCAGAGGAAGTCCCTTCAGATTGGAAGATAGCGAATATAACTCCTTTATTCATGTAAGTAATCTGTTAGACTTCTTTGAGGAAATGACATACTTTGGATAAAGGGCTACAGGTGGATATACTGTATTTAGATTTCCAGAATGCACTTGATAAAATGCCACATCAAAGGTTGTTTCAGAAAGTAAAAGCTCATAGTATAGGGACTACCATATTGGCATGGATAGAAGATTGGCTGGCTGACAGGAAACAGAGAGTAGGCTTAAATGTGTCCTTTTTAGGTTGGCAAATTGTGGTGTGCCAAAGGGATTGTTGATGGGACCTCAACTATTTACAATTTACATAAATAATTTGGATGAAGATACTAAAGGTATTGTTGCTAACTTTGCTGATGATACAAAGGTAGGCAGGAAAGTAAGTTGGGAAGATTATGGAAAAAGGTTATAAAAAGGTATACAGTAAATAGGTTAAATGAGTGGGCAAAGATGTGGAAAATGGAATGGAAAATGTGAAATTGTTCAATTTGGCAGGAAGTTGTCTGCTATCTAAATGATGAGAAATTGCAGAATTTGAGGCACAGGCATCTGGTGTCCTGGTGCATTGCAAAAGTAATCAGGAAAAACAAATAATTATGAAAGCTAATAGAATGTAATCAGTTATTTTGAGTGGAGTTAAATGCAAAAGTAGGGAGATTATATTTCAGTTGCATAGGACACAGGTGAAACCACAGCTGGAGTACTGTGCACAATATGGGTCTCCTTATTGAGGATGGGTGTAACTGTGTTGGAAGCTGTTCAGAGAAGGTTTACAATTAATTCCTGGAATGGGCGGGTTGTCTTTTTGAGGGAATCTTGGTCAGACTAGGCTTGTGTCTGCTGCAGTTCAGGAGATTAAGAGGTGACTTGATTGAAGCATGTAAGATCCCGAGGGCTCTTGACAGGGTAGAGGAGGAGAGAGTGTTTCCAATTATGTGAGAAGATGGAAGCAGAGTTTGTTGTTTAAAAAACAGGTGTCAGCCATTTAGAATGGATGAGGTTAAATGTTTTCTTTAGGGTCATGAGTCTTTCGAACGCTCTTCCTGAAAAGGTAGTTGTAACAGCAGAATGTTTGAATAGATTTATTCTCTTGAAATAGAAGTAAATATGATGTGAGAAAAATGTTTTCAAGTTTAGAGTGTTTCAGGTCTGGTATGTACAATCTAGAAGTGTGGTCAAGGCCAGTTAAATTGAAGCATTTGAGGGTATTGGATTGTTATTTAAGTAGAAATAAAGTGCAGGGTTATGGGGAAAGATGGGGGTCAGAGTGATTTTGTGGTTACAGTCTGAACAGGTACGATCTTATTAAATGCTTGACTGGTTTTCTTTGAGCTGGGCAGGTGGTTATAATACCTAGTAGAGTCCTACTTCCCAAAGGGATTTAGAGTAATTTTGCATTACTAAGCACTTTCCACAACTTACTAAAGTGCTTTGGAAAAATAGACATTGTTGTAACATCAGAATTGCAGTCATAATTTTGCACGTAACTAACTTTAATTTCAAAAGTAAAATGCAGCTCATCTTGAAACTCTGTGGAACATTGTGGAATGTTCAGGTCAGGCAGCATCTGCGATGAAAGGAAGCAATTAATCTTGCAGGTCTTTAACTTACTTTAATAATACTTCACTTGGCAATAATTTTTAAGTTTGCATTTTTCATATAAAAATCAACAGTTAAATGCAGTATACGGACAGCTGCAACCTTTACATTTTTTTTAACGCTTACTAGAAAGCTTCAAGCACACATATGTCCTAATTATTTGCCAGAGTTGTAGAATTTAAATGCCATACCACAAACAGGTCTCTAGATGCTAGTGGATTCTCAATAAATGATAGTGTAGTGTAGTGTGTAAAAGTACTGTCTGTAAGAGCAACATCATGATCCGGGAAGAGAAGATATAACAGGATGATGGTAAGGATGGGAGAGTTTAGTTATTTGAAGATGGTATGGAAGGTTGGGATTATGAAGAAAGTCTGGATAGGGTGGGATTTTCCTTACTAGAGCTTAGGAGGTTGAGGGGTGACCTTATAGAGGTTTAACAAATCACAAGGGGGAGAGCTAGCATCAGTGGGAGCTGTATTTTTTCTTGGGAGAATTTAAAGCCTAGGGGCATATTTTTAAGGTGAGAGGAGAGAGATTTTTAAAAAAGATATCGGTGAGGGGTGGGTTTTTACACAGTGGGGGGGGGAGGGTTCACGTGTGGAATTATCTTCCTGAGGAAGTGAGGGAAGTGGGCACTGTTACAACATTTAAAAGACACTTAAATAAATAAATTAATAGGCGAGGTTTGGAGGGATGTGGGCCAGGAGCAGATCGTGGGGGACTAGTTTAGTTTGGAATTATGTTCGGCATGACTGATTGGACCGAAGGGTCTGTTTCCGTGCTGTACGACTCTATTGCATTTTTCTGCTTGGAAAATTTAAAGGGAGACTGAATAGTGTTGCAAATAATAAGGGGGTTTTCATGGAAGAAGTAGGAAGGAGCTGTTTCTTCTGGCAAATGCACTGCTGTCATAGACTTAAGATAATTGGCAAAAGAGCTGTAACGCTAGTGTAAAGAGATCCAGTTTGGATTTGAGAGAAAGTACCATGCATCAGTTTTTAATAGTGTAAAATAAAAAAGACTCAACTGGACCATACGGCTAGGTGCACTGTGTGGTACCGGGCAAGTTATCCTCTTAGCTGCTTGTGCGTCAGTCCTTTCCTGTGCTCTTACGACGTTTCACGTCAGCTTGACCAGAACACCCAACTCAGAAACCACAAAGATCAAAATCTGGCACAGCCTCAATCTCGAGTTTGCTGGCTTTTGAGACGCGATACCTGTAGAAAGTAAATGAGAAATTTCTTCACACATCAGGTTTTTAAGATCTGGAACACATTGCCAGAAAAAAATACAGTTAAAGAAAAGTGTTGCAGATGCTGGAAATATAAAATAAACATAAAGTACTGGAGAAACCCGACAGGTCCTGCAGCATTTGTGGAAAGGGAAAGAGTTAACATTTCATGTCCCATTATAATGCTCCTTTAATCCAGCTGTGATGCTCCAACACTTGATTTGTTTATATTAGCGTCAGAAAGGGTGGTGGCTTTGTAAGAACTCGCAAAAGGCTGTTGGAGATATACTTGAAGAATTTGCAGTGCTCTTTTGGAAAAAGCTGGACAGTGAGACTAAACTAGATGGCTGATGTAGAGTGGTGGTGCAGGGATGATTTCTGAGTGATCTCCTTCTGAAGATATCATAAACATTATGATTGGCAGTGCTTGTGTAGTGTAAGTTTGTTGGAAATGCAGCAGCCAATCTTTGCAAGGTAGACTTCCCACAAACAGCACAACTTCTACTGATGTTAGTTAAAGGATAAAATGAAGATGGAAAGGGAGAAAATTACAAAAGGAGTGTGGTGTTGAGAATATATAGCTTGTGGATAAGTCACACATATATGAAATTGGTGTGTAGGAAAGAAAAAAAAATCTGGCAATCAAATATGGCCCTCCACCGAATATGGCTAGAGCACCCTGCCCCCAGCCGTGTAACCTTGGAAGAGGCATTAAAAAAAAATGAAAAAAGCCTTAGGTCAATAATTAGAGAAGAAATTATTCTGGAAAATTCCTCTTTGTTCCCTCAGGAGATCACAAGGGCCAAGTTAAGCGTTATCTAAATCTCCAACCACAAGACACGGCACTGTTGTTTAGACTTGGCGTAACTACTAAATTCAATGTCTTCCTGCAGTTCAGGTAGTGTGTCACTGAGCAGAGGTGGGGAGAGGCTTGGTGGGTCAGGGCAAGCATGTTTTTTTTTTGCTTGTTCCAGGCAGTGAAGATTGTAGAACTAACTTGGCAAACAACTAAAATGTTGCTTATTTATCTCTTTTTTTTTTCTCCCCCCCTTCGGGGTAGGATTTGAGAGAAATACCAGCTGCTTTCTGGAAGTTTAAGTAGGTTTCCTTATGTTTGACTTGAGGGCGTTCCAGCTTTCAGAGAGCCAGGAGAACTAGTTCAGAAACAATGCAAGGTTGGGAGGAATATAAATATAACACAGAGATCTGTAAAGATAAGCTGAGAAAATGTTTGCTTGCCCTCTGTGCTGCAGCATTTCAGACATTGGCTTCAACATATTGTAAGCCGTGGTGAACCTATTTAATTCTCTTGGCCCAGGACCCATTGTAAAACAAACATTCAGCTTTTCTAACCTTCTCAAGGTCCCTTTGTATTTTGATGGTGCAGTTTCTGGATTCTGCCACTTCAGGTCCTCAGTGAGGTATAGGAAGTGTTCAACTGCAAACACTTCTGAGTGTTTTGGGGTTTTTGTTTAACCACCAAGTCCTACTGCTTTGCTCTGCTGTTTACAGGATCGTTCCCCCCTTCCTACCCCTTTTACTTTTCCTTTCTTAACTTTGCCTCACCCTGACCATGGCTAACACAAGTTGTGTTGTGGAGTTGTTTACTGGGTTTTACACATCCCCGACTTTCACTGCTCTGTCATTGGTGGCCATATGGGCCTTTAGCTGCCTTGGTCGTAACCCCCTCTTGTCTTGCTGTTCCTTCTAAGCTGTTTCCTAAAATTTACCTTTGCCACTTGTCACTTCTCCTCATGCCTTCTTAAATTCTGTTTGGTAACTTTGTTCCTTGCCTTTTACATAGTTAACCATGTTAAAGATCCTATAGAAATGCAAGGTTTTGAAATGGAAGTAAATCACAATTCCAGTGCTGGAGGAGAATTCAGCAAGGGATCATGGCTCCTGAAAAAGCATTTGTGATTGCACCACTTATTTGCAAATGTGCTTCCTTTTCCCAGGCCTCCATCTGGGAATGCTAGTTCCTGGGAGGACTATCGGAGAAGCCGAGGGGAGAATCTTTCCATACCTCTTAATAATTTTGGCTTGTTACAAAGAGTTCAATGATCACTTGGGCAAGATGTAAACTCTCCTTGGGCTACGTATTGAGACTGGATTCTGCTGCTGCATGATGCCGAGTTACCAATGGGTGACCCAGTTGCCATACCTTTGGGATATATGTCGCTCGCTACCTTTCTCTTCAGACCTTCATGGCTCAACTTTGTGATTTGATCGTCATTCAGGAGCACAATCACTGCGTACGGCTTCAAGTAGTTCCAAAATAAGGAGACGGTGAGGTCTGCAGATGCTGGAGATCAGAGTTGAGAGTGTGTTGCTGGAAAAACACAGCAGGTCAGGCAGTATCCTCCTGCTCCTCGGATGCTGCCTGACTTGCTGTGCTTTTTCAGCAACACACTCTCAACTAGTTCCAAAATAAGCTTGGCCATTATATCGTGGAGAGTATCACAGCTAGGGTGATCTATCTTCATTGTGTGTTCTTCAGCATAAGCTATGCATAGGGTGAGAATGCTGGAGCGTGTTGAGATATTGTGAACGGTGCCCTATAAAACAAAGTTTTTTTTTTACTGAGCCCTGATTATGGAAATGTAGTTATTCACTCGGCTAGGATTGGGTGACTCAGCACAGACCATATGGTTGAACCTCAAGATCTGTATAGTGTGAATGGCTTGGACAAACTGTTTCAGAGCTGATGATCTTGACTGGCCTCAGTCCAGCCATCATGTTACAACTATATATGTTGGTCTATATTATATGTTGGTCTCCTGCACTGAAGGATCCATTATACCCAAGGTTGGTGGGTTTAAAGTTCTGATTGCATCTCTGAATTTTGTTTTGCTTTAAAAGCACTGCATATTTTCATAAGGTAAAAAGTTAAAAATCACACGACACCAGGTTATAGTCCAACAGGTTTAATTGGAAGCACACTAGCTTTCGGAGCGACGCTCCTTCATCAGGTGATTGTGGAGGGCTCGATCGTACCACAGAGATTCTGTGTTACGATCGAGCCCTCCACAATCACCTGATGAAGGAGTGTCGCTCCGAAAGCTAGTGTGCTTCCAATTAAACCTGTTGGACTATAACCTGGTGTCGTGTGATTTTTAACTTTGTACACCCCAGTCCAACACCGGCATCTCCAAATCATTCATAAGGTAAGTAAGGGAAAACTTTCCATTTTGTATCATGGTCAACAACCAGGGAATACAGGTTTAAGATAATTGAAGAAAGAACTGGGCAAGGGAGATTCTTTTTAATACAGCCTGTTGTCATGCACTGCCAAAGGGGGAATAGACTTGGAAAAGCAAAGATTTGTGCAGTATTTGGGAAAAGAACATGTCAGTGAGACAAATCTGCACAACGTTTTCAAAGATCTAACACAGCCCTGATGGACCAAAGTGCATCCTTTCATACTATGCAATCTTATGTAAATATGTTGTTGTTGAGAAATCTTTTGCAAAGTCTGATTTTAAAATAAATACTTAGGCGCATTTTTCTCACTATAATCTTCTCATTCTGAAACCAAACTGCACTTATTCAACATCTTGCAGTACTGACCACCTGCCCGCAGATGTCACTGGTTACCTAATGATAGTAACTTCAAGTGGCTTCACTAATGTTTGCATTCTTTTTATTTTCTGTTAATGTTTTTGGAATCAATTTTCCAATTAAGTTCTGATTTCTAATAAAATATTAAAACAAACTGTGTCAGCACCAAGCACTCCCAGTTAAGCACAGTATGAGTAAGCCTCTTTTTTACACTGTCCCATTAAACTCGTACTGTTGTGCATAAAAATGTCTGTACATTTCCATATCTAACATTTTGCATAGAATGAATTCGATACGAAATAAAATCCCTCCACAATCTACCTTGTGATTATAGCGCTAGTCATACAGGGTAAAGCTTCTCCACTCTGACTCATCAGACAGTCCCAGGGCAGGTACAGAATGGATTACATCAGGTTAAAGTTCCCTTTGTTCTCCAATAATCCTTACATCTGTGTAATATTCCAATTGTAGTCCTGAAATGTAGAATGTATTAGCAGGGAGCAGGAGCAAATCAAAATGAATGAACTCTGTAATATTAAAGTAGAAAAGTTGGGTGCAAATCTTATTTCTTAATGAGTAATGTGTGGGTTTTATATTGAATTGATGACACCTGCAGAAATGACCTCAGTACCCTTTTATTGCCTCACCCTTGAGCTCCATGATGTGCATCCTCCACTTATTTGGCACTCAACCTACCTGAATACTCAGACACTGGTGAATATTCACCCAGACCTCCCTGCTCTCACTGCACCAAAACTTATAATCCTCATTAACAATGTGAAGTCTCTTCACAGCTTCCTGTCTAACCATATCTTTTTCATCCCACTCTAGCTTTGTCTACCATCCTTTATATATATATAGCCCTTAGTCCTGCTGGTGCTTTGGTTCTCCTCTCTGGAACACCCCCCCTCCTTAAAGCCCTTCCCCTTGCTGCTTCTCTGTTCTTTCTGCTTGGCTTAGCTTCTGCCAAACAAGTCTTTATGCATGGACAGATTTCATTCTGTGCGTTTGCAGAAGAGTTTCTTCCTGTCTTCTCATCCCAGAGTGTTCAGAACCTTTCTGGCTGTGGTTGTCAGATGACCACTGTATCATCCCTGTGCTCTTTCTTTGTGGCTGATTGCCAAAGGACCTTCGACAATGGGAAAATCACAACTGTGCTGCATTTTTACACTCTCTCATGTCCACAACTGGCACTTTCTAGCAAGTAGCCCCAGAGTGAGATTGAGCTTTGGAAGTTAACTAAGCCTATTAGCAAGGCTCCTTCACCACTTTAGGAGCTGAGAATGGCCCCCTCAGCTCAGGTCAAGAATAGGATGTGTCAGACCTTTCTTCACAAAAGTGAAGAGAAAAACTTGAAATGAATGACAGCAATGTGAAGTTTGGAAGATAGAATGGTGGCTTGTTGAGTTCAGAAAAAGAACGCTGCTCTCCTTTTACAAATGTCTTCAGTACCCATTTTCTGTTCAGTAGTTGTTTGACAGTTCCTTGTCAGCAGCCATGTGGCATTTGTGCACATAACACATGCACGTGCATTCATTCTCATATCCACTCACAACATATGTACACTCCAAGTGCTCACTTAATGTACACAGATGGCTACCTGTATTCTCAGATCCTGACATTCTCATTTATCCTTGTGCTTGCAATCTCTTACTTGCAGAGCTAGACAGTGACTGATTCTGAACACTTAACAAAGTGGGGAAGAGTTATTAGTAATTCAGCAGCAGTGCTTTATAGTTTGGGAGTAGGTTAGCCCCAGGCTGCTGTAACAGTATCAAATCTAACTGTACATCACATAGAAGGTCAAAAGAAACAGATGTTCTGCACTCAGAAAATTCTTTGTCCTGAAGAGGTGTGGGTGTGGGGATTAAGTGGCAGGCAATATAAGGAGGAAACTAAATATGAGTTCAGAGATGCAAGGAGTAGAAATAATATTACTAAGATTACAGGGGCTAAGTATTCACCTTGATGGAAAAGAAAATTCAAATAGTGTACAAGGAATTGAGGAACTAGGCATTTGAAGGCGTTTAAGGATCATGAAAATGAATGATCAAGACCACAGACCAGAAGACTGTGGCAACTAGCCATGGAAATATAACAATGCAAATGAGATGGTCTGTTAAACACCAGTTCGACCTATTAATGGAGACTTGAGACATAAACCAAATTCCCGTCTGCTCTCTCCGATGCATGTAAAAGATCCTGTTACACAATTCAAAAAAAGCACTGTCCTGCCAATATTTATTCCGCAACTAACAGAACTAAACCAGATTTCAGACCCTTTCAATTTTGCTGCTTGTGGGAGTTTGCTCTGTACAAGTTGGCTGCCACATTTCCTAGGGGTAAGTGAGATTGCAGATGCTAGCGATTAGAGTCAAGATTAGAGTGATGCTGGAAAAGCACAGGCGGTCAGGCAGCATCCGAGGAGCAGGAAAAATCGACGTTTTAGGCAACAGCCCTTCATCAGGAATGAGCCTTTCATTCCTGATGAAGGGCTTTTGCCCGAAACGTCGATTTTTCCTGCTGTTCGGATGCTGCCTGACCTGCTGTGCTTTTCCAGTATCACTCTAATCTTGCCACATTTCCTACCTTGTAACAGTGCAGATGATCATTCATTAGCTGGAAGGCACTTTGGAACTTCCTGAAGTTCCTTTTTTTTTACATTGAATTTTCCTTTTTCTGAAAAGCCATTCACAGGATGATGGTGTTGCTAGCTAGGCCAGCATTTATTGTCCATCCCTCAATGCCCAGAGGGCAGTTAAGTCAACCACATTGCTGTGATTCTGGGTCTGGAGTCACATGTAGGCCAGACCTGATAAGGATGGTAGTTTCCTTCCCTAAAAGGCATTAATGAACCAGGTAGGTTATTCCAACAAGTGACATGGTCATCCTAGACTCTTAAGTCCCAGATTTTTGCTTACTTCAAATTCTGTCATTTGCCATGAACCCAGGTTGCTGGATTAACAGTCCAGCGATAATGCCACAAGGCCATCGTCTCCCTGTTACAGGCCAGATAGGTCATTTTAAGGGAGATTTCAGAGAAAACCCATTGCTAATAACATTAGCAGGAGTTTGGGCTGACCTGCAGTTCCTTCCAGAGGAAATCTGTCAGGAGACCCCCTCAGTTGTTCTCCTGTACCATCTTGATGTGGTTAGCACAGTCCATTGATACGGCCCTGTTGTACTACTGTGATTCCTGTTTTAAAAATGGAGCAGAGGCACTTGGTCCTGAAGGTGTTAAAAAGGAATCTGTTTCAGCCCTCCCCCACCACCTCGGTGAGTGGGAGAATGAACAGATGTTTTCTGAGTTACTGCATTATAGCAACCAGAGAGCCAGGAAGTTTCCTGAAGCCTTCTTTGAGAGAGACTGGCCCCATTGTAGGCCCCAAACAATTAGATTCACAAAACATCCTCTCTCGTTCCCCTCTACCTTGTCCCTTGCTGTAAGATTAGCTGAGAAATGTACTGGAACACACAGGAAGGCTTCTGCGATATTTGTGTTTCCATAATCCATGAGCTTTGTTTGAAAAGATTGAAAATCTGAAGTCAACTCGGAGTTAAAGGTGCTCTGGTGACGGCACCAGTTTAACCCTTTGTGTGCTTGAAAGAAATAATCAATTATTTGCAAAATGAAAAGGCATTCTATTACATCTGTGCTGGTCATCTGAGTGATTAATCCTTCTTTCCTCTTTTTCGATTGTTTTTTAAGCTTATCTCTCTTTACTTATCCAGTACTGTGTATTGGTTTTATCTTCCTTGGCATGACTACCACATGCTTAACAAAACAAAAAAAATTCACCCAAACCCTCCAACTTAATACCAACATTGGTAACTTTTTAAAATGTTGTGTGAATCTTTAGTGAAATGTTCCTGTGTTTTTGTGAGTAATGTCAACTTTGCTTGTGATCTAATGCATATTATGCCTCATATCCTGGTCTATATTTATCGTTTAATTATAATTGAAACCGCTTATCTAGTCATTATTTCACTGTTGCTTATGGGAACTTGTGAGCAGATTTCTTGCATAGTTTCCTTCCTTACAACAATGACTTCTCTTCCAAAATCGGTCATGGGTTACTAAGCAATAAACAATATGAAAGGCATTGTCTAGAAATGCAAGTCTGTTTTTTGTAGACTGTTACTGAACCATGTACCATCAAGATGGTCTTGTGTCATCTCAAATCTGTCCTACTGAGTAACCTGGCTTTCGCTGGTTGTGAAGTAGGTTTGCTGTAGTGAGCTTAAGTGCCTCTGATCTGGGGATGGTAGAAGGGAAGCCAGTTGGAGTCCTCTTCCCATTTTGTCGACATCTCAATTGAATTCGCTTTATTGTCACATGCAATCAAGTGAGTACAGTGAAAAGTTTACAAGTCACCATCCACGGTGCCACCTTAGGTACAAGGTACTGATTCTTCACTGCAAGTTCTTAAGAAAGAAAGTTAGAAAAATAAAGAAATTCAAAAGTCCAGCATTATAGATTGTAGGAATAACTTAGAAATGGAGAAATAAAAAGCTCAGAATAGCAGTTCTTCCAACACAGTCCACACGCCTAGCCTCCAGTCCATGCTGGGCTTTTCACCTTGAGGCTGGGAGACCACTCTGGAAGCATCTTGAGGTCGGAAGCTCACGTTGAGGCCATACTGGGCAGCCAAGGGACTGTCATGCTCGGCCTGCATTGAAGCAGCCTACTCTGCTGCCATCCTTGAATATTGCCAAGTGTGGTTGAGAACCTCGCTTTTCTTTATTATGATGGTGAAGTAGCAGAGAGACTTTGGGGTTCAGAATGAGCATTAGTCTTCTGGAGATTGCTGGTTTGGGTAATGACATGCCAAACATGATGAATTCTAGAGATTCATGCAGTGTGAGAGTTGGGGCTCATTTCAGAGTTGTCAAGTGTTGACCTTATGCAGAGCAAATCCTTTCAGGCTTTACAGCAATTACACTCAAGCTATGAACAGCATAGGCAAACTTATCAAAATTCCCTTAAATGTATGAGGGAGAAATGGATAGAAACATATATTGGTGGGGCACATGAAGCAACTTGGAAGGAGATGGTCTGTTGGACCAAATAGCATTTACAGCTCATGTAAAACAGGCCATATTAAACAGTACAAAATAGAATAATAAAGGTCAAATGAAGCAGACCAATTCCCCAGTGATTTTGTGTTCCGTGTCAATGTAGTCTGTGGATTGGTAGCATTGCTTGGAAGAAACAGAGGGTGGCAAGAGCACAGAATGTGGGTGTGAGAGCTTCAGTTTTTATCATAAAGCTTGGCTTTATCACACTATTACTAAACATGTTGGCTGAGTTCTAAAGGACATATCTGCCACACAGGACCAGTGATAGGTAATGTAGAAATCAATGTGTGTTCATCCTACTTAACCTCACTCTCAACTATCTCCTTAAATCAGACGCAGATCCCCGTGGTTAGTGCTCGTAGGAGTTAGTTTTCAGAAGGCACTGTGATATTAAGTCGAATTTACACTGAAAACACTCTTTACCATGTTGTATTGTAATACCATTATGTCAAATAACATGATTAATATTTGTAGCAACTCAGCACAGAATATTCCATGAGGAACTGTAGGCCATCAGTAGCAGCTGAATTGCATTCACACAAAATTTGCCTTGCATGTGATACGTGACTCAAAATCCACAACATTATGGTTGACTCTTTAAATGCCCTCTGAAATAGCCAGTATGTCTAGATGGACGGGATGGAAGGCATTATCGCATCTTCTCAATTGCAATTGGGGTTTGCCTCGTTGGGTAATAAATGCTAACCTTGCCAATGATACCCACATAACTGTAAAATATATAAATGCAAATTTAAAAAAAATTAAGTTACTCAATGTGATTATTAAGCAATGGCTGAATGCAATGGATACAGCAAATGCTATTTCTCCCATTCATTATGCTGTTAATAGTACTGTAGCCCTGCACCAGAGTTAGTCATGTCCTTACCCAAGGTAGGAGCAAATTACTGCAGATGCTTAAATCTGTACTGAAAACAACAAATGCTGGAGATCAGATGAAGAGTCATCTAGACTCAGTGTTAGCTTGCTCTCTCTCTAAGGATGCTATCTGACCTGGTGTGATCTCCAGCATTTGTTGTTTTCATGTCCTTAACCATGTGCTTCAAAGGCAGCTACAACATGGGTATTTTCCACAGTGTCAGTCAGATACTAAGTCTGCAAAGTTCAGGACATGACTGATTCAGCTAATTATCATCCCATCATCAGCAAAGGGATGGAGCATGTTATCAACTATTAAGCAGCACTCGCTCAGCAGCAATAACCTGCTCTCTGTTGTTCACTTTGGGTTCTGCCAGGATAACTTAGCTCCTGACCTAATTGCAGTCCTGGCCCAAGCATGGACACAGGTGCTGAATTCCAGACATGAACTGAGAGTCTATGTCCTTTAATCAAGGCTGCAATAATGTGTCATCAGCGAGCCCTGTGAAATTAAGTCAATGAAAATTGTTGTGATTGTTTGAGGGCAGTCATCTCGGTTACAGGTCATTGTCACAGACATTTCTCAGGGCAATGTTCCAAGTCTGATCACCATCAACTGCTTCATCGATAAGCTTCCTTCCCTCATTAGGTTGGAACTGGGGATGTTTGGTGATGATTCCACAATGTTTGATGCCACTTGTAATTCCTAAATGATAAAATAATGGGCAACATTCAGACTTGGGCTGATAAGTGGCACACTGAATGAAGAGCGAAGGAGGGTAGGCCAGAAAAGTCACTCAGCCTATTTTTTAAAAAAATGACGTGTCAACCTGGTGAAGCTAAAATTCAGGAATACTTGCATGCCAAACTGTGGATGGCAGCATGGAATAGACAAGAGATTCTACAGTCATCAGAACAAATCTGAGTTCTGCAGTCCTTCCATATCCAGTTGTGAACAAGAATAGAGGCTTTACAAATATCCCCATTGTCAATGTTGAGAGATAGCTCTGCACATCAGGTTGAAGCATTTGCAACAGTCTTCAGCCAGAAGTCCCACTTCTATCTCATCATCCTCCTGAATTCCCCAGCATCATAGATACTAGTCCTCAGCCAATTTGATTCCCTCCACCTGAAACACTGAAGGCATTGAATACTGGAATGTGGAAAATTACAAGACATCTCCTGTTCACAAAGCCAATCAAGTCAATTACTGCCGCCATCAGTCCACACTACATCATCAACACAGTGATGGAACGTATTGTCTACAATGCTGTCAAGTGACACTCTGTAGTAACCTTCTCACCTACTCTCCAATTAAGTTTTGTTTGGTTCACTTGCCTCCTGACTTCATTGTGAAGTGACTGTCCTTGACATCATAAAAACATGGAAAATTGGAGTTGGCTATTCAGCCCATTGAGCTCGCTCCGTCATTCAGTACGATCATGGCTGATCATCCAGTATCTTGTTCTTGCTTTCACCCCATACCCTTTGATCATTTTTAGCCCTAAGAACTATATCTAACTCCTCCTCGGAACCATTGTGTTTTGGCCTCGAGCGCTTTTTGTGGCAGAGAATTTCACAGGCTTGCTGAGTGAATAAATTTCTCCTCATCAGTCCTAAATGGCCTACCCATTATCAAGGCAGCATTTAGTCAAGTGTGATATCAAGGAAACTCGGCAAAACTGAAGGAGTCAGGGAGAAAATGCTTCAATGTTGAACCTGTACCCAGTGCAAATGAAGATGGTTGTGGATTTTGGAGGTCAATTATCTCAGTCCTAGGATATCATTTCAGGAGTTCCTGAAGGCTATGCCATAGATCCAGTTATCTTCAGCTGCTTCATTATTCACAACTTTTCCAGATACTAAAGTACTTTGGGCCTTAATGCAACAAGACATGGGCTTATGCTGATAGGTAACATGCTCAACTCACACTACAAAGGTGCTGGGCAATGGCCATCTCCATCGAGAGAGAATCTAATTATCTCACCTTGATCTTCAAGAGCCATTGCTGAATTCCCTAATGTCAACATCCTAGGAGTTACTTTAATCAGAAACTGAACTGGAGTCACCATAGAAGTACAGTGGCTACAAGTTCAGGTCAGAGTGCTGTTGAAGTAGCTTGCCATATGGCTCCCCATTGCCCATCCATCATCTACAAGACACAATTACAGACTATGGTGGAACACCCTCAGGATAAATACAATGTCAACAACTTTCAAGAAACTCAACGCCATCCGGGGTGAAGCAGTCCATTTGGGAGTAGTCATCTCCCAACAGCACTCACTCCTATTACCATCAAGTCACATTCTTCCCAACGTATGCATAGTCTACAAAGCACCTTCCGAACCCACAACCTCCACCACTTTGAAGGATAAAGGTAGCAGATATATGCGAGTGCTGCTACCTGCATTTGTCCCTTCAAGCCACATAAATTCCGTCTTGGAATTATGTTGCTATTTGTTCTGTCACTGGGTCAAAATCCTAGTGTTTCTTTCCTAATAGGGCTGTAGGTGTCCCTTTACACCAAGAACTGTGGTGGTTCAATAGGGCAGCTGACTATCACTTTTTCGTACAGTTAGGGATGAGCAAAAAATACGCATAGTCAGCAATACCTTCACCTCATTAACAAATGAAAAATTATGGGTAAAGAAAAAATACTGGCCTTGGCCACCACACCCATGTAGTCATTAAGTCATACAGCACAGAAACAGAACCTTCAGTCGAACTCATCCTCACCCACCAGACATCCCTTCCTGACCTAGTCTCATTTGCCACCATTTGGCCCATCTCTCTCTAAACACTTCCTATTCATATACTCATCGAGATGCTTTTTTAAATGTAATGCAGTACTCACCCCCACCATTTCCTCTGGCAACTTGTTCCATACAGGCACCACCGTCAGCGTGGAAAAAGCTACTCTACAAGTCCATTTTAAATCTTTCCCCTCTTACTTTAAACTTATCCTTCTAGTTTTGGACTCCCCACCCCAGGGAAAACTCCCTGGCTATTTGTCCTACCCATTGCCCCTCATTTTATAAACCTCTATAAGGTCACCCCTCCACCTCTGACACTCCAGGGGAAATAAGCCCAGCCTATTCAGCCTCAAACTCAAACTCTCCACTCCCAGCAACGTCCTATTCTGCAACCTCTCAAGTTTAACAACATTTTTCCTTTAGCAGGGCGACCAGAATTGTCCTCCGTTTCTAAAAGTGGCCTCACCAATGTCCTGGACAGGCACAACATTGACAACCCAACTCCAATACTCAATGCACTGACCAATAAGGAGGTTTGGTTATTGGTATCATAAATAGAAGCAAATCACATTGAAGTAATGTGCCACCTTTTGATTTGGTTTGAAACAGCATAAGTATGCAGTCTAGGAACAGGAGTAGGCCACTCAGCTCCTTCAGCATGCTCCGCCATTCAGTAAAGTCATGATTGACCTGATACTCCCCATTCCCACCTCTTCGTGAGAGCTTCTCATTGCCCTGCAACTTGCTTATCAAGAACCTATCTATGTCGTCTTAAAAGTTATGTTCAAAGACTTTACATCCACTACCTTTTGAGGGTCAAGACCCTGTCTGAAAAACGATTTCTTACTGATAAAGATCCAAGCTCTAAATGAATGAAATTCAATGTTTTTAAGCGCAATCATTTTCTCAACAGAAATTTAATGACTGCATTTTACAATTCTAGAGTTTGAGACATGTTTATGCAATCTATGTTGCTATGTGTCTTCCTTAGTTTACAAGTTAGGGTTACAGATTCTCCCATCCCTCTTGGTTTTATGCTTCACTTCCTGCATATCATAGACTGGTCCCCAATATAACAAGTGTGGGGATACTGGAAGGAAGCAGCATTGCATCACCTGACCATAGTGGGAAAATGACATCTTTGTAAGGCCTGAATGTGGGTGGGAAGCGGCAAGGTCTTTGCATGCTCCAAGTGTTGAAAGGAGCACTGGTTTGTTGACAGATGCATTATTTGCATCTTATTTATGCCCCTGTTTACATTCTAACTGATACCGCACTGAACCTTATCACAGCTCTGTGACAGCGCGTGGTGGAACAGAAAATGATTTTGAACAAAAAGGAATGAAAAGGGAGTAAATCTCTGCTCTTCCTTTCTCATCAACAGAGGACAACTGGTGGAATTGCTTCACTAAAAGGGGAGTATAACCACTGAGGGGAGGGAAGGTTTACCTGAGCTATCTATTATTTTGTTATATTTTAGGTGTTTTTGTCCTCGTGCAGCCAATGGCAAACATGTTTCTTCACCTCTCTTTTCTAAACTTTTATTACTGGAATCAGTCAATTATCATTCCTTGGCAGCTTGTGGGTTTTATCTCGATTCGAATGTACCAAGGTTCTCCTTGCCGGCCTCCCACCTTGCCTAGACTTGACCTCATCTAAACTTCTGCCAGCAGCTCCACAACTTGTACCAAGCACTGCTCATCCATCATCCCTACATTCTCTGACATGGATTTGTTTCCAATCTAGTACCTCAGACTTATATTACTCAATGATTCTTTGGCCTTGCCTCTCCCTATTTCTGTTGCCTCCTCCAGCTCGACAGGCCTCTGGAATAACTGCTCTCCACCAATCCTGGTCTCTTGTGAATTCCCAACTTCTCATTGCTGCCCCTTTGGCACCATATTCACATCGACCTTGAACTTAACTTTGGAATTCCTCAGACATTTGTCCAAATTAATTCTTGTGTCCCTGGCAGTCGCATTTTGTTTCGATTCTCCTGCAATGTGCCTTCGCTTTAAAGGTACTGTACAAGTTGTTATTTCGAGGAATCTGAGGAATTAAATGAAACAGCGATGTGCTGGAGTACAGTCATGGCAACAGCCAGTGGAAGTTCACAGAGCAAACCTACACACAAGAGCTTTGTGCCCTTTCATGGTCTTTGAGTTGTTGAGAACTTGTATTTTCCAATTGGCAGCCAATTTAAATAGCATCTCTGGTTTGTTTGCATTTGATGGTGTGCTTTTAATCCTGTGACCTGACCTCATTGCTTGTTCTGAACATGGATTTTCAGTGCATTTCTACCCCCCACCACTTCCTCCACCCTTTCAGACTTTTCAATAAATTCAGACTGTTGTTCTAGAAACTCAAAGGTGAGATTGTAAAGCTTTAGAGGTTGCAGTTCTTGTCAAACGACTGTGTTTATCGTGGACCACGTGGAAAGCCAGTTTCTGTGGTTTCAGACACAGTGGAAGGTTGCCCAGTCTGTGCTAATCATGTGTTTCCTGAGGCTGACCTAGGTGAAATTATTCATAATTTGGTTCCCCTCTCATTCCCTCACCTCTTTTTTCTGAGACACACTGATGGACAGAATTGCCTCATCATAAAGCCTATGTTGTCAGGGTAGATCAAGGAACACAGAGTGGTGCAGACTCCATCTCACACCCCAAAACCCTGGTGATGTTGATACAACTAGTGCTTATTAGTTATAATGAAGGTCTTCTTGTCCTCTTGGGTAGTTGAAGTAACAGGGCACTATTTTGCAGACGAGCAGGAGAAATCCCCTTTTGGTTGACCAATACTTACATTTTGCCCTTGAGGCAATTGAGATGGCAAGGAGACTGTTGTCTATCTCCTTATGGAACGTGCCTTTGCAAAACACTTCTGAAAAGAGATGCAGTGGCTTCTATTGAGATTCTTTCTGAGTCAATTTCATGACACAAAACTCTGTACGCCATGGGTTGTTCCCAGGGATGAGATAAGTATCCAATTGCTGCTGGAGAGTCATCAACTTTATGAAAACACTCTTTAGTCTGCCTGAAATATGTTGGTCTTCCTGTATAAACAGCTGTTCCTGACTGAGCATTACACAGGGACACATTCCAAGGTCCAGGACAATGTGCTGAGGAATGCACAAAAGGTTGGAGAACTGCCAGAATGGTTCACTGGGAAAAGGCTAGTCTCAAAAAGGCCCCCATTGTCATACTATGCCAAGTAATTGGAAACCATGTAAAGCTCCTTTAGGCTATTTACTCAGAGAATGTTTGACATGAAACGTATATGTTTCAATGTAATTGTTAGCATAGTAAGACATGTTATGTACAATATGAATGAAGTTCAATTACTTTGCAGTGTATGTAACAATTCAAATGCAAAAAAGATCACCAGGCTGATGGTAAATCCCAGAGTAAAAGCTGGTTTGATAGATCTGAAATGTAATGTTTGTAGATTAGTTTTGCAATTGATCACCATTGTGGTCTATCACTGAACGTGTACACATGAGGCTGCAAATGTTTCTTAAAAAAAAAGAACATAATTTTATTACACAAAAGAAGAAAACAAGATTGTTTGGATGTACATTGAAATCTTTCTATGCTGCGTTTCAACCTATTCCCCAGCAATATCCATTACAGATACTCAATCCCAGCTTAATATCACTTCAACTTTTGAATTTTGGACTTAACTGACTCTTTTCAGTTCTCATTTATTGACTGCTATTCTGAAACAATTTGATGACTCCTTTCCAAGTGTGCTTGCGCAAACCTTTTTTCCAATTCAGTTCTGATAATTTGAAAACTTGCAAATAAAATCTTTTCAGTTTGGAGGCTTCAGAAACTAAAATCTTTCTATTGGGGAGAAACTTGCTTCTAAACTGAAAACATGATTCTTCTGAACTAAGTCAAAGCCAACCTAGTGACTTCTGTTCTTCTTTGCCCTGTCTATTGTAAACTCAGCAGACTAAACCTTTACATCCATTAATTCCAGTGGTGTCCTACTAGGTACTTAACTGGACGAAATATCTTGAAAATTGACTCTGATTCATTATTTAGAATGACCCTCTGATTTCTTTTTATCGGAAGAAGAACCTTCTCATGAAACCATACATTACACAGAAGAAGAAACAAGCAGTAAAGATTATTTGGTTGTACATCTTTCTAAACTGAGTTTCAACCTACTCATTGTGTTCAACCTCCATTGTGTTCAAACAATATTTCAAACAATCTATCAAATCAAAACTTGGCATCCATGAGGCCTATCAAAGCAGAAGAATTCTATTCAACCACAATTGATAACCTTATGGCCTAGTATATTTCTCACTTTGCAATTGCCACCAAGCTGGAAGATCAACCCTGTTTCAATGAAGAGTGCAGGAGGGCATGTCAAGAGCATACCTGAAAATGAAGGGTTAACCTGATGAAGCTACAATGCAGGGCTACTTACGCGCGATAAATCAAAAGCAGCATGAACTAGAAAAGGTTAAGTGATCCCACAACCAATGGACACATCTGAGCTCTGCAGCTTTCAATTATTTTGCAGAGTATGTAACAATTCAAATGCAAAAAAAATCACCAGGCTGATGGTAAATCCCAGAGTAAAAGCTGGTTTGATAGATCTGAAATGTAATGTTTGCAGACTAGTTTTGCAGACTAATGTTTGCAGACTAATTTATCACCATTGTGGTCTATCACTGAACGTGTACACATGAGGCTGCAACAGTCAACTCATTGGAGGAAGCTCCACAAATATCAATGGGTTAAACCAGCACATTTTGACAAAAGGCAGCTGAAGGCACTTGATATTGATAAAGCTATGGCTGTAACAATATTTCAGCAATAATACTCAAACTTGTACTCCAGAATTAGCTGCACCACTGTTTCAGTGCAGCCAGAAATCTGGAAAATTTATCAGGTTTGTCCCTTCAATAAAAAGCAGGACAAATCCATCCTAGTCAATTCCATCTGATCAGTCCATGTAGTTACCAGCAAAGTATTGGAGAGGTCAACAGTGCTATCAAGTGTTATTGGCTTACTCTTATTCAGTTTGGATTCTGCATGGGCCATTCAGCTCCCAATCAAGTATGGCATCAATAAAACCAAGTTCAACTGGAATCAGTCGGAATCGTGTGGAAACCTCTTAATTATTTGGTGTTATACCTAATATTAAGGAAGATGGCTGTGGTTATTGGAGGTCAGCTGTGTCAGTCCCAGGACATGGCTGCAGAAGTTCCTTGGGGTAGAGGGTTAAGTCTGAAATGTTGACTCTCTTTCTCCTCAGATTCTGCCTGACCTGCTGTGCTTTTTTCCAGTACCACACTTTATCATCTTTGTCTTCTCCAGCATCTGCAGTCCTCACTATGTGCTAGTGGATATTTTCCAGTCAGTTTGTTCAGAGATGTTATTACACACCTCTGGACCAGTTGGGACTTGAACTCTGGTCTCCTGACTCAACGGGAGAGACACTTTGTACCACAAGACCTCAAGTTCCTCAGAGTATTGGCCAAAGCCCAATCCTCTTCAATTACTTCGTCAATGACCTTCCCTCCATTCAAAGGTTGAAAGTGAGGCGGTTCCCTGATTGTACAATATTCATCACCATTTGAAACTCCTCAGATACTGAAGCAACCTACTCCCTACTTGTGTCCACATTCAGGAAGACCTAGACAATACCTAGGTTTGGGCTGATGACTGACAAGTAATATTTGTGCAATTCAGCTCCCAGGCAATGATCACCTCCAATAAGAGCGAATCTAATCATGCTCCCTTGACAGTTAATGCCATTAGCGTCACTGAACGCATCACCATTGACATCCTGGGGATGAGCATTGACCAGAACTGGATCAGGCAAATAAATATTATGGTTATAAGAGCAGATTGGAATTCTGAGGCGTGACTCACCTCAGATTCCCCTAAGCCTGTCAACTTCAATATTCACTCCCTCCACACTGACATGCAATGGAGCAGCTCCCTAACAAGAGTGATCACCCACATAGGAATTTTCGTGACGCTGTTGTTAGTTTTTATAGACCTCGTGTGGCTGATGAGCCCGATCCGAGAGCCGTGTCTCCAAATGCTCCATTTGGCAAGTCTTTCCGGAAGATTAAAGTGGTCCTTAGACTTGAGATCATTAGCATTCTTCTCTCCAATTCCTTTTCCATGTTTCTTCTTACTGATGGGTGTTCTTGAAGAATTCTGTAGGTGAATGTGAGGACTGCAGATGCTGGAGGTTAGAGTCAAGATTAGAGTGGTGCTGGGAAAGCACAGCAAGTGAGGCAGCATCCAAGGAGCAGGAAAATCGATGTTTCGAGCAGGAGCCCTTCATCAGGCTCCTGCCCGAAAGGTTGATTTTCCTGCTCCTCGGATGCTGCCTCACCTGCTGTGCTTTCCCAGCACCACTCTAATCTTGAAGGATTCTGTCCCTTCCTACAGGAGCTACCTCCAAGTTATATTTTCTTCTGAGCGAGTGTCTCCTGTGTAGTGACATCTACGTTGTTTTTCTTGAGAGCGTTCAGTGAGTCTTTTGAAATGCTTCTTTTGTCTTCCGCTCATTTGAGTGCCTTCCAGGTGAAGAAGATTTGCTTTGGAAGTCAGGAATCAGGCACCCTAACTATGTGACAGGCCCAGCGTAGTTGGTTTCAGATGATCATGGCCTCAACGCTGGTGCTATTAGCTGCTTCAAGGGCGTCAATGCGAATATGTCTGGCATCATAACCGATAGAATCTCTATGATCTCTCTGTGGAGGCAGGCCATTCAGGTCAATGAGTCCTCATGCCATGAACACATTACAAAGAAACACTTCCAGTTCTGGTTTCCCTCATAGTTCCAATTTCTATTGTTCCTTTATTGGCAGCCATGACTTCTGCTTCTTCGGCACCAACTCTGGAATTCCTTCCCCAAACCTCATCACTTCTTTTCCTTTCTCTCCTTTTAAAATGCTCCTTAAAGTCTACCTCTTCAGTCAAGTTGTCATCTATTTATCCTTGTAGCTCCATTTTGTTTGACACTGTTCTCTGAGGTGCCAAAGGACATTGTTATAGGTGTTATGAAATGCAGATGTTGTATGGTTCAACTTCACTGACTGTTCAAAGATGTTTAAACCTCACTAGTTGACACTCCAGTGCTTAAGCATGCCGATGAGAATCAGCATGGAGGAGGGGTCACAATGCATTTATTCTGTGGCTTGAATTCAACTATGCGATTGCTCAGTTAACGGCAGTTGCTTCTTTAATCCGGATCTAATTTGTTATTTTCACAAAGCCACTTGCTGCTCTCGACATATGCAAATATTTTTCATGATCGTTCAGCTGAAAGTTAAAAAGATTTATATTAGCTTCACATCTGTGGTTTGTTTCTGTGTACCAGAGTGATGTGAGCCAGTTCTGCATTCTTCATGCATTTAGGCTGTTGGATTGCATGTATTAGACACTGAGGTGCATACCCAGGAGGTATCCAATCTCTGGTAGTCACTGATATGCATCGGCTCAGAGTCCAGCAATCCCTTTGATGTCAGAGTTTTTATCAATCTGCTGAGGTCTGAAGTTTCTTATCTGAGTAGATCTTTTCAATCGAGGGACTGAAATAGACCATTCAGTCCTTGAGTCTGTTTTGCCATTTAAATAGATTGTAGTTGGTGTATGTTTGAAACATCTAGTGCCTTTGTTCTGTACTCCTTAATTATACTGTCATACAAGAATATTGCAAGCTCAGATTTAGATTTTCAATTCTCTCCTTCTTCCCCCCCACCCCCCCCCCCCCCCCCCCACCCCCCAACCAAGTCTCAAAGCTTTAAGGCAAAACATTCCAGTTTTTTGCTTCTCTTTGTGTGAGAAAATACTCACCAGAGGCAATGGCAATCTACCTCATCAAGTCCAGTAATTATCTTAAACACTTCATCCCCTAATCTTTCATACTCAAGGGAGTGTTGAGTAATGCTTCCTTCCAAGGAAGATGTTCAGATTGATTATCCAATCAGATAATCCTGTCCTGCCCTAGCTCATAATAGAAGAGCTCATTAATGTTTGTGTTGCCTCATCTTTGAGGACTGGATTATTGAGGTTTGGCTGTACTAATGGTTGTCAGGGAAATTGCATTGGACTCTGCGGGATTTGGAGTGTAAACTCAGGACACTGCTATGAACAACTGAAGAGAAAAATCAAAGGGGCCTTTAATTTTTCTTAAAAATTACTCCGAACACTTCTGTTTATTTAGAAAAATATCAGATATTCAAAAAATCGTTGTTTTGCTGTCAGTCAAGGATTGTCACATTGAGTAAGAAAGTGTATGTTTGCCTTCCAAATGCTTTGGTAATGTGGGGTGTTAAGAATGTTGAGCATCTATAACTTGAGGTATGGCCAACTATAGCCTACATCTGCATTTATTTCTTACGTTCTTCTGGATTGTGGGCTAGTGGCTTGAAGCAGGAGGAGGTTGTGGGATGACACTTGGTCTGGATGTGTATATGAATAGGAAGTGTTTAGAGGAATATTGGCCAAATGGGGCTAGTTGAGGTTAGGATATCTGGTTGACATGGACGAGTTGGACCGAAGGGTCTGTTTCTGTTTCTGTGCTGTGCATATCTATAACTCTATGGTAAGGAACAGAGGGCATCCACTTGATTATTTGGTAGAATTATCCAATTAGTCCCAAGGTCCTTTTTCCCCATAGTGCCTACCCATTTTGTCATAGAATCCCTACACTGTCAAAGCAGACTATTCAGCCCATCAAGTCCGTATTGACCCTTCAAAGAGCAAATCCATTCTCCCCCCCCCCCCCCCCCCCCCTCAAAATAACCTCCTGTAACCTTGCATTTCCCATGGCTTACCCACCTAGCCTTCACATCCCTGGACACTATGGGGCAACTTAGCATGGCCAATCCACCTAACCCGCGCATCTTTGGACTGTGGGAGGAAACTGGAGCGACCAGAGTAAACCCACGCAGATACAGGGAGAATGTGCAAACTCTACACAGACACAGGGTGGAATCGAACTCGGGTCCCTAGTGCTGTGAGGCAGCAGTGCTAACTACTGAGCCACCTGTCTTGAGTATTTATCCAATTCCCTTCTGAAAGTTGTTATTGAAACATCCCTCCCTCATCTCTTCCCTGTTTATTTTGCCAATCGCCTTTAAGTCTGTGACCTCTGCTTTCCAACCCTTTTGTCACTAGAATCTGCTTCATATTTGCTCCATCAAAATCTCTGTTCTAAGTAGACCAATCCCAACTTCACTAGGCTTGTGGCACAACTGAGGCACTCTTTGAGGACTTGATTTCTTTCCCAAAGTGAGGTGCCTGGAATATAATACATTTTGGAAAGTCAAATCGAGGTAGGAGTTTCATGGTGAATGGTAGGGCCTTAAGGAATGTAGTGGAACAGAGGGAGCTTGGAGTTCAGGTGCACAGTTCTCTGAAAGTGGAGTCCCAGGTAGACTGGGCAGTGAAGAAAGTTTTTGGCACACTGGCCTTCATTGGTTAGACCATTGAACATAGACTTTGGGAAGTTTTGTTGCAGTTATACAGAACGTTGGTGAGGCTACTCTTGGAATATTCTGTTCACTTTTGGTCACCTTGCTATAGGACGGATGTTATCAAACTGGAAAGAGTGCCGAAGACATTTACCAGGACTGAACAGTCTGAGTTATCGGGAGAGATTGGGCAAGCTAGGACCTTTTTTCTTTAAAGCATAGGAGACTGAGGGGGGATCTTATAGAGGTGTATAAGATCATGAGAGGCATGGACAGGGTGAATGCGTGCAGTCATTTTCCCAGGATTGGGCAATTGAGGGCAAGAAAGCATCAGTTTAAGATTAGAGGGGAAAGAATAAAAGGGAACTTGAGGGGCAACCTTTTTATGCAGAGGACGGTACACATATTGAATAAGCTGCTAGCAGAAGTTGTTGAGATGGGTACATTAGCAACATTTAAAAGGCGTTTGGGCAAATACATGGATAGGAAAGGATTAGAAGGATATGGGCCAAGTGCAGGGAAACGGTGTTAGCATAGGTGGACATTTTGATCGGCCTGGACCAGTTTGGGCCAAAGGGCCTGTCTCCGTGCTGTAAGACTCTACGACTCTCTCTGCAGACTGCTTGTTAAAGATTAGTTGAAACTCTTTGTTTTTGTACTCTCTGCCTCTATCTATAAAGTCAATGAACCTCGATCCTTTTTTTTATAAACAAACTTCTCAATTTTGCCTGCCAGCTACAAAGACTTGAATCCTTGAACATCCAGGTCGCCCTGTACCTGCAGCCCTCTTAAAATTATACTGTTTAGGTTATATCGTCTTTCTTCACTTTTCCTGCCAAAACAAGTTGTCATACTGCATTACATTGTATGGGTCTGTCCTTTTTACACCAGTCTCCTGAAGTCTGTTACTGTCCTTCTCACTATGTATTACATTTCTGAATTGTATGTCTTCTGCAGACTTTGAGATTATGATCTGTGTTGACACCCAAATCCAGATAAGTAAAATTAACGTTCTAACATTGTCCCCTAGGAGAAAGTGAGGACTGCAGATGCTGGAGATCAGAGCTGAAAATGTGTTGCTGGAAAAGCGCAGCAGGTCAGGCAGCATCCAAGGAGCAGGAGAATCGACGTTTCAGGCATGAGCCCGAAGGGAAGAAGGGCTCAAGACCGAAATGTCGATTCTCCTGCTCCTTGGATGCTGCCTGACCTGCTGCGCTTTTCCAGCAACACATTTTCAGCTAACATTGTCCCCTGGGAGCGTGACTTCACACTTCTATCTGGGAAAACAACCGCTTAACCCCTTCTCTGTCTCCCGTACCCATTCTAACCTATCCTCCCGGGAAGTGATTGCACTCTAAGCTCTAAGATCCAACCCTGAATTTACAATTTAAAAAAAAATTTCTGAGGAAGGCTCACTGCTCCCGAAACGTCATTTCTGATTTCTCTCCCCAGATGCTGCCAGACCTGCTGAGCTTTTCCAAAAATTTGTCTTTGTTTCTGATTTACAGCATTTGCAATTCTTTTGGTTTTTATTTAACCATTAATTATTCTTTAGTTCATAGCACATTGCTAATACCATATGCATTTCATAGCCAATATCTCTTTAATTGCTCCCCTTGATCCCACAGCCATCGATTCAGCTAATAAATTGATTAAATGGCATTAGGTCAATCATGTCTTGAAAATCCATGCACTTTCCATGAGCTATCTAAGCTCCCTGTGACTTCAGATAACTTCAATCAGATTAACCACGCAAAACTAATTTTGAACAAATCTGGGCAGACATTAAAGTTTATCCTAAATTGTTGCCTTTTAATTAAAACTGGGTAATTGCTGGGTTTTTCCCTTCTCCATTTTTGAACAGAATTGTAGCATTTTTAATTTGTGGCCAAAACCTCTCTGATTTTTGTTTGTTCGTTCATGGGATATGGGCGTTGCTGGCTCACCACCATTTATTGCCCATCCCTAGTTGCTAATTTCTATTTATTATAGAATGTAGCATATAAAATTCCCTCAATTCTTTGGTGAACGACATTCATATTTAGGTCTGCAAAGAAATGCTGTACTTGCTTGAGCATTGTTAGCGAATATTATCAAAAAAAGGCAATACATCTGGTTGTGTTGATCCTATTTTAAGACTTATGAACTTTCTTAAGGTGGTGCTTGAAAGAAAATGTTGCCCTAGTGGGAGAAAGAATGATGATGATAGACAACTTGACTTTGAAAATGGGAATCGCCTACAAGCAACTGAAGAGAAAAACACAAGATTGTGAAGCATGGAGAAATGAGCAGTGGTTTTGCCAGTGCCATTCTGCCTATGAAAGAGCAGGATGCCATCATCCTCTCGAGAAAATTCAGCCCAGCGTTAATCCTGGTCTTTCAGTTTCAGAGCAAGTGTGAGAGAGAGTTAAGGAGAACTTGATCCAACTGCATCCCTAGCCAGAATGGGGAACGGATCCAATCAAGGACAAGTGAGGAGAGATTGACCAGGGATTACTAAGTGAGGTATTAACTCTCATCAATGCCATTACATGGGTACTGCATTGAGTCTCATCCTCCCAGAACACTTACCCCTATCACCTTCTCATTAAAGTGTCTAATTCCAATCAATCCAGGGCCCTTATACTTTTCAGCCTGGTAACTCATTTCAGTTGATGAAACTTGATATGGTTCCATACTTGTCTTTCACATCCTTGACCTTGTTGCTCTGATGCACACAAAACTTTTCTATTTCTGTCCCATTAATTATTTTGTTTAACCCTCACCTTACACTCCAAGGCTATGAACATCAGAGCTGATGAGCCCAACTTCTCTATTTGTTCCCTGTATCTTCCGTCTTGGCTACAGGAGTTTACCAGTGTTGTTCTTTAATCTAAACAAGTCAGTGTAAACAAAATAGCAGTGAAGGAGAAATGGACGGTGAGTCACCTGCACCAGAGCAGCCATTTTAAGAATCGGGGAGCTTCATTTAAAGAGACATTTGAAGGGAACTTCAGAATCTAATGCAGAAGTAACGTGCTGGAATATATTCCAAAATATGTTGTTATACGTTGCTTTGAGTATGTAAAAAGTCGTATTGAAGTAAATCCTCCTACTTCCCAATGGGTGCATTGCTGTTATGGCCTGTTTCCACTGGTTTTAATTTGTGTTGAAGCAAGAAGCTCTGGTATGGATCAGATAGTGTGGCTTTATTGCCTTTTCTTCAAGGCAGCTCCCTTCCCTGTACCTTAATCAATGAATTGATAAGTTGTCAGAAATTGAAATGGTTATAGGGGGAGCCAGCAGAATAGTGGTCACTGAACTAGTAATCCAGAGGCTAAGGCTGATACTTCGGGAAAGTGGGTCTACATCGTACCACAGCAACCGATGGAATTCAATGATTATTAAAAAACTTCAGTCCAATTCAAAGCTAGTCTCTGTGATGGTGGCCATAGAAGTATCATCAATTGGTGTAAAAACTGTGCTAGAATGAAACAATAAGACATGGAGGTTTTTTTTAAATTTACTTATGGGATGTGGGCACTGCTGGCTGGCTGTCTGTCTGTCCCTAGTTGGCCTTGGGAAGATGGTGCTGAGCTGTCATCTTGAACTGCTGCAGTCCATGTGCTGTAGGTAGATCCACAGTGCCATCAGGGAAGGAATTCCAGAATTTTAACCCAACAGCAATGAGAGAACGGCAATATATTTTCAAGTCAAGGTGGTGTTCCTATGTATCTGCTGCTCCTGTCCTTCTAGATTAAAGTGGTCATGGGTTTGGAAAGTGTTGTTGAAGGATCTTTGGTGAATTTCTGCAGTCCATCTTGTAGATAGTGTTAAAAAGTCCCAGAACACCAGGTTATAGTCCAACAGGTTTATTTGGAAGTACTAGCTTTCAGAGTGCTGCTCCTTCAGGTTGCTGTGGAACAGGGTCATAAGTGTCAGTTGTGTAAGTGGTGCCAATCAAGTGGCTGTTTTGACCTGGGTGATGTCAACTTCCTGAGTACTGTTGGAGCTGCACCCATTCAAACAATTGGGAAGGATTCCAACATATTCTTGACTTTTACCTTGGACAGGCTTTGGGGAGTCAGGAGATGAGTTACTTGCTGCAGGAGTCCAGTTTGTGTCCTGTTTTTTTGTAGTCACTGTGTTTGCGTGGTGAGTGTAGTTGAGTTTCTGGTCAATGATAATCTGATGAATGTTGATCATGGGGGAATTCGATGATCGCAGTACCATTGCATGTCAAAGGCCAGTGGTTAGATCATTTGTTATTGGAGATGGTCATTGCCTGGCATTTGAGTGGCGCGAATGTTACCTGCCACTTGTCAGCCGAAGCCTGGATATTTTCCAGGTCCAGTTGCAACTGAACTTGGACAGCTTCAGTATTTGAGGAGTCATGGAAAATGATGAATATCATGCAAACATCCCCACCTCTAACCTTTCTGATGGAGGGAAGTTTATTGGTGAAGCAGCTGAAGAGTTGGGACTCGGACAGTATCCTGAGGAGATGTCTTGAGATGACTGACCTCCAGCAATCACAATCATCTTTCTCTGTGCCAGCTGTGACTTCCTCAACTGGAGAGTCTGCCCCGATACATAATTGATTGCAGTTTTGCTCGAAGTCTACAAGTCTTGCTTGGTCTGACTTGACTTCAGGCCAACTGCAGTATAGTTGATTCTTAACTGCTGTCAAGGTCACTTAGGAATATAGGCAATAAATGACTGCAATGAAAGCATACTCAGAAAATTAGCCCCTGTCTCTGGTTGTAAAGTGGTCGGGGATTGGATGAAGGGCATGGGGTTAAAGAGGTCAGTGGAAATACCAAAGAGAAACAATGTTAGATATCCAATGCAGAAGCGACAACTCTCATTACTCCAGTGTTGTGTTTGTACACATTGCATCTGCAAATCTTGCAGTGGAGTATGAACCACAGCATTATGTTTCATTCACTGAGATAAACCCAAGTGAACCATAGTTCAGGATCATATCGAACAGAGCATCCATGGAGAGAAATCAGAGTTAAATCCAGTTTCAAATCTAGTGACCCTTCCTCAGAACGGGTCCTCAGAGTATCTTAGAGTTTGAGAGTTATTTGTAGAGCTTTCAGTCTTTTGAAGTTCTGGCTAGCAACAAGCTGGAGTTTGTTGGCCGTGAATCAGTGGATAGCACTCTTTGTTTGAGTTAGAAGGACATAGAGTCAAGTCCCACTCTGGAGGTTTGAGCACTTAATCCAGGAAGGCATCTCAGTGTAACACTGACAATTTCAATTCTATTTGTGTACACTATTGGTCCTTTTTTTTAACATTCTGACAGCAAGTGAGGTTCAAAAAGTACTTTATTGGCTATGAAGTGTTTTGGATATCATGAGGTTGTGGAATGTGCTACATAAATGCACGTCTTTCTTTCCAATGAAGGATTTGCAGGGCGAGTGCATGGGAAATCTGCCACTATTGGCAGCGATTTGCAGCTCTTCATGCTATGAAAGTTTTATGCCGGATAGTAGTTTTCAGCAGAGGACTTTGAAGTATAAGCCTGTTTTATGCTCATACAGTTCACATTTTCCACTGGTGGTGCCAGCCCTCCCATGTGGTCAATCACTTGCCTGGCGCATTTGCTTTATGTTACAAAGAGCAACACGTTTTTGATATTTCGTTCTATTCTCATTGTCCCGTCTAAACCAGACAGAACTGAGATGTCAACTGTTTCTCACCACAGATGCTGCATGAATTGCTGAGTATTTACAGCATTTTTCTGTTTTTATTTCAAATTATCAGCATTTGCAGTGCTTTTTATGGTTGTAATCGCACTGGGGCTGTTTTAAACCTGAAGGTTGTTTTGATCCCAGACCAGGCCACCAGCTTTGTTATGACCTGATTAGGGACTAGTAACCTTTAAAGTCAGCAGAATATGAAAATCAAGGGACTCGCTGAGAGAATAAAGCCACACTAATCCGTGGTTTTGAACAACAACAAGATTTTACTGTGCACATTAGAGCAGTAACATGATCTACATGACATGTATATCTTACTTCTAACATCAGAATTAACATGCTGTAAATGTGGGTAATATACTTTGATCAAACACCCCATAGAACATATTAATAGGAGTGAATGCAATCCAGATGGATCCCAGGAATTTCTGAGCAAAACACCTGCAGCCCCTCCCCTTACGTCAGTGGGTCATCAAATCTCAGTAGACCTCACAGGAGATTACTGTGTTTCACTTTTGCCATTTGGGCCTTGAAGCTCACTGTTGAGCTGTTTTGTCAAGACCCTCCTTAGCAATTGCTCCTATACAAGTCGATGACTCTTCTATTCTGGACTGTGAAACCATACTCCAGTCCCTTTTTCACTGGAACAGCTACAGCTCTTCACCCACAGCTAACTTTACTGAGGTAAAGTGATTACTCTGACCAGTCCTCCTGCCGTAGGTCTTACAGCAAATGCTGCTTGTGGCTTTTCAAACCCTGCTCTCTCTCTCAGCTGCACTGAAATGTTGATGCCCACAGGCTTTTCCGAGCCCGTCACTGCTACCTCGTCCAGCAACCTTCCCACTTTTGCAGCTCTCCAGGGTTACTTCTGAGCCCTTAGTACACACAACTGTTCAACAGGGGAGACAGTGGCTTACTGGATTGTTAATCCAGAGACCAGGCAATGTTCTGCGGCCCCAGGTTCAAATCCTGCCAGATGGAGTTTAAATTCTACAAAAATCTGGGATTAAGAGACTTACAATTACTGTCGATTGTTGGAGAAACCCACCCGTCTTTTAGGGAAGGAAACTGCCATCCTTACCTGGTCTGTGACTCCAAGGCCACAACAATGTGGTTGACTTTTAACTGCCTTCTGAGCAATTAGGAATGGGTAATAAATGCTGGCCTAACCAGCGGCATCCTCACCCTGTGAATGAAAAAACAAACTGTTGTTGATTCTCCCAGCAGGATAGCCATCTATAAACTGGAACTCGTTCATCTCAGTGGCCAAATAATTGCTCTTTGTATACTGTTTCCATTGAGCACCACTACAAGGATCTTTTGAAAACCCATATTAAAGCGCACCCCTATTACCGGGAGAATTTAAATGGGGTCACCTAATAATGCTTAGAACTCAATATGCTCTGAATGTTGCATTTCATAGAAGGTTGTCTTCCCTGATACAATTGAATGAATGGGATATGGGTTTTACCACAGGGCCCTCTGTTATTTCGCAATCAGATATATGGAAGCACCTTGAGATCTTCTGATGTTGTACAGTTGTCATAGAATTCTATACATTAAGGTTGCATATTCTTGGACTCTATATTTTTGTTAAGTAGGTATCCCAGTTTCTAAAGAGGCCCATCAAAAAGGTCAGGAAAATTGAAAAGCTCAAATGGTGAAAAAATAGGACAGAGAAAATAGAGGCCAGTGATTTCGGGGGGGTGTGTCAAGAAAGCATTTAATAGAACAAAGAGAGGGCGTGAGAAAATGCTAGCAGGCAAGGTTAGGGAGAGCTGCAAGTATAGCAACGGGAAGAAAATAACCAGGGAAAGAATAGGGCCATTTCGGGACTAAGGGGGCAACCTCTGTGTGAAACCAGAAGATGTCGGTGGAGTGTTAAATGGGTACTTCATATCTGTCTTTACCCAGGAAAAGGAGCACAGAAAGGGGTTGGGGGGGGGGGGGGGGGGGGAAAGGCAGAACCTCTTTTTATTTATACCTTAATATCTTCTGTAACTCAAAATAGAACTGGACCATGGTGACATATTGTACTTTTCGCTATTTATTTGTTACATACAAGTGATAATAAATCTTTCAGTTCAGTTCTGCACATTTTCAACATACTACCCTCATTAGCAGCAAGTGTGGCAGAGACTTCAGGCAATGTTTCATGTAAAGTTGACTGCCAGGTTGTAAGCCATTGTCTCATATAACTGAAGGCTGCAATTGCAGTATTAGATACTCCACTAGGATTGATGAAATATTTGTGCTGTAGGCAGTTTCCCAATCGAGAGCATAGGGCCAGGAAGAGGCCATTCAACCCCTTATGTCTACTCAGTTATGCTACTTCTATTGTCTTGGTTCTGCAAAGAGTAGTAATTTTGACAACAGAAATCTTTCGGTCTCAATTTAGATACTTCCAATTGACCTGACATCAATAGGTTTTTAGTGAGGAGAGCTTCAAGTTGCCACTTTACAGTGTGATGTTGTGAAAAGAAAATTGACGTGTTATAATTCTAATTGCTTGGATCCAACTGAACTGAAATATAATAGTGGGGTAAAAACAATGAGTGCAGATGCTGGAAACCAGATTCTGGATTAGTGGTGCTGGAAGAGCACAACAGTTCAGGCAGCATCCAAGGAGCAGTGAAATCGACATTTCGGGCAAAAGCCCTTGAAGCCTTTGAACTGCTGTGCTCTTCCAGCACCACTAATCCTGAAATATAATAGTATCATGCGTTCAAAATGGCTGCCAGGTTTTCAGCTGGGCTTGAATTATTGAGGAAATTGAGATAGGTAGGTTTGAAATTCTGATTATCTTGAATAGAGTTAAGCAGCTGTGTTTGCTCAATGAGTTCATTGTGATAATATAAAGTTGCAACTCCTTGTCCAGTGCAAAACGTTATTGCCACCTCTCTTTATATAATCTTTGAAATCAAGGTCACAGATTAACAAAACACCAGATGTTGCTGCTGTTTTGGAACTGCTTTCTGTAGTGGCATTCAGGGTAGATATTTGATTGGGATCATTATTTTGGGTGAAATCATTATTATTTTTATTAAGTGTGTAATATTTTGTGTGAATTTGTAAACTTCAGTTTGGGCTTTAAAAACTGTGCATTTAACTTGTGAGGTCTCTAGTTTATCAGAGAATATCACCTTGCAATAGAGAGGTTCTGTTACCAAAGTTAATTAATATTTTTGAGCCATGCAAGACTGACTAAGTAAAACCCATGGAGGAACCTGGCGATGAGACTTCTGTAAAAATCTGCAATAATCTTCTTTATTTCTCTAACAGTAACTATGCCATCTCATTCCTGGTATAAGAGACATTGTCCTGATGAAGAAGAATTGAGTTATTACAGGCTTATGTTCCCTGGAGTTTAGGAGAATGGATAGTGATCTCATTGAAATGTGTATATAGTAGTCCCATGAAACAAAGCTGATAAATGCACATGACATGGGAAGCCTATTGCACTGCAGCTACCATGTGGTAGCTGATCAGCAAATTCTTCTGCTCTTGTAGTCTAATTGAAAGG